>NC_134402.1:175832274-176432274 GCF_038048845.1 Mixophyes fleayi
ATGATGATTGTACACAAAATCACTCTGCGCATGCCCAGAACAAGGAGATACAGCAATGAATGCAGTCATGTCCACTGCGTCTTCAAACTTAAAGGACAATTACTACAGCCTACGATTTTGGAAGTGAATGGGGCGGGGAATTTACATTTTGCCGTAGTGAATTTACAGTGTTGGCGTGCCAAAGTCAAGCGCACACAGCCAGGTCCGAATTCAGCTCAGGGCTTCTTGAAGTTACTTGTTTTTCTGCCGTATCTCTTGCTCCAGCTAAGGTGCTAGTCTAAGTTCTGATCAGTAGTGTTGACAGTCTCAAATGTATGCTATAACATGTGTTTGCAATCACGAGCAACTGTAGAAATGTATTTTATGCTCAGTAGACATTAACAACATTCTACTATATGTATTTCATGGAAAATAGTTTTTTTAAAAAAAACAGACAATAATAGGTGATTTTAATTCAGTAATTTTATTTTTCCCTGTGCATTTCTTATAATCCACTTAAGTATTAGATGTATTCTGCAGCATCTTGTGTAGTAGAGCACAGCAGACCTGCCCTTGATTTCAAAAGCACACGAATCTTGAGATCCATGCCTTGATGGAATCCTAAGTACGTGCTTATAATACTAAATGTGGGTTGCTCTCAGAATATGTCCATTGATGAATCAGGCCCAATAAGTTTATGTCCCTGTGTCCTTATGAATTCATGTGTCAGGCTTAGCTTGGTTTTAAAACACCTCATAATTGAAACAGGGCAGGTCATCTGGTTTATGACAACGCTGATGAAAGTAAATTGTGATTGATTAGTAAAGATAAAATCGAAGGCTTCCTGAGTGAGAGTGCCAGTGCTTCACAAAAAACATTGGTGGTGGCATAAATGGTGAAACAAAGTTAGTGCGGTGGCATAGACCAGGAAAGTTTTAATATTTTTAAACAGACCAGATGATTGTTTTTGATCAACCCTTTGTCACACACACATCACGTAGGCTCAGGTAAGTGCTGGATCATGACACTTGGGTTTTAGTTAACCAGTAGATATGTGGTGCAGAGATGAGAACAGTCCAATGTGTTCCAGAGAGTTCCTATGAGTGCAATAATATTTTGTAAATTGTATTGTGCTTAATACGCTCCTTTGGTCTATTTTAGATTTGTTCTCCTTCATTTCTATGTCCAGTACTCTCCCCACATATCAATATATGTGTAGTGTACTGATGAGAGGCCAGAGGAGGAGTTAAGCTAGTCCAGGGTATATGCCTGCTCAAAGGGAGAGAAGAAGGTGCCAAAAAATGGGGGCGGAGTCAATGTTTGTGAGGAAAAAATCTGAGATGAGTCTGTAAAGTCTGAGAAGTTGAGAGCGGTTTACACCAAGTTTGTAAACAGCGAGAAAACAGAACTAACGCACATAGAAATAGCAAAGCAGTAAGAGAGATACTGTTAAGAGAGAAAAAAACAGAAGCCTGAAGCTGCCATTTGGGACAGAGTGGAAGACAGCAGCCATTGAAGGACAGTTCAAACAAGGAGCTTTGGAGTGGAAAAACACCAGGTAAGTATAGCTGGTTACATTACTTATTTGCTGGTGGACTGAGATACTACTCTTAGGGGCATATTCAATTAGCTTTTTGATTCGCGGTAACGCGCGTTGCCGCGAAAAGTGCGCATTCTTGCGGGTATTACGGTACCGCATTAACGCGGATTTTCGTTCGCAACCCTATGGGCTGCGAACGAAAATCCACGTTATTGCGGTACCGTGTATTACGTTTCGCGGCTGTTCCGGCGCGTTACCGCGAATCCAAAAGCTAATTGAATATGCCCCTTATAATGAAAAGTATAGGGATATTGTGGAGAGTCCTGAAGATGTGGATTTGTGTTAAGTCCTTTTGCTAGTGCTGGAGTAAGATAGTAGATATTAGGGAGAGAGCGTGGTTTTGTTTAGATGTTTGCTGACATAACAAATTGCATCTGCTGTCAGACGTAGTTAGTCTACAGGAAAAATAAAGCTGCTGAACAGAGAGAATTGAACTTGCTACCCACTATTTTGTTTAAACATAATTCAGGCCATGAGGAGCAGCCATTTTGAGATTACAGAGAAAGTTGTGCTATTTGCTATGGAACTCTGTAACTGCATTTATTCAAGAGTCAAGTGATTTATCCTGTTAGCTGCTGAATGTGATTACACATCATTTATTCAAGTGACTGTGTTTTAATTCATGATGCTCATCTGCCTAGAGTGAGAGTGTTCAACTATTGCTTCTGGAGAAGAGTGATAACTGGATGAAGAAGGTCTCTATTAAAGGTACTTGTGTCCAAGGTTTATCTGCCTAGTTAAAGCGATATGCATATACTGTGAAGGATCACAGACCAACAGAGCTAAAAAAAATTTTTGTACATTTACATATTTAAAGAGTTTAGGTTCGGCACAGTGTGATGAGAACTGTGTAAAATAATGGGAAGTTATTGCATAACATGTAAAAACTTAAACTGCTGCAAGGGAAATTGTCGTAGTTGCTCTGCAAACTGTTAGCTTTCTAATATTTATTATTGTATGTTGAATTGTTTTATGCCCTTGATTATTTCATGCCAAAAATATATTATTGCAATAAAATACAGAAAAGTAGTTGCTGCAAAATCATCATCTAATAAATTTGCTCTACACCATTCTTTGGTCCCGCTAAAGTGATTTTCATGTTTGTGGTCATAGTTAGAGTGGTGGACAAGGTGTCCACCAAGACTCCCTTTGATGTTCGTTGTCCCAGACACTCCCCAGAAGAGAAGTATGGTGTCAAGATTTGGGTGGTGGCACTGCTCCTAAGAGAGGTGAGAGAAATCCTATACCCTACACCCATGCCATGAACATACACCAATTCCCAGATGAGCCTGGAAAAGGTTTTCCCAGGAAAATTACAATTGAAATTCCATCCAGATTAAAAGGTTTAGTGCGAATTGACAGATACAAGTGTACTGAATTTGACACAACATTGGAATTACTTTTTTGGGGCTAAACAAACATCATATTAAATAGGTATTATAATTTGTATGTAAAATCCAGCCTACCCACATATTATTTGAATAAAATAAATAATGTATATATTTTCCAAAGTATGTATATTTGTTCTTAAAATCATGACATATTTTGGATTCTTAGAATTGACACTTTGAAATATTTTTCCACAGGCTTAGAGGTGAATTATTTAAAGCTTCTGTTTTATCTACAGTACTGACACATTATTTGCAAAAACTTGAAGTGGTGGTTTAACATTGAATGCTCTATATAACCATAATACGTCTAGGGCTATTTACGTAGACATAATAGAGACACAGAGTGGGAGAGTACACCAGTCTGGCCGTGTGCACATAGAATTTGTATTGTTACAGAATTTTTAAGTGTAATTGTGCAAATGTAAACAAGCTCAGGCAGGAATCCCTTGATGTATATTATTTAACCTTGGTGTTTACTGGATAGAGCATACTACCCACATTTCTATCACAAGCCTCTTGTCTTCTGTGGAAACATCCTTATAAGAAAGATGTAGCATGTCATCTTGCAGTTTTGGTTAAATGTCTTTTAAATATCTCTGTTGTGTCTCCATAGAGATGTTAAAAACTAATGTAAATTAAAGGAACAGATTTTAATCTGTAGTTTATTTAGAAGAAAAGGTATAAGATGAACTGCATAGTTACACATACTACATTTCACTGCAGACCCTCAATTGTTTCACTGGTTGTTAGGACTAATGTGTATAAAAGCCGGGAGCATTATCAGACAAAAGTAGCCACAAGCTCCCTTTGTTCCACATAAAAGAGAACGCCTCTAAGCTATTCTATAGTTGGTACATTGTCCCCTCCAAATAGCACGCCTTTCCTCTAACTAACTAATCTATGTGTTGGTGGAAATTCTCTCAAAGAGGTTCTTTTTTACATACATGGTGAGAGTGTCCTAAAATTGTTACATTCTGAGTCGAGGTTAGGAAATAAATTCTCAAAATCATAAGGATTAACATTACGAACTACCCCAAGTACACCTTACTCCGTCTTCCAATACCCAGATTTTCTAAGCATGCAGATAAACTTGTAAGACATATACTAAGTGCCACTAACTTCTAATTGGAAAAATCCCACTCCTCCTTTAAACCGTTCTATTGTAAACAGATGTGGTTTAATTATAATATGGATTATGTATTGCAAGTATCCTGAATAACTGGTCCACATCCTTTACCAGGATTTGGAACTCATGGACAATTCACTTCAATTCCACTCTCAACTTTTGGTCTCTAATCTATATATTAATAGCAAAAGTACGACTTTAATAAGTAACTTATTTCAATGATGCCATTGCCTGAGCATATACTAAATTAAATGTCTTGGTCTGTAGATTTACAGAAAAATATTGGTGTTGTAATCGGTTACATCTCTTCAGAGTTATTTCACAAAACGTCCGCCCACCATTTACAACAATGCATTACCATTGACCTCTGAAAAATGTGACAGTTGGCAATACACCTGTGCACCTGCTGGTTGTTCTGGAAATTGTGACAGTTAGTGAACTCACCCTGTGCAACTGCTGGGTGACCTGGAACATGTGACCTGCTGGGTGGTCTGGAAACTATAACAGTTATTTGTAGGGAGATATATCAGCGCATCTTGCTGGGACCATGCCCAGCAAATGTAACTTCTATGGAAGAAGTTATACATTTATTGTAGTATATAAAGAAATTATGACGGTTTCCAATAGTTTCCAGTTTGTACACACACCAACGGAAATATATGTAATAAAATATATGGTTTATTTGTATTTGTTTTAATATAATTTTGAACAGGTGATTTTCCTCTTCTTTACACATCATTGTGCAACAAATTTAGCACTGGATGAGACTCCCCTACACAGAATATAAATGTCTGGAGCACATTATTCTCTGCATTTAAATAACAATTAAAGTTTTGGTGCTTTCTTATTGTTATAATAGCTAAGGATATCTAAGAAGCAGATTTAGTTGTAGGGCAATTTACTTTGTCACTAAAGTCCCCTCTGTGTATGTGTGCCCCATTTACAATTGCAATACTCACCTTATACGAAATTTTTGCATCACATATTAAGCTCAACAATGATCCAAACCATGGTCCTGGAAGTGAACTCACACAGTATACCAGCAGAGATGCTTAGCAGAACCCATTCTGGTGAGGGATATACATCATAGACCCTATATTCTAGTATCTTGTGTAAAGTACAGAACCCCATTCTCTAGGGTTTATAATGCAGACATTGTTTCTTCAATGGCTAATACAGTACAAACTCTCATTTAAGGTGGCTAGAATACAATGTGGACCATGTTTTCCGTTGTACAAAGTAGACCTGTTTATTCACTGTATAATGTTATACAGTGCAGGATTCCATTCACTGGTGGCTAGTATACAATGTAGGCTACCATACTTAGATCACTAGTATATTGCACAGATTCCCATTGTCTGTTGGACAGAATATGATCCAGTCCTCTATACAATGGAATATATTAAACCAACAACCATTGAATGAGAATACCCACTGTAACATGCAGACTCCATTTCTTGGTGAGTAGAGTACTCACCTTTCCTGTGGTGCATCCAGAAGGTAAAAAAACAAACATAAATATTGTCTGATAGCTCTCATTTCCTGTCCTACACCAAACACCAGCAGCCAATTGCAATCCATGTAGATCAGGAGATAGAGCTGCTGATAGCTAACAATACCTTAAGCAGGCAGAATCACTGGGACTTGGTGAGAGAGATATGAGCTCTGCAGATAGAAAAAATAGAGACACCGTGTAGGTCTAAAAATAGAGGACATAATTGCGCCCAATACCCCTGTTTTATCCCAAGTCCTGAGTGCACTTTGCATGCCTGTTTGCCTTGAAAAGTATTGTTGACCTGCCCTTGAAGTGAGAATTTTGCATTTCTATGAATTTGTTTTCAACAGAATTGTGTCTATAGTCCTAAATGTATTTTGAAACAACATTTTTTCTAGCTTTTATTACTAATAAAGTTATTTCTTGCTTGTAAATTTCCTTGCCTCCTTAAAGGAGCAGATGCACCCCTGCTACCAATGTGCCCGTCATGTAGCCCCATGCAGACAATTTCTCTACTCATCCAATTTACTGAAGCTTCTTCTAGTGATCAGGCTGTGGCTGTCTTCATAGTAACCAAAAGGAAGTCTCTGAATGACTACTGTAACAGTATCCACAAACTGATTAGTAGAGGGTGCTTCAATAATCCAGATGAGGTAGAAAATTGCCTGAGTCATATACCTATGGGACCCTTACAACATTTTGGTATGGGCCCACAAAGGGCTAGTTACTCCCTTGCCTCCTTATAAAGAATAACATATTTTGTATATATTACTGAAATCTGTTCCCTAGGTGGTTATAGATAAACCAATTATTTGCTATCTAAGTTCCAGGTCTGTAAACTGTCAGTAAATGTTATGACAATTAGTAAAAATGTCAGAAATTAGATCAGTAAAAAACCTGACAACTTCCTGACTACTTTATATTCAGTACGAAAAATTTAAGACAATGCTAGTTTCTAAAATTTTAAAGACAGAAAAAAAGATGTCACTGTCACGAGCCGCAGTGATCCGTGGCTCGCTTCCTCCATTGGCGTCCCGGCTGTCATGGCAACAGCAGGGACGTCACTTCCGGTCCCGACCGACTCCATGGCAACGGTCGGGACGCCTTCTGAGCAGTACTGCATCCTGGCAACGCTGGGCAGCCGGGTGTGTGCGCATATTAGTAAACAGTCTGCGGCTAAATAATCGGGCAATCTATTTATTAAGCAGCTCCTGGGGACACTTGTAGGGCAGGGCCCTGATTGGTTCTTTTTTGTATTTAGCCTCCCTGCCAGTTATAACATTTCCAGTCTTATGCTGTTGCTGACTTGCTGTGGGTTTCCTGTCTGCCTGATCTTCTGTTGTGACCCTTATCTGTACCTTGGACCTTGCCTGTTTGCCTGTTGCCCTGACCTTTTGGATTGTATTCTGAACTTCGCTGTTTTGCTTGTAACCCTGACCCCTGCATGGATATCGATTTGCCTGTCTGCTTCGTACCCCTGATCTCGGCTTGCCACTGACCACCCGCTCCAGTCTGGGCTAGCCCTTTCCGTTCCATCTGCGCTGTGGCCATCATTGATGAGCTTTTACTACTCTGAGCTTAAGACATGGGGGCATCTGAGTGCCTGTGAGCACATAAAGCTCAACGGGAAAGGCGGCTGCTAAAGGTGAAGACCTCTACCCTACCTGTTCTAAAAGCTCATCTTGGTGGTTGTGAGCCCTAACAGGCACAGAGACAAACCATGATCCTATTTTGTAACATAGATATATCACAAGTGTCAATCACCTGAGTTCTGTTAAAGGTAGTCATATACTATTGCACTTATCCGATGTACCTGTGTTTAATACATGTCCATAAAAAACACATTGCTCTTGTAAACGTGGTTTGGAGATTAAAGTATAACAGAAACAGTGAAAAGCCTACCATGGCTTCTATAACCAAGAAGAGGGTGATTTGAACCTCAAAGTTTGTCATTTCAACCTTAGACCTTTCAATCTTGTATTAGTAATGGATTACAGTTAATATAGTTTATTGATTTATTTCATAACAAGGTACTTCAATATAAGTGAATGTGTCCTAATGCTCAGACTTGTCTATGTGCAAGCTCTGTGTTTTACTTGTCCCATCACTATTAGATAAGTTAAATAACATATGCACATATTCCATATATAGGAACGTGCAGTGTGAGCACTAATATAGTCACACTTTGTAAACTTCCCAAAAGGAAGTACATCAGAATAACATACTTCCCAACTGTTCGATTCGAGGGGTTCATCCTACCATCCCATGAATCAGGACTTTTGCCCCGGACAGACCCCTTTCAATTCCATGAGTACCAGCAGCACAAAGGGTGTTTCTATGGATGGCAAAGGAGCACTCCACCCAGGGGCACGGTATGGCCCAATGTGCATTGGCACACCGTAATTTGATATGGCCTTGTTCTCATGTAGCGTGACCTCACTCCCTTTTTGTGGATGTGCCATTGCCAAGGAGCAATTCTAGATCAGGGAAATCTTAAAGTTGGAAGGCATGAAATAATAATGAATTCTTGTGTGCTTGACCATGGCCATCTTGACCTGATTCATTAAGGCATGCAAAACATATTGTGCATTTTTTTAAAAAAACGTAAATAAATTGGGCATACGCTCGTCCGTATTCAACAAGGACAGGATCTACAGATGTGTCTGTTGATTAATACGGATTTAGGTCTACTCTGCTATTCAGTTAATGTCACCTGTTAGTATAGTCAATAATGACAAAACATTATTTTTAAAAAAATGATTTTTTTTTTCCTATTTTTTTCTTCCATAAAATACATTTATTAGGATAATATGAAAGTCTACTGTACATAAAATGCATTTTTGCAGTTGCTCCTGATTGCAAGCACATGTTCTAGCATGCATACGTGACCGTCACCACTATCACTCGGCACTTACACAAGACCTGTAGCTGTGCAAGTGTTACAACAGAAAATCATGTAACCTTGAAATGCCCCCAAGCTTGAATCGGACGCTGCTGTGTGCGCTTTACCTTGGCATGCGTCCATTCCCCTCCCCTGTTTTGCCCATTAAATCGTAGGCTGTCGTAAGGGTCCGTTGCGCTCAAAGATGAACTGGATGCTGCTGTGTTCACTGTGGAGTATGGTCCAGTTCTGGGCATGCGTAGAGCGATTTTATGCAAAATACAGCACATATCGGCATTTACGCTCCTTAATGAATTAGGCCTCTTGGGTCCAATAAGCACCAATTTATAACTGACACCCTGGAGCTGGACTTAGTAAATTACGCTCAGAGCATGGAAGTAGCCAGAAGTAACTGATCCTATTTGTAAGATTTTGAAGCAGTCGCTGAAAGACACTCCAGGCTACACATCATTGTTACCATAATTGATCCAGAAAACAACACTTAGCATCACAGGATACTAATTATATTTATTTGAAATGGCACAGTACCTGGAACATATACAGAGTATTTTTGCACTCTGCAATGGACACACAGAGGTGATTTCTTGTGTATCCCAAACCCCCTACATTTCCAGGCTCCAGAGTTGAAGCATAGTCTGCTATCACTATTGTTATGTCCTTATCTAAAAGTGTTTTCTCCACGGCATCATTTGAAATGTAAGGCATATGAAATTATATATGTGATCATTAGACTGTTGTTATTCTTCTTTCATTACTACGCAGAGCAGAACAAGCTTTTGTGGCAGCAATCACAGGACCAGGATCTAGAGGTATTTTTAATTTGTGCTTGTATGCAGAAAACAGAATAGTGGGACCACCATGTCACACGATATAGGACAAAAGTCTGAGAGCCAAAGACAAGTCAACCAGCTGGGGCAATAGCTTTTGCAAGCTGGAGCTATTCATCTAGCTGACTTTAAAGACTAGTGGAAAACAGAGCTTGAAGATGTGTTTTTCATTTTGTAAATACTGTATATGGTATAAAGGCCTGCACCTGCAGTAGTTCAATAAATTCTGCACCTGTGCTTTTGTTTTGCTTTCAGTGAGCAGATCTCCATGGTCTGCATCAGTTCTCCCCACCTCCCTCACTCAGACACCCTGCAGACAGATGCAACAATGACTTCCATTCATCTTGACTGCTCTTCTGTATTTCTAAGGTTAGAGATTTTCTTCCTGATATACTTTGTCTCACTATAAAATTGTCAAACAAAGGAACATCAGTAGAACTCCAGGACACACAGATACATTAAAAAATAAAGTAAGTTTTGCCTCTTGCAGTAGTATTAACAGAGCAAAGGAAGCTGCTGTAATGAAATTCTTTGAAATGAAAGAAATGATACATAGAAATATTTAATAGACTGTCTAAGCTGGTTAACTGAACTAAAGCTAAGTTAAAGCTAAGTATAAATAATCATATGTTTCAACACATGAAACGTGCTCATTATTACCATTGTAAGTAATTGGATATTTATTTTACTGTACTACGTTTATGTGAAAATCTTTTATTTTAGTATTGCATCAGATTAGCCACTACAATCATATGCGTTTAACATGGTGCAAATAGTAATGATGTACTGTAATCTATCGCAACCTTTCAGATATCTGCTTCTTGCAGTTTAGTGTAGTTATACTATTGCATCCTAACAACTGAGGCTTACTGCCGGCAAATAAGGCTCAGTGTTTGTTAGGCAAATTTAAAACTAACTTCATAAACCAGATTTATTAAATCAAATAAAGTATACAAATCAATGCCACCTTTAGTATAGCAGGTGCATACATTTTATTCCCCTATAACCCATATTCAGGGTCGGACTGGCCCGTTGCGGACCCGTGGTGTCCCCGGGTTGGCCCCGACCCTGATGGATCCCCTCTTCGTTAGTGGGGGGAGTACCTTAAAAAAATAATAATAAAAAAAATACTCATGAGATCGCGGCGCCGGCGCCCCTCCTCCCTCCTCTCTGCTCTGTTCGCACTGAATGTCGGGCGTGACGTCATCACGCCCGACGTTCAGTAAGGAGCGGCCGAAAGAGGAGTCGGCAAGAAGAAGAGAAGAAAAGAGAGGAAAGAAGGCGATAGATAATGTAAGTGAAGGAACGCATGTAAGGGAGAGCAAAGGCAGCATGGCAGAGTGTGAAAGGGGAGCAAGGGGAGCAAAGGCAGCATGGCAGAGTGTGAAGAGGGGCAAAGGCAGCATGGCAGAGTGTGAAGGGGGGCCAAAGCAGCAAGGCAGAGAGCGAAGGGGGGACCAAAGCAGCATGGCAGAGTGTGAAGGGGGGGCAATAGCAGCATGGCACAGGGTGATGAAGGGGGCTAGGAGAAGGGGGAAGCAAAAGCAGCATAACACAGGGTGATAAGGGGGGCCAGGAGAAAGGGGGAGCAAAAGCAGCCTGGAGGGTGCAGTGTGATCATAAGGGGGCACAACATGGTGATGTAGGGGCACAGTAATGTGTGTGTGTGATGGCACAGCGGACTTGTGGTAGTGTAATGTGTGTGTGTGGTAGGTGGTGCTTAACTAATTGGTGCTATTTTGTTTGTGGGGTGATGGTGGGGCAATTTAGTTTTATAGTGGGAACTATTAATTTAAGATGGGGTGGTTTGTGGGCTATTAATTGAATGTGGGGCTGAGTTTGAGGAGCATGAGGTCTATTTATTAAATGTGAATATGAATTATTCAATGGCAGTGATGGTTGCGGGAAATAGGTATATTTATTATACAAATGAAAATAAATGATATTAATTTATTGTTGGAGCTGTTTGGAGGGAGGGAAAAATAGGTTTATTAATTAAATAGGAATACTATTATTTTAATGTTGGGGCTGTAGGAAGGCCTAAGTATTAATCGTGGGTGCTATTGATTTAACTCCTGGGCTGGTTGGAATTTTGTACCCATTTTTTTTTTAACATTCCAGGACCCAGACAAGCCACAACAAAGAAACCAGCAACCACAGGTGGTGAAAGAGACAAGAACAGGTAGGAGAGAGCAGGACAGTCTGTCAAATGTTCTGATTCTAGTGGGGCATTCCTGATTTTTGGTGACTGTTCTGCCCAATCTAAGGGGCAGGTCAAGACTGTGTACTCTCTATATACAGACTGCATTCTTTATATACTACACTATGGTGCTAGCTGTCCTTTGTGGACTGACCTCTCCCCCTCTAGTGTCTGGTCTCGCCTCTATTATGACTGGCCACACCCCCTCTGGGGGGCCCCTAGCATTGCAGTCCCCCGGGGGGCCCTTCATGTCCCAGTCCGACACTGCCCATATCTGCAACAGTGACTTATGAAAGATGAACAGAAATAAGATGGGAAAAAGGAATAGTGAGATAGAAAACAATATTTTAAAAAAAGAAATATAGAAAAGAGAAAACTGAAAGAAAAAGTGAACAATTAAAAACAAAATTTACACCCAACTTAGATAGGACAGTTACGATTTGAGAGGACTGCAATACTATCCCGCGAGTCTGCACATATGTCCCAATTGGGAGGTATATCCCTGCTCACCAAATTAGTGGGGATGTTGGGGGCGTGGCCTGGAGGAGCATGGCGTAGGTCGAATACACTGGCTCACCGGCCAAACTATCCGGTTATATTATCCTGGTGTGCTCCCTCAGCGTTGAAACTGTCTGGTCCGGTGGTACAAGTCCCCCTGCACCCTCCGGTCTGAGAAGAGAATGTGGTGGCGGGTCAGGGCAGCTGTCACGGGAGATTGGGTATGGAGCTAGGCTACGGCTGAGCAGAAAGAAGTGACTCTGATCCTGTCTGTGTCGGTGGCCCCTATTCACCTGTCTCCTGTGGTGATCGCTGGAGGTGAGGAAGTCAGTCTTATGGTTATTGGTGGTGCAGGGGATATCTGCAGTAAATCTTCCCACCATAGTGCGGGCCGTGGCGCCATCTTGGAGACAAGCATATAAGGAAGGCAAGCTTGTTTTTGATTCCCTAGTGCTGGAGCTGTTGATGCCGGAGGCCTGCTGGTTGTTGGGGCTTGCTGGAGGAAACGTTTAAGATCTCCTATCTGGAGAGAATACAGTAGACATTAGATTTTGCCTGTGGGCCTTCATTTCTGAGCTGTTTCTGTGGAGGTGCTATCTGAATTGTATACAGTTCATCTGATTCAGTACTGTAGTGGCCACATTACTCTCTGGGATTTCTGGATTCTGCATCAGTCTTCCAAGGATCTGGTTCTGCCTATAGATACTGCTATTACCTTGCAGGAGGTCCTGAAAGCCATTGCTGAGTCTGAGAAAAAGGTAATGGATAAAATTGGAGAGGTGCAGGTAGGATTTTCAGAAGATCCGAGAGCGAGTGGCTATGACAGAGGCCCACATTCTTGAAGACACTACAACTTCTTTACCTCAGAAAGTCGCTGGCTTGGAAGCTCAGATGGTGTCGGTTAAACAGAAACTATCAGATATGGAGGGCCGCCTCAGACGCAGCAACATGCGGCAGGTGGGTCTCCCTGAAAAGGCAGGGGGGGATGCTCCTGAAACTTTCTTGGAAAACTGGATGATCCAGACATTTGGCATAGAGGAGTATACAACCCAGTTTGCGGTGGAGGAATCCGGGCACACTGGATTCTAGCTCATAGGCTGCCTCCTGGTGCATCGCTGTGCACATTTATTGCAAAAGTGCTTCATTATTAGGATCGGGATGCTATCCTGCGCTTGGCTCGGATTAAGGGGCCCTTAATGTACCAAAATCAAAGAGTGGCTGTATTTCCATATTTTTCGGTGGATGTACAGAAAAGCGGAGCTCAGTTCATACAGGTGAAGCGTCACCATCGTGAGATGCAGTTGCCATATGCGATGCTTTTCCAGTCCAGGTTGCTGATGGAACTACTTTTTTCTTTGAATATCCGTCGGAGGCAACTGGATAGGAGAGCTCCTAGAGGTCTTCGCCCGGATTGAAGATGTTTGTGGTGATCTATTAACTCCCTGGACTGAACTGATGCAATTGAATATTGTTTATCTTTGATAGCTAAAATGTCAAAGTTAGTGGGGACGTCACTATGATGAGCACAAGTTGTGTGCACCAGAGGCAGAAAACAATTTAAGGGTGTTTTTAGGGGAGCAGACAAGGGATGGATGTAGTAGCACTATGTAAGAGCTGGGCACGCCCTGGGGAAGTGGCACACCCTTCGACATGGTGTAATCATAGTTCACACTGATGCGCTAAGTTACTTCTGTGACAATGTTGGGAGTTATGGGCATATGCTGCCCAGGTAGACTTGGTCACAGGTCCAGTGATGTCATAAATCGGTGAAAGATTTTGGTGCCCCTGCAATTGCGTCTCCCATTTGCTGGAAGTGCTGATTAGGAACTGGTCTCTCCTGCTATTCTCATCTGCTTTACTCTGTGATGAAAGTAGAAAGTAGATTTGGGGAGGACTCTTATTGGATGGTGGGGTAAATGTTAGGGTGCAGCACTAGGCACCCATTTGGATATGGGAGAATGCCTAGCCCAATGCAGCTGTCACCTACATCTATATATTTATGCCACTGGTTGAATTGTAGCTTCCCTCCCTCCTTTCAAAGAATAGGGGGCTGCATTATAACTAAGTAATATTGTATATAGCACATATAGTCTGAACCAGATATAAAAAACTGAGACCTGGTTGTTAAAGAAACTAAGATTGGGTACACACAACAGGTTTTTCACCCAAGTATTGGACAAATCACACGATAAACGACCGTTTTGGCCCAATTTCGCATTACAAAGTTCTGCAGACATTTCTGCCCAATAGCCAGACAAGACCAACCTTTCAATTCAAGCCCCGTGAGGTCAATTTATATCCGACATGGGACATAGCTACACAGCCAAATCTGCTCAGTAGCCAGACAAGACAAAATATTGGTTTTAATACCCTACTGTTTATACTCACCTGTAAAGCGGAGGCCATATACTTTCCCTGGACTACGGATACGGGACTTTCCTTAGAGTTATTTACTTACAGAAAACAACCCCGGTCCAGCGGACATTATGGCTCTGTTTGTTTGAACTGTGTTTGAACTAGGGATGAGCGGGCTCGGATATCTGAAATCCGAGCCCACCCGAACCTTGCCGATTCGAGCCGGATCCGAGACAGATCCGGGTATTCCCGCCAATTGCAAAACTGAAAGCGAGGCTCCGAGTCATAATCCCGTTGTCGGATCTCGCGATACTCGGATTCTATAAATTCCCCGCTGGCCGCCACCATCTTCACTCAGGCATTGATCAGGGTAGAGGGAGGTTGTGTTAGGTGGTCCTCTGCCCTGCTATATCCTGTGCTGTGCTGTGCTCAGTCCAGTGGTGCTGTGTCCTGTGCTCTGTCTTTCTGAGTTCAGTGGTGCTGCTGGGTCCTGTGCTGTGTCCTGTTCAGTCCAGTGGTGCTGTGTCCTGTGCTCTGTCCTTCTAAGGGCATTGTTATTTCCCCATTATTCCCAAGTTATAAAATTTTTTAAAAAAAGTTATAAAAAAAATAAAAAAAAAATAATTATAAAAAAAAGAAATAAAAAAAAAATATCCAAAAACAATCCTGCAGTATAAGTCCATTGGTACTGCAATATTACAAAGTTCACTGATTCTGCAGTATAAGTCCACCAGTGGTACTGCAATATTACAAAGTTCACTGATTCTGCAGTATAAGTCCAGTGGTACTGCAATATTACAAAGTTCACTAATTCTGCAGTATAAGTCCAGTGGTACTCTCCTGTGCCGCATATAATTTTTAAAGGCTTTGCCGAGTGTGTGTGGCTTAGGGGTACGCTCTCTTGTGCTACATATAATGGAAAACAAAAATTTGGAGGATAAAGCTGCGAGGAAAAAGCTCAGTTTTCCTAAAAGACCCGCTGGCGGGGATGCTGATAACATCTGGTCCGGACTGAAGGACCTGCCAATCATTGCAGACATGTCTACTGTTGCTGCATTGGATGCTGTCACAATAGAAAAAATGGTGGAGGATTATTTTGCTGACAATATCCAAATAGACATGTCAGACAGTCCATATTGTTACTGGCAGGAAAAAAAAGGCAGTTTGGAAGCCCCTGTACAAACTGGCTCTATTTTACCTGAGTTGTCCCCCCTCCAATGTGTACTCGGAAAGAGTTTTTAGTGCAGTGGGGAACCTGGTCAGTGAGCGGCGAAGGAGGTTGCTTCTTCACAGCGTTGAAAAAATGATGTTTATAAAAATGAATAATCCAATCCTCAATGAAGTACAGCACTGCCCTCCAGATAGTACAGAGGGACCTGCGGTTGTGGAGTCCAGCGGGGACGAATTAATAATGTGTGAGGAGGAGGAAGTACACACTGTAGGGGGAGAGGAATCAGAGGTTGAGGATGAGGACGACATCTTTCCTCAGTAGAGCCTGTTTAGTTTGTACAGGGAGAGATGAATTGTTTTTTTGGTGTGGGGGCCCAAACAAACCAATCATATCAGCCACAGTTGTTTGGTAGGCCCTGTCGCTGAAATGATTGGTTTGTTAAAGTGTGCATGTCCTATTTCAACAACATAAGGGTGGGTGGGAGGGCCCAAGGACAATTCCATCTTGCAACTCTTTTTTTGGCATTATGTGACCATTCAACAGTCGTTTGCCATGTTCAAAAAGTAAAACAAAATGTCAACAAATTCAAAAAATTAAACCAGAAGTAAAATGCCCTGTCATAATTTAAAACAAGAGGTATTGACGTGCTAGAACTACTGTAGTGTTTATATGTTATAAACACTACACTTGGAAGTTGGAGGAGGTATTGTGGCCCCGGTACCAAATTTAGTACCGGGGCCACTCCACTATGCAGTCCAGATAGAGGTGTATCAGATATTAAACAACGTTGACTGTTGCTGCAAATTTTTTAAATAATATTGTGGGGAACACTACACTATGCAGTCCATAAACTTTTTTGGTAGAATTCAGACTCGTGGAGGTTTTTTTAATTATATTGTGGCCCCGGTAAAAAGTTGTGTACCGGGGCCACCCCACTACGCAGTCAAAAAACTTTTTTTTTGGAATTCAGACCCGGGGAGGGTTTTTTAATTATATTGTAGGGACCACTCCTCTACGCAGTCCAGATACAATTTTTGGTGGGATTCAGATCATTTGAGGGTTTTTAAATTATATTGTGGTGACCACTCCACTACGCAGTCCAGGTACAATTTTTGGTGGGATTCAGACCATTTGAGGGTTTTTAAATTAAATTGTGGTGACCACTCCTCTACGCAGTCCAGGTACAATTTTTGGTGTAATTAAGACCAGTTGATGGTTTTCTTATTATATTGTGGGGACCACTCCTCTACGCAGTCCAGGTACAATTTTTGGTGTTATTAAGACCAGTTGATGGTTTTCTTATTATATTGTGGGGACCACTCCTCTATGCAGTCCAGATACAATTTTTGGTGTATTTAAGACCAGTTGATAGTTTTCTTATTATATTGTAGGGACCACTCCTCTACGCAGTCCAGATACAATTTTTGGTGTAATTAAGACCAGTTGATGCCGGTTTTCTTATTATATTGTGGGGACCACTCCTCTATGCAGTCCAGATACAATTTTTGGTGTATTTAAGACCAGTTGATAGTTTTCTTATTATATTGTAGGGACCACTCCTCTACGCAGTCCAGATACAATTTTTGGTGTAATTAAGACCAGTTGATGCCGGTTTTCTTATTATATTGTGGGGACCACTCCTCTACGCAGTCCAGGTACAATTTTTGGTGTAATTAAGACCAGTTGATGGTTTTCTTATTATATTGTGGGGACCATTCCACTACGCAGTCCAGAAAGATACCTCGTTGCAACGTTTTGGACTAATAACAATATTGTTAGTTGTTCAGAATACACTGTAAATTAGTGGAAATGATTGTTATTGAATGTTATTGAGGTTAATAATAGCGTAGGAGTGAAAATACGCCCAAAAACTTGATTTTGGAACTTTTTATGCTTTTTTCAAAATAAATCCGAATCCAAAACCTTAAATCCGAACCAAAACCTTTCGGCAGGTGTTTTGCGAAACAAATCCGAACCCAAAACCTCAAGCAAATCCGAACCTAAAACACAAAACACGAGACACCAAAAGTCGCCGGTGCACATCCCTAGTTTGAACTGTATTTGCAAGCTTATACTAGCTCAAGTAAGATGCATACTGTCTTACTACAATGTAGGATACCATTTGGGGCTGTATATTGCAAGTTTTAACAAAGGTTATAAGGGGACCCTGTAACCGCTTTGAATTTGTCTGTTAAACTTATTACAATTTAGTATATTGGAATCATGTCTTATTAAATGTGTTGTATGAACCTTCCATTGGTTTAATGGTATCCCAAGGCTAAGGTACTGTCACTCACCGGACTGTGAGTGCTTCTTCCCGGACTATTAGGAACCGTGGACGTCCTCTATCCTGAGGGACTGCGCATGCGCAGCCCTTTCCAAACCTTCAGTGTATGTTCCTTTAACTTAATTGGCAGATCAGGCAACCTCCCTATATTAAGCACCTGTGGTCAACACCACGTTGCCTGATCTTGGAGTCTCATTCCCCATGAGTCTCTGAAGGTGTTCCTGTGTTTCCTTGTTTATTCAGCCCTGCTGATTCCTGTGGTTTCCAAACCACTTCTACCTCTGTGGTTTCCAAACCACTTCTGCTACTGTGGTTCCCATACCACTTCTACCATCTACTGTATCATCGTGACTGTGAGCTGATTCCTATCCGCTGCCTCCGTGCACTACAGTCTTCTAATCACTTCAACTCTACCATGTATCATTGGGACTGTTAGCTGATGCCTATCCGCTGCCTCCGTGCATTACAGGCTTCAACCACATCCACTCACCTGTTCATGATTGTGACTGCCAGCTGATTCCTATCCGCTGCCTCCGTGCACTACAGGCTTCAACCTGCAACTCGTCTGTGTTTCATCATCGTGACTGTTTGGCTGATTCCTATCCGCTGCCTCCGTGCACTACAGTCTTCAACCTGCAACTCGTCTGTGTTTCATCATCGTGACTGCTAGCTGATTCCTATCCGCTGCCTCCGTGCACTACAGTCTTCAACCTGCAACCCGTCTGTGTTTCATCGTGACTGTTTAGCTGATTCCTATCCGCTGCCTCTGTGCGCTTCAGTCTTCAGTCCTTGTCTACTCTACCGTGTTTCCTTGAGTCTGCTGCCACTATTGCTACCCGCTACTCTCCGTGATCATCTGTTCCAGTTCAACTCTGCTCCGGTGTCCCATCGTTACTGCACCTGCTGGTTGCTATTGGTTACCTCCGTGTTCCCGCAGAGACCCGCTGCTGTTACTTCTCAGCGCTACTCATCCATCTACTGCTGATCCGCTCTCCACGCCTTCCTGTGTTCCCTGCTGGTCTACCTACCTGTGCGCTGCACCTGCTAGACCCCTGCTTCACCCATCCAGGGACTTGTATCCTGCTGGCCTCCTGCCCTTCAGGTATCTCTGCACTCCTGTCTGACTGCCTTCTCCTGAACCACGGTATGCATACTTCCCATTGACTGTGCTGTGTATTGCATACCTTGCTGGACTGTGTTGGTTCTCCTCTGGAGTGTACTATCTGCTGACTCTACTGCCATCATTGACTGTGTTATCTTATGCCGGATTACTTCAAGAGACTTTCTATATTGGCAGTGTTGTTCAGTCATTTATACATTTATATTGTGCATATTACTGTGGATCAAAGTCAAGGTGCCCGTGTATATATTGTGTTGCAGTCTCTCCCCGTGCACCTCCTCACATATATATTCAGTAGTACAACTTGCTAGTGGCAGACCACTGACTCCTGTTTACAGTTTCACCTGTTCCAGTATCCTCTCACATAGCAGTGGTACAACTTGCTAACGCAGACCACTGACTCCCCGGATACCTCCACTTGGATTCCATTCCTTCACTCAGACAGCGGTACAACTTGCTATCCGCAGACCGCTGACTCTCATCACCTCCTCGTTTCTGTTGGACATTCCTCCTCACTATAGCAGTGGTACAACTTGCTACCGCAGACCACTGACTACCTTCACGTGTCCTTTGTCCATACAGTTCCTCGTGTATTACTACCTCCATATTGCCAGTGCTGCTAGTCATAGACTTTCCTGAGCATCTCATCACCTGCTATTTCCTGTTCCGTGATCACCCTGCTACCAGAGTACCATATTACCACCTATACTGCTCTGGTAAGCCTATCACCTGGTGATCCCTGGGTAAAGACTCCTAGTGCCCGTGACAGTAAGATCAGGCCATGACAGACCCAGATACGGAACCTACTGCTAAAGAGATGCTGCAGCATCTGGTCAGCCGTGTGGAGCAACAGGATGCTCGCCAACAGCTGTTACTTCAATGTTACCAATCGTTAACCTCCCAAGGAACATCTGGACAGACTGTTACAGCTAGTATTGAAGCTCCTGTGCTTTCCTCCGTTTCCCCAGTGCCATCCCAGGTGTCTACAGCTCCTACGCTTCACCTGCCTACTCCGTCAAAATATGACGGGGACCCCAAAACTTGTAGAGGTTTCCTTAACCAATGTTCAGTCCATTTTGAACTCCAACCTCAAAATTTTTCTACCCATCGTTCCAGAGTGGCCTATCTTATCTCATTGTTTTCTGGACAAGCCCTGGCTTGGGCCTCCCCTCTGTGGGAAAGAAACGATCCAATTCTACAAGATAGTGCCAAATTCATTTCCACGTTCCGAAGTGTGTTCGATGAACCAGGTCGTGTGACCTCCGCTGCTTCCAGCATTCTTCGTTTGCGACAAGGCTCCCATACAGTAGGACAGTATGTCATTCAATTTAGGATCTTAGCCTCTGAACTTCAGTGGAACACTGAAGCATTAGTTGCCGCCTTCTGGCAGGGGCTCTCCGATAAAATTAAAGATGCACTGACTACCCAAGAGCTTCCTTCGTCACTAGAAGATTTGATCTCTCTTTGCCATCGTGTAGACATGAGATTTCGTGAAAGAGAATCTGAGAAAACAACTTCTGCTAAAGCACCTCTTCGTTTAAACCCTCAATTTCGTCCAGTTTCACCTTCTGTGATTCCCATGGAGATAGGACGTTCCAAATTATCTTTAGAAGAGAGGAAACGAAGAGTAAAGAATAGACTCTGTATCTATTGTGCTGATTCCACACATATGCTCAGTTCTTGCCCTAAGAAATCGGGAAATGCCAGGCCCTAACTAGTTCTGGAGAGGTGAAGTTAGGGTCCCTGGAGTCCTCTCCATTGTCTATGAAATCTAAAGTCTGCGCTTTCGATGTTACGATTTCCTTTGCTACCAAATCCTTTGAGTCACAGGCATTGATTGATTCCGGAGCAGCAGGAAATTTCATTTCTAAATCACTAGTGAATCAATGGTCCCTACCAGTGATCACTTTAAAAACACCCATTACTGTGACGGCTATAGATGGATCACGTCTCATCAATGGTCTCATCACCCAGAGTACGTCTCCAGTAACCCTTCAGATTGGTGTACTACACCATGAAGAAATTTCGTTTTTAATTCTTCCTGTTACGACAAGTCCGATTGTCTTAGGCCTTCCATGGCTTCAATGTCACTCTCCCCAGATTGACTGGCGCACCCCTCAAGTTACGTCTTGGGGGCCTGAATGTCACCATCGTTGTCTCTCTCAAGTTATTCCTCTTAAAGTACAGCAATCTTCCATCTCATCTTCCTCCCCGGGACTCCCTCCTCAGTATGCTTCATTTGCCGATGTGTTTGATAAAGCTCAGTCTGAACGTCTTCCTCCTCATCGTTCTTGGGATTGTCCGATCGACCTTCTACCTGGCAAGACTCCTCCCAGGGGTCGGGTCTATCCTCTCTCGTTACCTGAAACTCAAGCCACATCTGAGTACATACAGGAGAATCTCCAGCGTGGGTTCATTCGACCTTCCACCTCTCCCGCTGGAGCTGGGTTCTTCTTCGTCAAAAAGAAGGATGGATCATTACGCCCTTGTATAGATTTTCGTGGACTCAACGCCATTACTATCAAGAATCGCTATCCCATTCCGCTGATCACTGAGCTATTTGATCGCATCAAGGGAGCTCGGATATTTACTAAGTTGGATCTTCGTGGTGCCTACAATTTAATTAGAATCCGTTCCGGTGACGAATGGAAGACCGCGTTTAACACCAGAGATGGGCATTACGAATATTTAGTAATGCCCTTCGGGCTGTGTAATGCCCCCGCGGTTTTCCAGGGTTTCATCAATGAGATCTTTCGGGACTTATTATATGTATGTGTCGTTGTCTACCTGGACGACATATTGATCTTCTCACAGGACCTGCCTTCTCATCACCAACATGTGGCAGAGGTCCTCTCCAGACTACGGAAAAACTCGTTGTTCTGTAAATTGGAAAAATGTTCATTCGAGTTACCCCAGATTCCATTCTTGGGGTATATAGTTTCCGGAGTTGGCCTGAAGATGGATCCAGACAAAGTAAATGCTGTACTACATTGGCCTCAGCCAACTACTCTTCGTGCCATCCAGCGTTTTTTAGGTTTTGCCAATTACTATAGACGCTTCATTCAAGACTTCTCATCCATTGCATCTCCCATTGTGGCCTTAACTCGGAAAGGGGCTAATGCTAAGCAATGGTCATCTGAGGCTCTCCAAGCCTTTCAAATCCTCAAAGAGTCCTTTTCGTCTGCTCCCATTCTGCGACAACCTGATGTGACACTCCCCTTCTTCCTAGAAGTAGATGCCTCTAATGTGGGCTTAGGAGCTATTCTCTCCCAACGCTCGGAGCAACAAAAATTACATCCTTGTGCCTTCTACTCTCGGGGTCTTCTGCCCGCAGAGAAAAACTATACTATCGGGGACAAGGAGTTGCTGGCCATCAAAGCTGCATTAGAGGAATGGAGATACTTGTTGGAAGGAGCTCGCCATCCGGTGACGATCTTCACGGATCATAAGAACTTGTCATATTTGCAATCTGCTCAATGCTTGAACCCTCGTCAAGCAAGATGGTCTCTTTTCTTTTCCCGTTTTGAATTAATTATAACCTTCAAACCAGCTGCTAAGAACAAGAAAGCTGACGCTCTATCTCGAGCTTTTGTGACGTCCTCTGATGTAGAAGAGGTTCCCAACCATGCTATTCTAGATCCCAAATGTATTTCTCTGGCTGCTTCATCCACCAAAATGCTACCATTTGGGAAGACCCTCGTGCCTCCTACTCTGAGGAGGAAAATCCTTTCGTGGTTCCATGCCTCTCGTTTTTCTGGACACGCCGGTGAACATAAGACCTTTGAGATTCTCTCTCGTAGTTACTGGTGGCCTTCAATGAGGAGAGACGTCAAAGAGTTTATTGCTTCCTGTGATTTATGTTCTCAGTTCAAATCCTCCCGCAGAACTCCAGCAGGGTTGCTGCGACCACTACCCATTCCGTCCAAGCCTTGGACCCATATTAGTATGGATTTCGTTACTGATTTGCCACCAAGTAAGAATCACAATACTATTTGGGTAGTGGTAGACAGATTTTCGAAGATGGCTCATTTCGTCCCTCTGTCCGGTTTACCTTCCTCGTCTACTCTGGCTGAACATTTCATTAAAGAAATCTTCCGCATCCATGGATGTCCGTCTGAGATTGTGTCAGATAGAGGAGTACAATTCGTTTCCAGATTCTGGCGGGCCCTTTGTAAAACCTTGGGCATACGATTAGCACTCTCATCGTCTTACCATCCGCAATCTAACGGACAAACGGAACGAGTCAATCAAGATCTTGAGACTTTTATTAGGATGTTCTCTTCAGCCAACCAAGACAACTGGGTAGAATTGCTCCCTTGGGCTGAATTCGCCCATAACAACATGTACCATGAGTCATCATCCAAAACTCCATTCTTTGTGGTCTACGGTCACCATCCGTCTTTTCCGGAATTTCCTGCCCTCCCGCCCACCCAAGTTCCTGCTGTGGAGACTGCTTGTCAGACCTTCAAAAATATCTGGTCTCAGGTCAAAACCTGTTTAAAGAAGACATCTAACAAATATAAGTCTTTCGCAGATAAGAAGAGGCGGGCTATTCCACCACTAAAAATTGGAGATCGTGTCTGGTTATCTACCAAAAATATTCGTTTGAAGGTTCCATCTATGAAATTCGCCCCTCGTTTTATTGGTCCATATAGGATCATTCAAGTTATCAATCCAGTATGTGTTAAACTTCTTCTTCCTAAGAATCTTCGGATCTCCAATGCCTTCCATGTGTCCTTACTCAAACCTCTTATTATCAATCGTTTCTCGACTCCTCCCTCAGCACCGCAGCCAGTTCAAGTTCATCAGGAGGAGGATTTCGAGATTACTGAGGTATTGGATGCAAAAATTTCGCGAGGAGTCCTCCGTTTCCTCGTTCATTGGAAGGGCTTTGGTCCTGAAGAGCGTTCATGGATCAAAGCTGAAGATCTTAATGCTCCTGCCCTTCTGAAGAAGTTTTATTCCAAAAATCCGGACAAGCCCGGTTCCAGGCGTTCTGTGCCCACCTTTAAAAGGGGGGGTACTGTCACTCACCGGACTGTGAGTGCTTCTTCCCGGACTATTAGGAACCGTGGACGTCCTCTATCCTGAGGGACTGCGCATGCGCAGCCCTTTCCAAACCTTCAGTGTATGTTCCTTTAACTTAATTGGCAGATCAGGCAACCTCCCTATATTAAGCACCTGTGGTCAACACCACGTTGCCTGATCTTGGAGTCTCATTCCCCATGAGTCTCTGAAGGTGTTCCTGTGTTTCCTTGTTTATTCAGCCCTGCTGATTCCTGTGGTTTCCAAACCACTTCTACCTCTGTGGTTTCCAAACCACTTCTGCTACTGTGGTTCCCATACCACTTCTACCATCTACTGTATCATCGTGACTGTGAGCTGATTCCTATCCGCTGCCTCCGTGCACTACAGTCTTCTAATCACTTCAACTCTACCATGTATCATTGGGACTGTTAGCTGATGCCTATCCGCTGCCTCCGTGCATTACAGGCTTCAACCACATCCACTCACCTGTTCATGATTGTGACTGCCAGCTGATTCCTATCCGCTGCCTCCGTGCACTACAGGCTTCAACCTGCAACTCGTCTGTGTTTCATCATCGTGACTGTTTGGCTGATTCCTATCCGCTGCCTCCGTGCACTACAGTCTTCAACCTGCAACTCGTCTGTGTTTCATCATCGTGACTGCTAGCTGATTCCTATCCGCTGCCTCCGTGCACTACAGTCTTCAACCTGCAACCCGTCTGTGTTTCATCGTGACTGTTTAGCTGATTCCTATCCGCTGCCTCTGTGCGCTTCAGTCTTCAGTCCTTGTCTACTCTACCGTGTTTCCTTGAGTCTGCTGCCACTATTGCTACCCGCTACTCTCCGTGATCATCTGTTCCAGTTCAACTCTGCTCCGGTGTCCCATCGTTACTGCACCTGCTGGTTGCTATTGGTTACCTCCGTGTTCCCGCAGAGACCCGCTGCTGTTACTTCTCAGCGCTACTCATCCATCTACTGCTGATCCGCTCTCCACGCCTTCCTGTGTTCCCTGCTGGTCTACCTACCTGTGCGCTGCACCTGCTAGACCCCTGCTTCACCCATCCAGGGACTTGTATCCTGCTGGCCTCCTGCCCTTCAGGTATCTCTGCACTCCTGTCTGACTGCCTTCTCCTGAACCACGGTATGCATACTTCCCATTGACTGTGCTGTGTATTGCATACCTTGCTGGACTGTGTTGGTTCTCCTCTGGAGTGTACTATCTGCTGACTCTACTGCCATCATTGACTGTGTTATCTTATGCCGGATTACTTCAAGAGACTTTCTATATTGGCAGTGTTGTTCAGTCATTTATACATTTATATTGTGCATATTACTGTGGATCAAAGTCAAGGTGCCCGTGTATATATTGTGTTGCAGTCTCTCCCCGTGCACCTCCTCACATATATATTCAGTAGTACAACTTGCTAGTGGCAGACCACTGACTCCTGTTTACAGTTTCACCTGTTCCAGTATCCTCTCACATAGCAGTGGTACAACTTGCTAACGCAGACCACTGACTCCCCGGATACCTCCACTTGGATTCCATTCCTTCACTCAGACAGCGGTACAACTTGCTATCCGCAGACCGCTGACTCTCATCACCTCCTCGTTTCTGTTGGACATTCCTCCTCACTATAGCAGTGGTACAACTTGCTACCGCAGACCACTGACTACCTTCACGTGTCCTTTGTCCATACAGTTCCTCGTGTATTACTACCTCCATATTGCCAGTGCTGCTAGTCATAGACTTTCCTGAGCATCTCATCACCTGCTATTTCCTGTTCCGTGATCACCCTGCTACCAGAGTACCATATTACCACCTATACTGCTCTGGTAAGCCTATCACCTGGTGATCCCTGGGTAAAGACTCCTAGTGCCCGTGACAGGTACACTC
The DNA here is from genome assembly GCF_038048845.1 of Mixophyes fleayi. NCBI lineage: Eukaryota > Metazoa > Chordata > Amphibia > Anura > Limnodynastidae > Mixophyes > Mixophyes fleayi. Next base: position 175,858,147 of record NC_134402.1, read on the forward strand.
ACATACTATTACATACAATACCCACATCACTGCGCCAGGGAGTACTTTGATCTTTACTAAAGTTGCATGCCCACTACTTCCTGCCATGTGCCCAGACTAACAACCCCAATGCCCACAGTTACACTTTTACCAGGCCTAATTGTCAATGCTACCAAAACCATCCCTTGGAAATGTTAGGCTTCATTCCCACCAGTCCTATGCCTACTATATGAAGCCATGTGCACACAACTTATGCTCATCACATACAACCCTGAACCATATAAACAGCCTCCAATCTCCTACCTACAAATTTCATTCCCATGCCAGACCCATTTCCTCCTCTATATATTTCTCCATTCTTGTGCCTTGGTAGTGGTTATTGGTCTCTCCACATTAGCACAGGATAAAAACACACTGGAGTACCAATAGAGAGGAAGCACTGCAATTTCATTGGAAGTTTTGCTCTAATGAAATCAGATTTGATTTCAGCCAATGAAACCAACAAAATGTAATGTTGTGAAGCTGCCGAATTTTCATATTGAACCATATGACGTTTATTTGTAACAGCAAAAATGTTTATAACTGTGGTTGTTATTTTGCTTGTTGCAGTGAGAAAAGAGTAAAGCCAAAGCCATCAGTGGGGATGTAGACAGCACTGTTTAACAGGGGCTCTCATTTCGAAGCACTGACATAGGCAATATAAAACTGGAAATGGGTCTCTCTTGAACCAGTATGTAACTTGTTGCTCTGTACCAATGCTTTTTATGATGAAAAGGTAAAGAATATGCTCTACGCAAATCACAAAGTTCTCAGTTCATTACTGATAGAAATAATGTGCTATTTCTAGGTCTGTATTTTGTAAAGTAACATGCCTGCAGTTCCTCAAACTGAGGTGTGTTTACAGATGAATGCTTAGCAGCTTATTCTCTGTTTGTATTGTGCCCTGGCATTACACCAGTGCCAACCCACTTCCCAATTATCTATCTCCTAGTGTTTGGTGTCGCTTACTATTGTTTCTAAATGTAATCGTTAAGGATAACTTGCTAAGATGTTAACATCTCTGGTATATTTTTAGCAAATTGACTCATACAATCTTTTTGTTTGCCATTCTTCAAGTGTTGAGGATGCAGACCTTGTACAGTTCAAAGCTTAATATCAGTCTTGCTTAATTTACCATCTACTCTACATACCTTCCCTATTTTGGAATTTTACCTGGTAGTTATTTTCCCACAATAACTACAGACAATATGGTATTGTTTAGCCAGCACTGGCGTCGCCCAGGACTAGCACTAACTAGGTGAGCGCCCAGTCTGCCAAGGTTTTGGGGCACCTCATTTAGGTGCCTCACTGAGCACGGGCTACCCTAGGATTTAATTTAAACACAAGCCCTTCCTCATTGACTGTGCATGGGGAAGTAAGAGTGTGTTTAATTATTTAAAAACTTCCTGCTTCCCCCCTCCCCAGCTGTTTTTTACCTTGTAGAGTAGGTGGGCAGAGGGGGATCTCAGTGGTCCTGTTCTCATACACGTGACACCACTTGTTGCTGCTCGTCAGTTTTAGTGATAGGCTAGGAGCATAGCATTGTAATGTCACAGTGCAGGATCTTGCTCCAAGTCACTGATACTGAGGAACAGCAACAAGCAGCTTGATATGTATGATTTATAGTGGGTGAAGGCTGTGGGTAAGATGGATTGAAAGGGCTATGGCTAAGAAATAAATTGAGGGGAAGGGTGGTATAGGAGGAATGAATTGCAGGATGGGGTGAATTACAGGGGCATGTGGTTGGAAAGGAAGGACAAAGGAGGGGGCCACACAAACATGCATATATAGATATGTTTCATACCTCCCAACTGTCCTGATATGAAACCCCTGCTGGTCATATGTTGTGCCATCACTTACTTGGGAGCCATGATGTGATATGATACCCGCTCGCTGTTACCCTCCTCTTCAGCTCAGCTTATAGTGGGGCTGAGGCATGCGCAACCAGAGGATCCCCTGAATACTCAGATGTTTAAACACAATTAACATGGAATGACTTCTAGTGATATACAGTCAGTGCCGGGGGATGGAATGGTAGGGGCCCACCAGAGGGGGTATGGCCAGCCACCTGAGTGTGTGACTAAAGGGCCAGCCCACAGAGGACATAGCTAGTGCAATATTGTAGCATATAAGAATGTATATAAAAAGTGCACAGTCTGGGCCCCAGCCCCTAGATCAGAACAAAGGGAAACAGTTACCCAAAATCAGGACTGTCCCACCAGAATCAGAACAGTTGGCAGCTATCCTGCTCTCTCCTACCTGTTCTTTCAACTTTCAATTCCTGGTGTCTTAAGCTCAGTAGTTGCTTGTCTAGATCCTGGAATGTTGGGCCCCTGTTTAGAAAAAAATTCCCAACACCCCAGATATTAAATCAATAGCAACTATGTTTAATAATTAGGCCTTCCTCCCTACAACCTACACTGACATTACATTAAAAGTATTAACAATTAATAGAACAGTATTTACCCCTAAGCAGCCACAATATTCAATTAATAGTTTTCACATTTAATAGACCTATTTACCCCCAATCAGCCCTGACTCTAAATTAATAGTATTTAATAAGTAAACATATTTCCCTGTATAAGCAGCCCAATATTAAATAACAAGTATTAACATTCAATAAATAGCCATCTCTATCCTCAAGCTCAGACCAACATTCAATTTTAAGACCCCAAACCACCCCAGCATTACATAGTCACATTACCTCACTTTAAATTAATAGCCCCTACCATCACCCCACCAATAAATTAATATCTCCTGCCCACTGTTGAAATAATTAATTAAATGAATGCGGGCAGTGCGATCCCCCAGGGCAGATAATGCTCACCTGCAGAACTATGCGGTACTGCTACAGTGCAACACTGCATTTTAAAATCCAGCGCCTGCCTCCTAGCAGCGTCGTGATGTCACGATGCTGACAGTGTAGAGAAGCCGACAGGAGTCAGGCAGAGGCTTCTCTTTACGTGTTATCTATATAACACCGTACAATTTGACTGCAGATTTACACCAAGCCTGCCAGCCCTAACTTCATATGCGCCGTTTTCTCTTCTATATTGTTCTCCGGCATCTTCTGTGTTGATTACGCAGATCTTCTTCTTGTGTCGCCACCGATGGACTGACTAACTCACAACGGGTAAATATAAGTCATTGTGAGCCTGTGGTTGGACCAAAGTGAATTTCATTGGCAGAAAACTTGAGCACCGGGGACTTATCTGTTCAGCATTGTTCAGGTAAGCAATCCTCTATTCAGCCTTGTGTCCTCTTCACACATATTTAAGGTATTTTTAGAGTTAGTAGAAAACCAGCTAAAGCATGCAATTTTACACCTTGACAAAACCATATTGCGCTAAATTATAATGTACCGACAGATCTATTGGTTGTGTAAATATAAAGCTGCCCGCTATTTGTGTGCACATGCAAAAGCAGCTTGAATTTTCATACATGCAAAAAACAAAATTGCATTTGCAAAATTTGCATCACAACATAATAGGAATTTCCCCCCTTTAGCTGGATTTACTCTTAAATATAAGTGAAGCACTTCGTTGACTTGTTGTCACTCACCGGACCGTGAGTGCCTCTACGCTGGTGCGTGGCTCCCTAACAGTAAGATCAGGCCATGAAAGACCCAGGATCGAAACCAACAGCTAAAGAGATGCTGCAGTATCTGGTCACCCGAATCGAACAACAAGATGTTCGCCAACAACAGTTGTTGCAATATTGTCAGGCGTTAGCCTCTCAAGGAACCCCTGTGCAAAATGTAGCAGCCACCGTTGATCTTCTAGTATCTCCATCTCCTTCCCCAGTGCCATCCCAGGTGTCCATCGCTTCCACGCTACATCTGCCTACTCCTAAATATGATGGAGATCCCAAAACTTGTAGGGGCTTTCTTAACCAATGCTCCGTTCATTTTGAACTTCAACCTCATAACTTCTCTACTCATCGTTCCATAGTGGCCTACCTCATCTCTTTGTTTTCCGGACAGGCTCTCGCATGGGCCTCCCCTCTGTGGGAAAGAAATGACCCTTTATTGCAAGATAGTGTCATGTTTATTTCTACGTTTCAAAGTATTTTTGACGAACCTGGTCGTATTATCCCTGCAGCTTCCAGTATCCTCCGACTACGACAAGGATCTCGGACTGTAACTCAGTATGTCATTCAATTTCGGATACTTGCCTCTGAACTTCAGTGGAACACTGAGGCATTGATCACCGCCTTCTGGCAGGGGCTTTCCGATAAAATTAAAGACGCACTGACCTCTCAAGAGTTACCCTCCTCCTTGGATGATTTGATTTCCCTTTGCCATCGTGTAGACATGAGATTTCGTGAGAGAGATTCCGAGAGAGTAACTTCCTGCAAAGCGCCTCTTTGCTCAGTATCTCAAGTTCGTCATTCTCCACCTCCAGTAGAACCTATGGAGGTAGGTCGCTCTAAACTAACATCAGAGGAGAGAGAACGAAGAGTGAAAAATAGACTCTGTATCTATTGCGCTGACTCTACTCACATGCTGAACTCATGTCCTAGGAAGTCGGGAAATGCCAGGCCCTAACCAGTTCTGGAGAGGTAAGGTTAGGGTCCCTGGAGTCCTCTGCATGTTCTACGAATGTGAAAGTTTGTGCTTTTGATGTCACCGTTTCCTTTGCTACCAAATCCTTTGTCTCTCAAGCACTTATAGATTCTGGAGCTGCCAGAAATTTTATCTCTAGTTCCGAAGTGAATCAATGGTCTCTACCAGCGATTTCCTTAAAGGTACCCATTGCCGTAACTGCTATCGATGGGTCACGTATAATTAATGGTCTCATTACTCAAAGTACGTCTCCACTGACTCTTCAAATTGGAGCCTTACACCAGGAAAAAATTTCTTTACTGATCCTTCCTGTTACTACCAGTCCCATCGTACTAGGCCTTCCATGGCTTCAACTTCATTCCCCTCAGATTGAATGGAACACTCCTCAAGTCACTTCCTAGGGTCCCGAATGTCATCATCATTGTCTCTCTTAAGTTGTTCCGCTCAAAATACAGCAGTCTTCCATTTCACCGTGTCCTCCGGGTCTCCCCCCACAGTATGCTTCCTTTGCGGATGTGTTCGATAAGGTTTAATCAGAACGCCTTCCTCCTCATCGGGCATGGGATTGTCCGATTGATTTACAACCTGGCAAAAATCCTCCTAGGGGCCGTGTGTATCCACTTTCATTACCTGAGACTCAAGCTACATCTGAGTATATTAAGGAGAACCTCCAGCGAGGATTTATCCGACCTTCTACCTCCCCCGCTGAGTGGGGTTCTTTTTCGTAAAGAAGAAAGATGGATCATTACGTCCCTGTATAGATTTTCGTGGACTCAATGCCATTACCATCAAAAATCGGTATCCTATTCCGTTAATTACCGAGCTCTTCGATCGCATTAAGGGAGCCCGGATCTTTACCAAGTTGGATCTTCGAGGTGCCTATAATTTAATCCGGATCAAGTCCGGAGACGAATGGAAGACAGCTTTTAACACCAGGGATGGTCATTATGAATATCTAGTTATGCCCTTCGGGTTGTGTAACGCCCCCGCTGTCTTCCAGGGTTTCATGAATGAGATCTTCCGGGACTTGCTGTATGTCTGTGTCGTCGTCTATCTGGACGACATATTAATTTTTTCCCAGGATCTGCCCACTCATCATCAACATGTGGCAGAGGTCCTTTCTAGACTCCGAAGAAATTCTTTATTTTGCAAATTAGAGAAATGTTCATTCGAGTTATCCCAGATTCCATTCCTGGGATATATTGTGTCCGGAGTTGGTCTTAAGATGGATCCAGAAAAGGTGAAAGCTGTATTACGTTGGCCCCAGCCAACTACTCTCCGAGCAATCCAACGTTTTTCAGGTTTTGCAAATTATTACAGACGCTTCATTCAAGGTTTTTCGTCCATTGCCTCTCCTATTGTGGCCCTTACCCGCAAGGGGGCTAACACTAAGCTATGGTCCTCTGAGGCTTTTCAAGCTTTCCAGTCTCTCAAAGAGTCCTTCTCTTCCGCTCCTATTCTTCGACAGCCTGATGTGACGCTTCCCTTCTTCCTAGAGGTAGACGCCTCTAATGTTGGCTTAGGGGCCATATTATCCCAAAGATCGGAGCAACAAAAATTCCATCCTTGTGCCTTCTATTCCCGAGGTCTTCTACCCGCGGAGAGGAATTATACCATCGGGGACAAGGAGTTGTTGGCCATAAAAGCAGCATTAGAGGAGTGGAGATATCTACTGAAGGGAGCTTGTCATCCTGTAACCATTTTTACTGATCACAAAAACCTGTCATATCTACAGTCAGCTCAATGTTTGAATCCCCGTCAAGCAAGATGGTCTCTTTTCTTTTCCCGTTTTGAACTTATTATAACCTTCAAACCGGCTTCCAAAAATAAAAAAGCAGACGCACTGTCTCGGACATTCGTGACGTCCTCAGACGTTGAAGATGGTCCTAACCATTCTATATTAAACCCCAAGTGTGTGTCTCTGGCCACTTCGTCCACCAAGGTGCTACCATTTGGGAGAACCCTCGTGCCTCCATCTCTTAGGAGGAAAATTTTGTCTTGGTTTCATTCTTCACGTTTTTCTGGACGGGTGAACGCAAGACCTTAGAAATTCTTTCTCGAAGCTACTGGTGGCCCTCTATGAGGAAAGACGTCAAAGACTTTGTGGCCACTTGTGAGCTGTGTTCCCAGTTTAAAACTCTCCGCAGAACACCAGCGGGATTACTGCAACCACTACCCATTCCTTCCAAACCCTGGACCCATATTAGTATGGACTTTGTCACCGATCTTCCTCCAAGTAAAAAGTGTAATACCATCTGTGTAGTGGTGGATCGATTTTCGAAAATGGCACATTTCGTTCCTTTGACCGGTTTACCTTCTTCATCTACTCTGGCTAATCATTTCATCAAAGAGATTTTCCGAATTCATGGATGTCCTTCTGAGATTGTTTCGGATAGGGGAGTGCAATTCGTTTCCAGATTCTGGCGAGCCCTTTGTAAAACCTTGGGTATTCGATTATCACTCTCATCTTCCTACCATCCTCAATCAAACGGACAGACCGAGAGAGTCAATCAAGATCTTGAAACTTTCCTTAGGATGTTCTCCTCAGCCAACCAAGACAACTGGGTAGATTCAAGAAGTCCATTCTTTGTGCTTTACGGTCACCATCCGCCTTTCCCGGAATTTCCTGCCCTCCCTCCCACCCAAGTTCCTGCTGTGGAGACTGTTTGTCAGACCTTCAAAGATATCTGGTCTCAGGTTAAAACCTGTTTAAAGAAGACATCTGCCAGATACAAGTCCTTTGCGGATAAAAAGAGGCGGGCTATTCCACCACTTAAGATTGGAGATCGTATATGGCTTTCTACCAAAAATTTTTGCTTGAAGGTTCCATCTATGAAGTTCGCTCCTCGTTTCATTGGTCCATATAGGATCACTCAAGTGATAAATGCAGTCTGCTTCAAACTTCTACTACCTAAGAACCTTCTTATCTCCAACGCCTTCCATGTGTCATTACTCAAGCCTCTTATCATCAACCGTTTCTCTGTTCCTCCTTCAGCACCTCGGCCAGTTCAAGTTCATCAAGAGGAGGAGTTTGAGATCACTCATATATTAGACGCAAAAATTTCACGAGGAGTTCTTAGTTTCCTTGTACATTGGAAGGGCTTTTTTCCAGAGGAGCATTCGTGGATCCGGGCAGATGATCTCAACGCCCCAGCTCTTCTAAAAAAACTCTATTCCAAGAATCCGGGCAAACCCGGCTCCATGTGTTCTGTGCCCACCTTTAAAAGGGGGGGTACTGTCACTCACCGGACCGTGAGTGCCTCTACGCTGGTGCATGGCTCCCTAGCCTTCCTGCCAGCACCTATCTTGAACCGCAGCCGTCCGCCATCCTGATGGACTGCGCATGCGCAGCACCCAAGAACTCTTGTGACTGTTGCTTTTAATCTAATTGGTTGATCAGGCAACTCTCCCTATTTAAGGCACCTGTGCTCATTACCTCATTGCCTGATCTTGAGTCTCATTCCCTGTGAGTCTCTGAAGGTGTCTCCTGTGTACTACTAGTGTCTTCAGTTTCCTGCTGATTCCTGTTCTACTCATCGCTGGTCTCCATACCCGCTACTGTCTCCTGTGTACTACTAGTATCTTCAGTTCCTGTGGATTCCCGGTGCTACTCATCGCTGGTTTCCATACCTGCTACAGTCTCCTGTTTTCTGCCTGTGTCCTCAGCTGGACTCTGATTACCGGATCTACTCACCTGTGGTTCCTACATTCGTCTCTGCCGTTCAGCGTCTCTGCAGTCCCTGCATCTTCCTGTGGACAGACTGTTCTACTGGATAGCGGCATGCCTATCTGTTATTGACTTTCTACGTTTACTCTGCATATCCACTAGGACAAGTTTCCACTCTCAACAGCGGTATCCATACCCGCTATAGACTGTTATTGTTACGCTGCATATCTGTTTGGAATGAACCGTACTACTCAGTCGTTATATGCATAATTGTGATTGACTATCCTTTATTGGCCTGCATATCTGTGCTGAGCAAGTCTCTACCAAGCAGCGCCACATACCGTTATAGACTTTGCTGGATACGCTGCATATCTATTGGGATCAAGTTCCTCCGTGCTCTCAGTGTCTGCATCCTATTATCCTTTGTATGCCTCCACTCATCGACACCTGTACACATCCTCACCTATTAAGCAGTGGTACAACTTGTTGTACGCAGACCACTGACTTCCCCGCTACCTATCTGCACCTGGACAAGTCTTCTCACCATAAGCAGTGGTACAACTTGCTGTACGCAGACCACTGACTTCCCCGCTACCTACCTGCACAAGTCTTCTCACCATAAGCAGTGGTACAACTTGCTGTACGCAGACCACTGACTTCCCTACTACCTCCCCGCATCCGCTCACGTCCATCCTGATCTCCGTGTTCAAATCTGCCTTTCCACTATATCAGCTAGTCGCTGACTCATTGACCAAGATTGCTGCAAGTCACTGACTTTCCTATTCTTTACTGGCATTCTCTCTCCATCTGCTGTGATATATGTTCCGCTAGTCACCCTGCTACCAGAGGACCGTTGTGTTAACTTCACCACTCTGGTAAGCCCAGTCATCTGGTGAATTCCTGGGCAAGACTCCTAGTGCCCGTGACACTTGTTCATTCCGTGTTCAGCTTCATCATATAAGAAAACTGTTATTTACAAAACTGCCTACCCTGATTTTTTGTTGTCTCCTATTACATGTGCTTCTTGTTCGATTTTCACAGTAATTTTTCTTTTTACATTTTGATTACTTGTACAGCTTGACCTTTTCTGTCTCACTTTTCACACATTCTCACCTTTTTACCTCTTACTCAATTAATCTGTCCATCTTTCTAGACAGAGCAATCACCCCAACAAATTGAATGGTATTCAAAAAATTAAGCATACTATTAATAACATGACAACACTTATTATTCAGCGTTTTTTTAAGCTTTGGGCAAAGGATGATGATAATTTGCAAGTTTGTGGCCTACTGCTATAAATAACAACATGTAATATAAAATATTATTAATAGCTTTCAGACTAGAATATAGTGATATATGTATTAATTGATAATATTGTTTACTAGTAAACTCAAACTGTAATAACAAATGTAGCACTCTGTTAGTTACCTCATAGTGCTGCTTTGGATAACTGCATATGAAAAATAATGTATCGGTCCACACAAGGTAGATATAACAAAGCAAAACCAGACTTAACTCTCAGGAACACACAAGTTCTGGCAAAGGTAGGTCGGTAACCTTCTATCCAGAAACCTGTTAAATCCTGTCAACTTTCCAAAAATCACAAAGAACAAAAGTAAATGTAGCTCCCGATACCTGCACATATTGTATAGGGTTATTTCACAGTAATGGTTAGATCGCACCTCTTCTCAGATCCAGTGCCTCCGCCTGAGTGAAACTCTACCTCTTAATGGGATTGTAGATATTAGCGAGGTCTATAGGTTAATTTGGGAAACCCCTACCGAATCCAGTTTCTGCTGGTGTTGCTCCAAATGCTGATGGACTGATTCAGTGAAAAACTGCTTCTAATCGAGCTATGCCACTCTGTAAGCTCTCAAAGTGGAAGGTGCCAACCACTGCTCTGCAAGCCCTCCTATGCAGGCTTGACCATCTGCCAAACATAAGAAGGAAAGGAGGTACCATCAGCGTCAGCTCTTGGAGCAAGCTCCCTAAATCTACCCCATTAAAAACCGGACGGCGTGTCAGCTAATTAATTATCTATGCTTGGAACATGTCTGGCCCTAAAGCTGATGTTATGCTGGAGGTAATAAAGCACTCCTTTAAAGGCATCAAAAAGATTCTGAACCTTCTGGCATCAGAGGCATGCCTACACAAATGATACCCCAGGCACCTACACAAGTGACCCTGAAGAGACAAGAGCGAAAGGGGAAAACTACTGCAGCTGAACATAATACTTGCACCTATGTATTAGACCACTGGCTGCACTGCTTTCCCGCTAATACTGGCATCCTTTAAAGGACAAACAGCCTGCCACCATAAAGACCCTAGGAAACCGCCAAGAACCCAAAGATCCAGGTGATAATCAAACCCAAACCTTTGATCGTGAAGAGCACCCCATTGGGCCTATAAAGGTGCGGGTGACAGAATTTAATGTCAGGGTGCTATATCGGCCATCCCCCGGATGCCTTCAGGAATTTACTGAGCAGTTGATCTGCCAGCTGATGTTGTCCATGACCAACCCGCCATGGTCTCCCCTCCAATTAAGTCTCGGAATGATATCTGACCAACAAACTTTCATGTCCAGTCATTTAAGTGCCAAGACATGGAGATTGTCAGTAATCCTCCAGATCAAGTTGATGGTCTTCCCTCTTCAATTCATTACCCCCTAAGTGTATAATGAGGATGTTCGGGACCTGCTTGTTATCTATGAGACTAAAAATCATCTCCTGAAAACTATATCAACACATTACCGTCCTACCGAACCTTTGGACGTGCACCTTGGTACTACGTGTAGGCGGGTCCTGAACCGCCGGATGTCTAGCTGCCTAGTATGCAAAGGAATGGCCAACCACCCAAACTTGAAGGGGCTTCACTGGGCGATCTGTAAACCAGATAATAATCATAGGTCACTACACATGTCAACTCGCACATTATTTAGCCCTACTATGTGTATCACAAATTACTGACATCAGCAAAGCAAATGAGCTGCATGCCTGTCAGCAAGCACCCACTCAAGTCATAGTGTCGAGCATAGAGGAAGGAATGGGTTATAGGGTGGGTGGGGGAGTGAGGCATCCCACATGAAGGTAAAAACTGTAAAAAAATACAAATGTGCTCATGCTTTGAGGTCCTTCATTAGAGGGAAATTTAAGTAAATCCCTTCATACCCTCACAGCCAACAGTGACGAGCGGACAAATCCTGGGTTGTCAACAGTAAAGGAGAATCACAATTTCTTGGGTCTAATGTACTTCTTGTAGGGGGGGGGTGTTTACAACTACCCAGCCTCTTGATGCTCTCCATGGAGGAACCTTCTACTGTTGCAGATCCTCTTTGATTTCCCAGGAAATCCTAATCCTAGTCCACACGTGCGCTTTAGGAAACGCCAGCTGTTGCCATCTGCAATTTTCAGCAAAATATTTTGCCTCTGGGGATGATACGGCAGGGGAACTTAAAATAACCTAATGACTGTACCTTCCAAAGGGGAACCTTAACCCCTTGATGCACTACCAGGGTAAGCTCTTTCAATTTATGCACTTTGTCTAAAGGGTGGTGGCTGCAACTTGCTATGGAATCGATTTCGATACCCAGAAACGAGAGGCATATGGACGGGCCCTCGCATGCAACCAGCACACCAATACAATGGAAAAGGGACTATGTATCTTACAGCAGCCAGCACAATACAAGTAGTGTGAACCCCCCATCCTGGTTGGACCCTCTCGTAATACACTAGTGCAAGTATAAACTGAAACGTTTGAAATATGCAAAGAAGATAGAGCACCCCATAGAGAGGCATCTATCCATGAAAAACCCCTGTGCCGTCTGTAACCCCATGAATTGAAACAATTCAGTGTGTAACAGCAGCAGACAAAATGCGGATTCCACATCTACTTTTGCCATCAGTGCTCCAGACCCAAATCCTCTCACCAAATCCAGAGCATATTCAAAGTCTAAATAACTTACCCGAGTATGGAGTGGGTCAATGGCATTATTTAGAGTCACCCTCAGGATATGACATGTGCTGTATGAACCTAAATTTACTGGGGACTTTTTTGGGGACCACGCCAATGGTGGGGAGGGAAAAGGACCGCAAATGCACCCTAATTTTATTTCCTTGTTTATTTTCTCTGCAAGAATGGCCAGGTGAGCCAATGGCCATAAGCCGACCTGAAATTCTTAGTGGCAAAGAAGGGAACCTTCTACAGGAATCTTTAAACCTTCCCTAAAACCTCAAGACTAAAATTCGCCCATGACCTGCTCTGGGTACAATTGGTGCCACTTAGACATAGCTGTACCAAAACAGGGGACAGGACTTTACTTAGTAGGGCTTGCTGGAGGTGCTCTAATGTTGGTTGATACGAAGTTCTTAGCTGGGTGGCGACCGCCACAGAGCAGGTTTTTAAACCTGCACTGATGTTCTTTCTTGCAATGGAAATGATTGAATCTAGAGCATTTGTGGCCAATAAATTATGGGAATACTCTATTGGATGATAAATTGTATATGCAGACCTGGGTAAAAATTGATTGACCATGTTGGACTGCTGTAAAGCCATGTGGATCACTATTTCTGGATCACTATGCTGGATCACTATAAATAACAATTATTAATAATAATAGTAATAATAGTAATAATAATAATAATGTCTCTGAACCCAAATGGAATTCTAGCTCCTACCTCATCTAATTTCTTACAAAATTCCTCATCATAATGTCTCCACACTTTGTCACCATATGCTGTCAGTATCTCGTGGATCATGTGCATGTACTTCAGTATACCCTAATGCTCATTAGGCCTAGTTATCAAACATGCAAAGGCGGAGACCTCTTACCCGCTGTCTTTCGTTTTTGTTTGCGCAAGCTTCGCTTTTGTCACGAACACCCAGCCTGTCTCATATACAGCAATCTGAAACAGCTGGCCATGACTGGAGTTACTATTGAATACACCTTTTATGTCACCGCGAATGATTTACTATGGAGTCCTTGCGTTCACCAAAATCACTTATTAATATTACACACTTAAAGCACATACACATGTAGAATGAGCCTCATTTGGCTTTGTAAATTCACAAAGAATCACAGAGAATATGCTAGATTAAATGTATTTAATCTGAAAAATGTTTCCAAGGCTTAATTACAAAACAGTTAATAACAAGACATACAAAATAAGTTGCACCAATAAGTTTCTGAAATAAAATAGAAAATAAAACCAGAGTCACTAACTTACTAGTTTAAGACTTGGGGGTATATTTACTAAACGGCGGGTTTGGAAAAGTGGAGATGTTGCCTATAGCAACTAATCAGATTCCAGCTTTCATTCATTTAGTGCATCCTACAAAATGACAGCTAGAATCTGATTGGTTGCTATAGGCAACATCTCCACTTTTTCAAACCCGCCGTTTAGTAAATCTAGCCCTTGGTGTGAGAGGAGTACACTTTGGGAAATATGGCATACTCCAAACTAGATTGGGGTCTCCTCATAGAATCAACAACAATACTGGGTAAGGCAATGGATTTTATCTTCTTACACTGCTCTCGCCCCCACCTTTGGAAATTAACTATGTCAACCCAATGTCAGGGCATTTCCCAGAATGACACAGGGATTTCACAGTGAGTTATTTATTTCTTGAGATATACATCTGGCATTGCAAAGGATAGGATTTCTCACCTCTGCTCTGCCTGTCTGGTCAGACTGTATACCCAAACTCTGTCATGCCTCAGAGATGTTATCTGTCTGGCCTGGTTACTTTCAAAAGACTCTTGACACTTGCATAGGTCAAACTGATGTCATTCAGCAAAGCACACTTGTTACATTATTTTACAAGGTTACATACAAAATACACACGAGCATACATGAATATTCAGCGGAAAGTAATAATCAGTGATTACTTGCAATATATAATTGCCACACTTCCCTCTAAACCTAGAGCACGGAGAACTGTGACCTATCACTGTCTCTCCTGCCTATTTACCACGTCTGCCTCCATGTTCTGTGTCCTTCCAGTGTTGAATAGTGAAGCTATATTGCTGCAGAATTAAACTCCACCTTTAAAGCTTTCCATTATCCCCAGAAACTCTATTCAGCCAGCTTAGAGGATTATGATCTGTAATAATGGTGAAATCCCGTCCATACGTTTATAGCTTCATTGCTCCTGTTTGCTGACCTGCTCCAGTTTCTTCATGAGACTCTCAGCTGCTTTCTGACTGCCTTCCCTTGTGATCTCTGTCTGATTTCTGATTTCTCGCTAGCTGCCCTGACCTCTGCCTGGTTACTAAATAGATTTAAATGTGTTAAAAAGGTGTTTCGGTTTAGAAGCCTGAGCATAGATGAGAGATTGGAAGTATGATTGTTAAGCAGTGTCCAGAGCATTCCGATAGGAGTGGTAGATAGCAGTATATGCACTGAAATCATTAGAGTACAAGATTTATGCCAGTTCAGCTTTACGAGAAAGTCTTTGTAGATTTTGTGTTACTTTAGATTGCCACGGTTGTCAAATTAGTCTATGAGGTGTATGAAGAGTCACTGGAGTCACTTGATCCAGGGCAGTTGCTAGGGTATGTTGAAAATGAGCAACTGCCATATCAGGGGAGGAGAATGTAGAAATTGGGGAGAGAAGGTGTTAGAGGTGGAAAACTGTTGAAAATCAATAGAATTCATATTCCTGTGGGCATGAGGAGTCTGGAAGTTTGACAGCAGGGAGGTTAAAGAACTGGGAGTGAGCGAGTAACTAATAAGGTGATGATCCGAGAGGGGGGAAAAGAGTGTTAAGGAAATTAGAAACTGAGCATAGTCTAGAGAAAACAAGATCAAGAGAGTGGCCATCCTGATGAGTAGCGTATTCAATCCACTAGGATTCTCTTCTTTCTATTCTCAGATATTAAGGTTAGGATTAGGGTTAACCCTAACCCTAATATCCCTAACACCTCTAACCCCTAAATGAGTACTTACTTTACATAAATGACAGGTGGGTACGTCCATCGCCGCTTTAAGCCAAGTCGCGTTTGCTGATGACGTCATTTTCTCCAGCCGGCAAGACAGGGAGTTGTGACGTGAAGTAATCTGCATTCCGGTAAGTAGGTTTTTTCACAGGTCGGTGTACTCTTCATTCGGAATCCTCATGTCGTTCTGTTCTGTGTCGTGGTAGTCAATACCGTTAATAGATACTACACCCGTCTTAGGGCGTAACTACCTAAGTGCAGGGGGTGCACCTACTATGGGTCTCACAGCTAATGGAATTCCACCTTCCCTATTAACTTAAATTAAATTAAAGCCCCATATGTCAATACGTTTTTTTTCAATATAGGTGGGTTCATGGGGGTCCTTACCCGATGTTTGCTATAGGGCCTGCAAATATTCAGTTATTCTCCTGCTGGTATAATTTTCTGTATGGCTCTTCGGGCATACCGAGGGATGCACTGCCCCCAGCCAGTGGCACCTCCACTCCAGGAGCACAGCCTCGCTGTGCATTTTAGTGCCTGGTCTGGGTGTTATGTAAACATTATATTTGCAACTTTTTAGTAATATCATACAAACAGACATGGATCCACATTGTTTATTCTTAGAGTCACGGTAAGGAGCAACAATTTAATAATATCTACACCAAAGGATATTAAAGTTAACCTGCATTGTGAAGGTCATAGGCAAGCAAAGGGGTGGACTGGAATTCCCCCTCTATGTCAGACTTACTCATAAAAACTTTCAGAAGCACTTGGAATAACTCCTTTTTGCAGTGTAGTGTGATTTGTTGCTCTCTATACTATATATAGTACTTATAGAGAAAATATATAGAATATTATTTTTTAGTGAAAGTCACACTTTGAAATCCCCATTTCTAAATTCTGAGCTTGCATCTGCTTGATTTAAGTAATTGCCATCCTGAGATGTAAGTGTTTGGGCCTTCAAAAAATACATTGAATATACCCAATCAGAAAGGTAAAGCACTTATCTGAGCACAGTGTAATTAAACATGGAATTGCAGATAGGGCCATCGAAAATAAAATATATAACACAGACAAGGTTGGGATGGGGATTTTCTGTGCTGAATGTAAGCATGAACTCCCCCTCTTTACTTAAATTTCTATTCAAAAATTTTGAAGGAAGGATAGGACTCTCAGCCCATGTGTCTGTCCTCGATTTTCCTATCAGCTAAAAAAGAATAGTTAGCACAGTTGAGGAATGACCTCAGCCCAGACACCGCTCTACTACACCAATCGGAGACAACCCAAGAGGTGAACTTCCTACACGCAGCAAAGCAAATGGACATACCAAGAGTTACTCTCACCAAGAGGATCTAAGCAGCAACAGGATATCTTCTGTCTAACATGATCCTCTTCTTCACAACCTGCATGCCAAATCCAGAATATTCATAACAGCGAGTTCCATCTAAGATCTGAAGAGGGAATCTACTGGAAATGTTTGATGGCTTCGGTTGACAAACAGGGGCAAAAAGAATACACTTACCATACTAGACTAACCCTAGACTATCTAATATGACACAGCCGTAGAAATGTGTGAACTAATTCTAACAATGGTTCCTAAAATAACTAACCAACTGCGCAATAACTTTAGAAACCAACTGACAGGGTGAGATGTATAAATATGGTACCCCTCAACAACAATAGGTTAAGAGCAAAATGCAACACAATGAAGATACAAGGCAAAGGATACATACAGTCTAACTATAATTGTAGGGCCTGGCAAATGCAGTATGGCTCCTCTGGACTAATACAGAGCACTTACTCAGTCTAGCAGCTTGGCAGAGCCAGAGGAGGGCACAGTGATTGCTTATTTTTGCTTTGCCCACCTTCTCCTGCTCAGTGATTGGTCCTTAACCTGTCTTTTGCCTTTCCCCATGGTCCGCTGCTAGCCATGCTGCATGCTTTTGATCTTGACTTCTTCCTTCTCAGAGACTGGTTGATCTTCTCGGAGATATCTGTTGATCCCACCATCTTCACTCATCACTTTTTTGTTCTTCTTTTTGGAATATCTCCCAATGATTGCCCCAGCCCAGCCAGAGAGGCTGTTTGTAAACTGTTCAGAGGGGATGAGCAGATGAAAAGGCGAGCCTCCATTGTCCCCCCAATTGACTTGTTACAACGAGCCCTGATTGTCTCACCATGGTGTGGTCAGTGCAAATCCATCCAGATTCTCTTTGCACAATGTGAAGAAGCCATAAACGTAAAGCCTGCCATGACCAGACTACTGTCGCTGCCTGCCTGGCAGCGAACTGTTAAGCTGATGCCTACTTTTCCTCCTGGGCAAGTTTCAAAGATCATGTAACTACTCTGGGGACCAGGAATATAGGGAGCCCTGCAAACTAGTATGGGTGCCCCTAAGGGACCTACAGTCTGACATAATATAGAAACATTAAGGCAAATATTGAAATGAAATGAAATGTACATGTTTCTTACATAATGTTTCTGTAAACCTTGCTACATTACATGTTAGTGTTGTTTATGAATGGAGCGGATCTTGGTAGAATGGATGGGAATTTAGGATGACAAAAAGGGGTTAGGAGTCCCAATAAAAACCTTGGCACAGGGCTCAGTCATTAGTACTTATGGTTCTCTATAACACTTATGGTTCTCTATATGTCCTTTAGTTGCAACTACCTGCAAACAAAAAGGAATAAAGTTTGAATATAGAATATTTGAATACTTGGGAATTATAGTTACTATCTGAACTAACATAGTCAATCACTTGGACTTACAGATATACATTTTAGCTGCAATTGGCTGCAAGGCTACAAGTTCTTCAATGTCCCAAGCCCATTGCCTTTGTATCCTCCTTGATGCCGCCCTCTACTTTACTCCTCACATCATCTCGCTCGCTATTCTGTAGCCTCTAATTTCAAAACATTGCTAGAGTACACACTTTTCTTACACAGGATGCAACTAAAACTCTTCTAAATTCATCATGTCCTGCCTTGACTACTGCAACTTCCTCCAATCTCGCATTTTTCTCACCCATTTATTCCCATGTCAATCCTTCCTAGATGCCACGGGACAAATTATCCTCCGCTTTTGCTGCACTTCATCCATTGGACCACTAGGCAGATCAACATCATCTACATACATCTACAAATATTCTCCCTTGCTCACTATTAGATCTGCCTATGACTCTTATAAACACCTCTCACTCCTGCTTACAACATTTCACCTATCCACATATGGAATGTTCTCACTAACAGCTACCATTGTTATTCCACTACGCTTGTTTGCATGTCCAAAAAAATAATTTGTATAAAATAACATTTTCCATATAATTTCCTTCACAACAATAAAAATACTGTTAGGATATAGAGAATACAATAGAGGCCTTATTATGCTTAAATGTATTTATATCACTGTTAGTATCTGCATCTGTCATATTTATTGTACTGATGTAAGATGACTGACTGGTGCTATGGAATCTGTGTCTTTTTATTAATAAACGACGATGATGATGATAACATTAATTCCATGTATCTTTCTAGATAAACATGATTATGTTATAGCTCATTGGGTGTGAAAGGACAGTGAAAGGACAGTGCTTTACTCAGTTACAAATTAATTGTAATGGTGTGGATTGGAAAGCATCATACTCACATGATGACTGTAGGATCAAGAATACAGATCAATTTACAAAACAAAAGGGAAATAACAAACACTTCCTTGGTTCCCTGGCCTTTCATGGGATACACCCATATCTCGTATAAACGAAAGGAGATATGAGAAAAATTAAGTCATATAAAATTGAGTATGAAACATTTTTAATTTTCAGTCTTCATACTGTATCGATGCTAAGCTGTCACATGTGTATTAATGGATCAACAAAGTCTGTTGCAATTGGATTACTTAATATGTCAGTTTCAATGATTACAATAAAAGGGCTAGTTAGTGTAACTTGCAAATGACTGTTAAAGTAAGAACGAAGATAAATATATAATTTGACAATATTATACATAACTGGACAGAAGATCTTAATGGGTTTTACTCAAAGCATAAGACTGTCCAATTGGCTATATACAACCCTACAAGGATTTCTGCGGCAGTCAACCATCTCCCTATTAGGTCATCATTGTTTTAATACCATATGGCTTGGAAACATACCTTAAAAAACATGTATAATATAAACCATTGAAACTATGTTACAATCCAAAACCACAGCTTTTTTGGACCAAAAAAATCTGAAATTGACAGGATTGTCACATGACTGAATAAACAGACCACTGCACACTTTCCCTATGCTCATTGTATAATTTTTGCCCAATGTTCTTACTTTGTGGAATCAGAATGAATTTATTTGTGAATTGAATATGAAAATAAAAAGATAACTATCTGTGGGAGGTCCCACAGTTGGTTAGTGAAAACTTCATCATGAAGATCAAAGAATGTTCAAAGCAAATCTGAAAAAAGATAATTGACAAGCATCAATCAGAGCATACAAGACGATTGCAAGGGCTTTTGATATCCATCATAAGGAAATGTATGCAATATGTTACAGCTATGAATTGGTATAGAACAGGCCATCATCTAATACTGAGCATCCATGAGAAAGTCATTAGTTAGTAAGGCCACCAAGAGACCTATTGCAACTCTGACAACAATAGCCAGGCACTTCACAAATGCATTATGGAAGATGGCAAATTAAAAAAAACAATATTTAATAAAACTTAAATTAAATCTTGCCTATAGAATGCAAGAGAGACTTTCATACCTAGTGGAGAAAGGTGTGAAACATAACATGTTTACTCAGCATGACATACATAACTAGAATCCAAAACACAGAACAGGAACTTCCCAGCATGCATAGCCAACGACCTCACTTCCTGCCAGGCTCTGTCAGCATAGTTGCCAATTCCGCTTATAACAAGCGGAATTGGGCATCTTTTTTTCCCCGAGTTGCGTTTTTTTTTAGGCTGCCGCTTGTTGCTTCTTTTTGGGCTTGGACACACTGCCCACACATGGTCTCCTCAGACTGCATTTTTTTTTTTTATTCTTTGGTCTGTTTACATCTAGTGATTGGGGCAATCACACGTTGTATTTTATGGGCAGGTGCAGCGATATTCCTCCACTAAAGTGGCATTTTTTGTTTGTTGGTGGGCGGAGTCAGAGGAGGACATGGAATAAATCACAGGAAGACGGATCTGCAACAACCTGCTGAAATAAGTGCTGTGTCTGTACTATAGCTGCACTTATAGCAGGTAACACTGCTGTATACCACCCCCCCCCCCCACCCATTCTGGAGCTGCTCATGTCATATGACTGCTTTCAGAGCTCTTTTTTTATACTGTTTTATCATGGGGCTGTCTTGTACAGACATACCAGTGTCCTTGCATACATTATACTCAATTCACGTATGTTGTGGATCTTGCCTTTTTTACTTGTCGGACGATGCTGTGATGTAATTATGGTTAATAAGAATCTCTTTGTATTTGGGGATGATTATTGAATCTGCAGCTATGTCAGTTTCCCCCATTTCAAAAGGGTAATTTACTGCATTTGCTTCTTGTTTTGCCATATCAGTGTAGAAATGTGTCTTCTTGTGTTTATAAAGGTTTACTAAATGGAGATTCAGTGTAGAAATTAGTGTTATAGACAAGGACGGTGCCCTGTAAGTTGGGCTTCTTTTGGGGCTTTTTAGGATTGGTTTGGGCTTGTTTTGGGCTTGTTTTTCACTAAACGATTGCTTGTTTTTCATTTCAGAGTTGGCAACCCTGTCTGTCAGGTCATACATTTGAGACTGTTGAACCATATGAAAATCAATTCCCTTCTTCTAAATGTTATATTCAGGTCGTACATTTACAGGTACTTTGGTCTTACAGAATAAAAACAATCAATGTCCTGGAGTAGCCCAGTTAAATGACAGAACTTAATCTCATTGAAAATCTTAAACCTCATATGGGAGTGGACTACATAAACACCTATGTCAATTCTACTCAGATGCGATATCATGCTAATTTTTGTTTTTATTTTAGTTTATAATTAAAATTTATAGTGTTGCTAACTCATGTTACTTGCAAACATAAGTGAGAAAGGTGATGCAATAACTCTTCTTTTGTGAACACTTTGTCATTTTTTTTAAAAGCAGTTAAGGCAGGGCCTCACAGGACTAAAGAGATTGTCAGGGTCAACACTTCAGCCACTTGACCCATACCGTTGTAAATACGGTACCTAGGGACATAATACCACCAAGAAATGTGAGCCTCATGTAACCTTACACCAGAGTGATAATTAGTATAGTAATAATGGCACTACAACCTTTTCATTAAAGCCAAAGCTCATTTTAGAATGTGTGTATTGTCAAATTCCTGTCTCCTGGCTATGTATATGCAAACTTATATTAGCCCCTTCTTAATTCAGAAATATGCAGTCTACTTTATGCTAGGAAATGTCATTTCTCAGTCTAATTGCCTGTCATTTGTTTAGTTGAATTTAAGTAACACTACTTATAAACATCTTCGCAAGCATCCTAATGTATAGCCAAACGTGGGGCTACTTCATGATGATTATGTTAATAGATTACATTGTCTCTCTAAGGGGCACATTTATCATTTAACGTTGAAATAGAGAAATGGTTATCAATCCTTATCGGACGGATAAGTATTGATTCATTTCTCAAATTTATCAAAACCGGAGTACAGAAACAGCAGTCCCGATAATCTGCTGTTTCTGTGAAAAAAAAAATCATACTTACCTGCCTCTTCGGAAGCGCTGTCTTCGGGTCTTCTCCTTACTCTTCAATTGCGCATGTCCAGTTCCAAGAACTGGACATGCGCACACAGATCCCCTCTCTGTCTCTGCAACGATAGTTGCAGAGAGAGAGCTGTGAGTGACAGGGAGGGATCATGTGATCCCTCCACACATGCGCTGTCCAGCTCTGCTCTCCGGAGCAGAGCTGACAGCATTAGATTTCCTCATGTACGCCAGCTGCAGCTGGCGTACATTAACATGACAAGTTCCCGAAAAAAATGTTTTTTCGGGACTTGTTAGATTGCGGCCAGGAGCAGTCACCATTCTGTTTAATGGTGTCAAAGTCAGCAAATTGGATAAAGTCATTTCAATTAAAGTCTAGCAAACTTGGTTGTCTTTGTCTGAAAAGATGCGTACGGTACACTATGACGTACAAGGGCACGCTACGGCGTGAAAGGGCGTACGCATCCACTACACGTGGCAGCAACAGTAATCGGTCTTTTACCATACATTCGCACAAACACGCATACTTATAAAATAGTACACATTAATGGTAGTTGCAACACATAGTCAGTTATGTCAAAATATAGCAGTATTTATATGTTATATCAGAGTTACATGCATATTAGTGAAATACACGGAATGGGTTAAAGGAATAACATCATGAGTGGTATCATAATGAACCTTATTACATATCCTACTGTCTGGTTCACTCTGCGAGGGAATCGCAGAGTGCATACGCAAGTTATGAATGATAGGGAATTATGAACTACTTAAGACTAAGGAATCCTGGCGGGAAGAGCAGAGCATACCCCCTGCAGAGATGACCCCCTCCTTTGGATTCCTTAGGATGAACCAGCCAATGATTGACGACCCCTTGGACATTCCTGAGACCCGGACCAATAGATGCAAGCTATACCATCTTCATTGTATTACTGTATTTGATTGTGTATATAAGCAGCAGCTTGTGATCCAGAGTGCAGACATCTTGTCCCCAGACTTCAGGATTGAATGACTGCACTGGATCCAGAGCGCCTGCGATAAGTAACGGCTGTATTTACTATTACTTCGCTTGAGCATATTATTCCACTTATTGCCAATAAATCTTTGTGCTTTGGAAACACAAATCGAGGTTCGACAATCGTTATTGGTTAACGACAATACGCACATAACAATGGTGACTGCTCCCAAAAACGAAGAGGAGTGCAAAGCAGCAGATATCCATGATATCTGCTGCGATGCCCCCTTAATAAATTTGCAGAGGACACTGTGGGACCTTAATTATCTGTTAAAAGCACTATCGTGCTTTATTAAATATGCCCCTAAATCTGTAGTCAGTACAAAAACAATTATAAACTTCATAGTGTTGATGTCCCTTTTTTTCATGCACTCAACCTCCTTCCAATGTTCATCTTATTACAGGCGCGCACCTAGGGAGTTGCCCCGAAACTCCCCCATCTGGGCTGGGAATGTAAAGACCAGGAGCAGTCTGCAGGCAGCGTGTGGTCACGGATCATACAGATCCGTTCTTTGCCCATTCCTCACTCATACTGTCACAGTTGCTTCAAGAACCAGAGCTGCGGCGCCGGCCGCAGCATCACTTCCTACGGGTTCTGTTCATTGTGTTCAGACACTGTCTTGTGTATCAACTTTATTGATACCCAAACCGATGGACAAAAGGAGGAAATTATAATTGCGTCCACCCATCAAGTGGAACGGAAGACTGTATGTGACAGCTGTGTCTGACGGTGTGTACACTGACTGCAGAGGTGAGTCAGTGTGTGTGTGTGTCACTTCTGAGTGACATAATAGGAACTGGGGGCACTACTGTGGCATAATATAAACCTAGGATACTACTGTGGAGCATAATATGAACTTGGGGCACTACTATGGGCATAATATATACTTGGGCCACTACTGTGAAACATAATATGAACTTGAGTCACTACTATGGGGCATGATATGAACTTGGAGCACTACTTTGAGGTACAGTATGAACTTGAGGCATTACTGTGGGGCATTACTTCTCAAATAATACCGTTGGTGAGGTTAAAGTGAAGATTGTGGAAAGGAACTCTACCTTCATTGTATCAGCAAAGTTCAATCAATTGTTTGTCAAGTTGTTCTTCCAAGTTTGTAAGAGCTGATAGTAAAACAGGCCACTTTAGCATAATTAGCTGCACAAAGGACAAGAGTATTAAACAACAGCGCTGTGGGTGACCAGAGAAGTGTATGCAGGTCACAAACATGGGTGCAAGTGGGAGCAAGTGAAAACCTACTAACACCCAGATCTGGACAGAAATGAATTTAACTAGTCAGATTTAATAGCTATGTGCAGATATAGTAAGGGTACTTCCTCTGTAACTACACCTTCCTCGCTATAATGTTTTTTTTTTAATCTTTGTACAGTTTTTTTTCTTACATTCATTGTATTTGTGCCAAACTAAATAAAATTTTGAAAGCAGTTTCTCTAGTTGGCACCAACTTTGTAAATGGTAATGTCCAGTAAGTTATTTTCCTCCCTGGCATCAATAAGGTTAAATACAGCTGTGTTTATTATTTGATAAATATTGGAGCCAATATTATCATTTTCTTTTTATTTTCAGATAAAGAATGACTTATTATTTGGACAGCAAAGTAAATCAGTAATTTGATTCACTACAGTATGATGTACCACGCTCAAAAATGTTATCATTTATAGCTCTGGACAGTTTTATCACTGTGATGCTTATCATATGGCATTATAGTTACTAAGGTATATTTATGCATAGTTTCACATAATTAAATATTATATATTAATTTGCTCTTTAGGAGTGTCTTACTAAGATATTTTTCTTTTTGTTTGTCTACAAGGAGGTAGATGATGTTACCTGACATTGTAAATGAATATGCCCTAAGGTAGTCATTTTACATCCCACACACAGTCATGTCCCTATCCAAAATATGTTCATTACTTTCATTCAGAAAAATAGATTGTTTATTAAAGACCAGATAGAAAAAAAGAATTAAATGCTCCTCTCACATCAATGCCACACATGTTTTTTCAGTGCAACATCAGTCTCAATGCACCTCCTCTGTACTTGTGCTACTGTAAAAGCTCAACTTGGATCCAAAAAATATTAGGTTCCTAAACAACCTAACTGTTCTGCCTGATTTCTCAAAACTACAAACACAATTTAAAAACTCTTACACCAATATTTCCATCAGTCACTTCTTTCATTTTAAGAAATCCAGCTTACATCACCCTTCTTGTTCTCTTTTGGAATTGTTGTGCCTATTCTCCTCCATCTCCAAAATATTGATCTCTACTATTTATAAAAACATAACACCCCCAAAGCCACTTGATAAATAATCTTATCAGAATAAATGGAACATGGGATGGGGGAGGACCTTGAGTTAAAGAAATGGCCGGAAATCAGACGAAACTCATCCAAAAGCTCCATATGTATTTGTATCATACCTGGTCCACACTAGGATCCAGTCTCCAGTCCTCCCCACTTCCTCACAAGACTCACAAATAGGATTGTGTGTCCATATATGGTAGTAATGTTAGAAGTTGAAACGCCTACAATCCAAAAATAAATTGTCTCATAAAAACCAATACAGGAGTTGTAATTACTTATTCCAATATTTTTCCTTAAAAGGATCTTAAAAAAATAAAATAAAAATATTACTGAATATGCAGGATTTAAGAGTGTACCTTTTAATATAATCTCTAACAGTACAAAATACTGTATATTACATTAGTTAATGATGTATTTACAGCTGAGTTGTATCAATGTAGTTCACAGTATAAAGCCCTTGCCGGTCTGTATTGGTTAGTAGTGACAGGCCTTCAAGGGCGGATTGGGAACTTAAAGTGGCCCTGGAAAGTGGCCTCATGTGGGCGGAACCAAATCAAATCAATCAGCACTGTTGCATCTTCCCCTGATGTCATGAGATGCAAACTACCAGCCAAAGTTCTCTGGTTAATATATAATAATATGTAGTGTGTGTTTTAAAAAGTGCATTAAAAATAAAGTTTATAATAAATGGCTATTCAGTGCGATCACCACAAAGGTGAAATGCTTCAAGCATCTGCAAGAAAAACTTTTTTTTTTTAACAATTGTGTATGAACCCTAAATGTGCCCAGTGATTGGAGGGATGTCAGACAATGGCATAATTGAAGAACACAACGCTAATCCAACATTATCGGTCTTTAACCATTTAATGGTGACTCTGGCATAAGTGAAGGGGAGAGCTATTCCAAAGCATTGCTAGTGATATAGTAAGTGCAAAGGAGGAAGGATTAATGATATTGTCAGTGCAATGGTAGAAGGCAGGTAATGGAATCAATGCAAGAACCACTAAAGTATCACCAGAGCTGGAATGAGGCTGTGGGGGGCCTGGGGCACATAATACTGGGGGTTATTTTAGATACATTTTAGACCAGTGTTGGCAAACCTGTGACACTCCAGGTGTTGTGAATATACAAGTCCCTTCCAGCAATAAGCTGCTATATATTGGTAAAGCATGCTGGGACTTGTAGTTTCACAACACCTGGAGTGTCACAGGTTAGCGAGCACTGTTTAAGACAAATACACAGGCAAAACTGTGTGCACTACTGGTAGGTACATGCAACTCTGCCCTCACAAGCAGTACAGTGTGAAGCAGGACACATCTCCCAACTGTCCTTGTTGTCGGACCAAATCTTGACTAAGCAAGATAGACGCCCAAATTTAGGGCTGCCCCACAAGATTCCGGACATTTGGCAGACTGTCCTGCTCTCTCCTACCTGTTCTTGTCACTTTCACCACCTGTGGCTGCTGCTTTCTTTAGACTGGTTGCTGCTTGTCAGGAACCTGGAATGTTGGGGGCCCTATTTGGAAAACAATTTTGCCATGCAGACATGTAGTACCAACTTTTCCCAACTGTTTCATAGTTTTTGGCAACCAGAGTGGTTGTACTACCTGAGTACATCAACCTTTTACCATCAAGGCCTCCACATTACTCACTAAAGACTCGAATAGGGGCATGCACAGCGCATGGACCACGTATCCTCAGAATTAGGGACCAAGGAGACTAGAGAACTTTCAGCAAGACATAACATACTAAGGATTATTTCAGCAACACCTTTTTTGTTATAGTCATATTTTGTCATAGATATTTATGAGATTAAACTCCATACACTCTCACATAGGCAGTCACAACTATATAACAATCTATCTAATTTAGTTGAGGCAAAACAATGTCTTTCTCTCTTTAAAAGTTAATTTACTTCTACCAGCAGTGCTGAGGGAATGGGTGGCATTAATTGTTTGAGCCTTAATTAATTGTTTGGGGGAGTGGTGGATTACTGTGCAATATAATATATTATATTATATTATATTATATTATATATTATAATATAATATAATGTAGATGGGTGATTGCCCTGCAGAGCCCACATGGTTCATACAGTCAATCCCCTCTATGCTTGGCTTTTGCCAAGGCTGCTCCCACTATCTGGGAATTGAATTTCCTATTGGTAGTCCTAACTTGTGAGAACCATTTCTTTTCCTTTTTTTTTTCTTTTGGGGGGGAAAGAGAGGAGTGAGACAAAAGTAGACAGTCAGAAAACACAAGTCTTTCCCCACTAGAATCAGAACAGTTGGCAGATGTTAAATCAATAGCTCCCACGTTTTATAACTAGGCCTCACTCCCTGCAAACAGCCCTGACATTAAATTATAGTATTCACGTGCATATAATGGTATCTTTTGGTACTCATCTGAGATGCATTCAGAGATATATAGATAGATATCAATCAATTTATAGATGAATCTCCACAGCGCTCCCGCCACGCTAGTACCACGATGTCCAAACGATAATAAAAAAAGTCCTCAGACACTCCTCAATGCGTTTCGTCTGTTTAAATGTTCAGACTTCATCAGGAGGTGAAAATTGAATGATGAAAGTATATATGTGTGTGTATATATATATATATATATATATATATATATATAATTTTATTATTATTGCTACTATTATTAATAGTAATGGAACCGACAAGAAACATTCATATTATGCCACACAGTAGTGCCCCCAAACAATATTATGCCACACAGCTGTGCCCCAGTTCAATTTATGCCACAATTCATATGCCACACAGTATTGCCCCAGTTCAATTTATGCCACAATTCATATTATGCACACAGTAGTGCCCCCAAACAATACTATGCCACACAGTAGTGCCCCCAAACAATGTTATGCCACACAGTAGTGTCCCAGTTCAATTTATGCCACAATTCATATTATGCCACACAGTAGTGTCCCCAGACAATGTTATGTAGTGCCCCAAAACAATGTTATGCCACACAGTAGTGCCCCCAAACAATATTAAACCAAACAGTAGTGCCCCAGTTCAATTTATGCCACAATTCATATTATGCCACACAATAATGCCCCGAAACATGTTTATGCCATACAGTAGTGCTCCCAAACAATATTATGCCACACAGTAGGCCCCCAAACAATATTATGCCACACAGTAGGGTCCCAAACAATATTATGCCACAGAGTAGTGCCTCCAAAAAAATGTTATGCCACACAGTAGTGCCCCAGTTAAATTTATTCTCCTCCCCTCATATCTCTCCCCTTATTGTTACAATGACAGGCTGCTGCTGAGCTCGCCTGTACTAACCTTTTTCCACAAACAACAATGACTGGCTCTTTTCATCCTGCTCCTCTGGGCGGCAGCTCCTCCTCCAAGGGCAGGACATCTTCCACATAAATCCACGTCACTGCCGCCAACAAGGTGCAGAGAGCCGAGACACGACTCTCTGTAAGTGAAGTCGTTTGGGACGAGCGTTCATCTACCGCTCCGCCCCACCAATGCAGGGGGCGGGGCTTTCAAGTATCGGGTCCCACCAAGGAATATCCCGGTGGACCAGTCCGATGCTGGACCTACCTCTACTGACATATGAGACACATGCCTTTATCAGCACTGTTCAAGAGTCAATAGAGAAACTGATATATATGGTCACTTCTTAAAATCTTATACAATTTACGTTCATTTTGCATGTCTTAATGATTCATGCACTCAGTGTTTTAGGTGCCCCATAACAATTGGTGCCCTAGAGGACAGCCTAATGGCAGTGCCAGCCCTGCAAGTTGGCAGTGTTTCATCTTTGTTACCCCTCACACATAGAAGATGCAGACCACATGTCACAATCACCATATAACACAGACAAATACATAATTCAATTGAATATGACCAAGGATGTTGTATGTTGATTTACTCATTCATCAGCAAGACAGGAGTAGAAGAAATATACATATAGGCTAGGAACATGTTAGTTTTAGTTTAGGGATGGAGTGACTTTTAGCATGGAGCTTAAAGGTGGATCAGCCTTTTTAAATTTTACCGTGGAACCCTGTCATCATGCCCCTCTTATGTTATTATGATTGAGGGTAAGGAGTGTATATATTATATGGTATTCCTGCTTAATTTTTTTATTTTATTGTTAACATCTATTTGCTTGTAAAAACATAATTGTAAATATAATCTATGAAATATGTATTACTTTATACAAATGTGATGTATGTTTGTTTTTCAGTACAACCAGGAAACTATTGATCTTATTTTGGGGTTAAATCTTTGAAAAATAGATGTAACTATTCCCCTCAAAGTCACAGCTATTTACACAATGTTGTATTTATAATTGTGTCTTCCAATTTATATACTATTAACAAGCCTAGTAGAAATGTGTATTCACTTACTATTATGGTTCTGAGACTATAATTTATTTTCATATGCAAAAAAATATAGTATATTCATGTATAATGTGTAAATACTTAGACAATAACCTCACTCAGAATGGTAAAAAATAAATTAATTTACATATCTGAAATAATTATGCTGCTAATTGTACTGCAACTTACAGGAATAACTCGTGAAACATAATATAGGACTTATGTCTGAAATCTTTTATGTTTCACATGCAGTTTCACTGGCATTTGAACAAGCATTTTAAATGCAAATCAAATGCCAGTGGGTATAATGCCTAACTGACCTTCCTTAGCAACATCTGAAACCATTAAAACAAACAGAGGACTGCACTGGTTGTTTTCATGGCTACTGTTATAGATGTTCTGCTTAACTAATCTGGCATACAAATGTAATTCTAAACAAAAGGCTAAATATGAAGCTCGTGCTACACTCCTAAGAGGCCTCCAGTTACACTTTCCAAAATAGCCTGTGTAATGAGGTCTGTGACCGAATGGGCTTACTTTGCCACCCTATCTGTTCCAGGAAGAAGAATAAAGGGATGGTAGTTTATCTGGGTTGCTTTCTCACCGTCTCACTTCACATGTCATAGATGGACCCTCCCAGGACTTACCAAAAATGGCAATGTCATCAAAGTAAGCCTGAGCAAAACCTTTCAACCCTTCCAGCAGGTAATCAACCACAAGCTAAAAAGTGGCTTTTGCGTTGCTCATCCCAAACGGCATGGAGTTAAACTCAAACAGACCAAATGGGGCAATGAACCCCAACCGTTCTTGAGTACTGAATCCTGATACCTGTGTAACCGATGCTTAATAAAAAACACTTCATTCAATACGCTCTGTCTGTGGTCTTATATTGGGAATCCTGACATGCTCAAACTTCCTACTAAACTGCCTCAAGCTGCTCCCTCTTGCAGTTACTAAACTGCTCACCTTAGCCCAATTCCACTACACCATCTTCACCTCTGGCATCCACGTGAAGGTCAGGTAGTGGATCACTTCCTGGCTCCTCAGTCGGTAAGCAGTAAACCGCCGCTACCAACTCCACATGCTTGTGGTATGCCTTTAGCATGTTTATGTGGTAGGCCCACTGCTGCCTACCATCGCTATGAAATGATACCACATAAGTAAACTCACTTAGGAATTTTGAGACTGTGTGCAGTCCAGCCCAAGCAGCCTGGAGCTTGTTCTGATGCATGTGCACCAGAACAAGGACCTTCTACCGAACCTCAAAAACTCTGGTGCGCGCACCCTGATCATACCAAGTCTTTTGATTGGTCTGTGCTTCCAATAGGCTAGCTTGTGCGAGCCCCATGAGATTCTCTAGCCAATCTCTGAGCTTGATCACATACTCCACCACAGAGACATCCTGAGAGAGTAGCTCCCCTTACCAAGACTCTGGGAAGAGGTCAAGATGTCCCTGGACTCTGCGGCCATATAGTAATTCAAAGGGGGAGGAACTGGTAGACTCCTGTGGCACCTCCCGATTAGCAAATAGGTTCAGCTTCAGTGCTCAGTCTCTTCCCTGGTGTCCAGCCATAGGGATTTCCTGGGGAACTGACATTTCCTGGGGAACTCACAATGCTCAAAAGCTTCATGGGACCACCAGTTGTTCCTGAACTGGTTTATTACTATCTACTTTCCTGGCTTCCTGGAACATCAACCCTTTATGCCACACTTCACACCCCCTGCCTGAAAGGCCGTTGCCAGCTTGGCGCCTCATGCCTTCCAGGGAGGGATCATACAGCTGAGCTGCCCTGAACTCTTTTCTGCGGCCCTCACTATTGTCTAAGTTGGGACACTGAGCAGGGGAGTCTATTTTGGGGTAACTAGGTTCAGTAAAAGTGGGTTCAGTAAAAGAGAGGTCACTATGGTCAGCTATTCTCACCACTGGAACAGGCATACTGCTAGGGACAGGTGCATCACCTCACAAGATCAGATTAGCCGGAGACAACATCCTGTGTGCTGCTAGGGGACATAATCATTCCAGAGGCAAAGAGCTGGCTGGTTCCTGAAGATTTAGCAGCTTGAGTCTTTTTCTCTGGGTTGACTGATGCTGTGGTTACTGGTGATGGCTGTTGTTTAGCAGCTGTGGTCTTGTCCTCTGTGCTGGTTTGTGCAGACATAGATTCTGAACACTGTAGTCTAGCAGCTTAGCACCGGGTAATGGAGTTGAGAAATGCGGTCACAATTCCACTCCCAACGTAGTTGTCCAAAATCACATCAGTGTGGAGGCCATATATAACGGCAACATCTTGCAACTCCTGTCCATCAACCCAGTCCAGATAGACCCTTGTTACAGGCACTTTACTTTCCAGTCCATCTGCCACAGTAACTATGGCAATGTGACCCTGCAATACTGCTGCAGGATCAATAAGATGGGGGCTCACTGCAGCGATTGGGGCTCCTGAGTCTCTAAGTCCTTCTCCCTACAGAGGTTCCACTTGGACTGGCTGTAGGTACCTCCACATGTTTTTGGGTGATCTTTTCGTAAAACTGACTCCACTGAGTCACTTTTCTCACAGCCACGCTCCTCTGGACTCATCCCAGGGATTCCAGCTCCCGCATTAGCAAGGAAAAGTTGCCCTAATTAGGATGTTGAACTTGCATCACTAGTTCACTCTGTAGGAGAGGGCTGCTGCTGGGACCAAATGCTGGGGCCTGGGAGGTTACTGCAGGTGCTTATAGGTTTGGTCTTTGCATTAACTCTTTTTCACTGTTGCAGTCAGCTTCATCATCAGTTGAAATGTGCTGCTCACTCCAGGGCATCAGTGCCTTTTTCATTTTGCTCCTTGACGCTGAGTAACGAATTTTGATATCCTTTGCTTGGACATTGCAGTGTATTTAGCCATCCTGTGCATTCCCCTGTTCTCCTGGTACCCTTCACTTGAGTAACTCGGCTCCGAAACAGATCTCTGATAAACCACCTCTTGCCACCAGTTGTAAATTGTGACCAGATGGGCTTACTTCATGACCCGGTGTGTTGGGGGAAGAAGAATGAAGGTATGTTACATATTTTATCTGGGTTGCTTTCTCACTATCAATAACCGACTATTACTGACCACTCCTACTTGTGTCACCTGCCACCAGACACTCGCCAACTTGCGTATGCCAGCTGCGCAATAGTTGTAAAAGAATTTGGCTGCCACCACTAGGCTCCTTTAATGGTGCCTAGAACTGCTTACTTCTGGGTAGCTGGTATAGCTGCAGCAGCGCCTCTTTGCTTGGGGTCTGATTGCTACCTCATGACCGCTTACTGTGGATCACAACTGCTGGGTAGTGGGCAAAGCGTTGAACAGAAACACTGGGTTCAACACAGGACAGAACGGATTACAGTGTAAGCTCTTATCTGTTGATCACAGGATACAGCAGACAATAGGCGTCAGCCAGAATCTTCAAGCAGTGATGTTTATTTGTTCAAGGGGTCCTTACAAGGATCATTACACACTATTTTGAGTTACTAGTGATCATCCAGAAGTACAAATGGTATAATACAGTTAAAATACAAAATACAGCTCTTATATACTGATTCTGACACACATATTGGCAGGGGGTAACCCAGCCGCCTCCTTAGTTGGCACCACAAAGTCTAAGATATTACATCAAATATTTAGCATTAAGATGTAATATATTCTCTAATCATTGATTTAACAAAATTCATATCAATCTGTGATTTCCTAAAATACTATGTTTTTAATAAAATAGGTTAAAAGATAATTATCTCCTGCTGTGTATTCAGGCTAAAAAAGTGTTGGTCACTCACGGATGAAAAAGGCTTAATTAGCATAGGATTTTCTTTCTTCAGACAGTTGTAGAAACAGGTGGGATAGGTTTGTCCAAAGACAATAAAACCGACACCTACAATATCTACAAAAAGACCTAACGAACACTGTCAGAACGACATAAACAAAATGTAGACATGCCAACTAATAGACAGTGAAGATTTCCGACCCGGCTTTTACTCGGCTTCTATGAATTGCAACTAAAGATAATGCCTACACTTTGAATTGACGGCAGTTACCATAGCGACATTAACATTTCCTGTTTTACAGTGGAAATAGCAGGACATGGCGCCACACTCTAATTTTGACCCTAACCATAACCATAATTCTAACCCTAATCCTAACCCTATCCCTATCCCTAATGCTAACTGTGATGCTAACCCTAACCCTTAGTTTTGATTATTGAGCCCTGGCATTGTCGCTTTAAAACAGGAAATGGTTATGTCGTTATC
The DNA here is from genome assembly GCF_038048845.1 of Mixophyes fleayi. NCBI lineage: Eukaryota > Metazoa > Chordata > Amphibia > Anura > Limnodynastidae > Mixophyes > Mixophyes fleayi. Next base: position 175,892,044 of record NC_134402.1, read on the forward strand.
GTAACTGACATCAATTGCAAGCGCAGGAATTTTGTTGAGTCGCAAATAATAGAAGCGCAGTAAAAGCAGGGTCAGAAATCTTCACTGTCTATTTGTTGGTAAGTCTATATTTTGTTTATGTCGCTCTATAGTAGTGTTCATTTTTTTTGTAGGTACTGTCTGTGACAGTCTTATGCCATTCAGCATTGCAACTACCACCAGCAGAAACAAATTTCCTCTAACATGGCATCAGTACATTTCCAATAGGAAAGGTACTGCGCCACTAAGTTAAATAAATGTATATAAAAAGTTATTTCTCAGTAATCCAGCCACAAGGACATGAACCCATGCAGACAACCCCACTAGTGGAGTAGCCTTCATGTTGACAGCAGGGCAAAGGAAACATACCTATTTAAGGATGAAAGCCCGTCAACCTATGCAAAATTCCTGGGTTAGTACACCCACTTATAGAATAATTGAGTGCTATCACCTACTTTCATCCCACTTAGCCAAGGTATACCCTACAGGTCCTATGGAGCTCTTTAGCATTATACAGGGATCATGGGGATAGAAAAAGCCAGAGTCTCTGTATTTATGAACAGTGGATGGTTGCAATATTAAGAAGGGATCTTGCTGTTTGCCTAACTCTATTTATAGTAAGCAGATGAAAAATAACCAGACCACATAGCCAGAGACTATAAAATGACAGTGGTGGAATTTGAACACAGTAGAAACCAATTTGAACAATTTACCATTTGCTTAATTAGTTGGCTGTTTTAAAGATCAAAGTAACATCTAAAAGACTTCTGGTTTGAATTGCTTAATTTGAATGTTTTGGGAAGTTCTAATGAGTTTCAAAACAGTTAACACTTGTACTAGGTCAGGATAAGATGAGAAGCGGGCCATTGGATATTTATTTTCATACCAAACTTTTATATAAGATTTTTAAACAAGGCAGAGTAGATTTGTTCGTCTAAAAGTGTATCTTAAAAATCTATACTGTCTATACTGTGGCTAACTTTTATTGTTTATGTATAGTAGACAGAATTCTTATGGACCTATTGTCCATTATACAAGGACACAAGCTGTAATAAAGTTCTATTTGAATATTTCCTACTTGACCCCAGTGGTGGTGGTGGTGTGGGCTTAAAGAGCCCTTGAAATTTTTGTACATGATGCTGTTTCCTTCTTGCAAATAGCGTTACACTGTTATTTCTCTTCCCACCTCTACTGAAAGCAACTAACGCCAAGTTGACTAGCCTGCAATATTATTTAGCGATCCCCCACTGCCATGTTTCTCCCCTAATAATGCTATTCATCCGAGGCAGGCTACCACATATGTTATTAAGTTATTCAGTATAAATTGTTGGGTGGGTCCACACAGCCAATTAAAAAAAAATCGGCAATAGCAAAAGCACTGGCCCTGCTTATAAAGTAGGACCAGCACTGTTATAGCAGACTCCTATTAAGATGGAAAAATTTATCTGAGTTTGAGCTTTAGGTATAATTGCTTTAGACATAATCTCTATACACAGCAGCTCAGTAAATGGCCAATAAATGTGATTATTACACATGAATAAACATATGCCCTGTACTGTAATGGTATTAGTTATATTATTCCCTTTACAGATCTAGTTCACAATGTTTGGTTCATCACTTTTCAACTCAATCAGCATTGGCCTGTGCCAAGTCCTCAGGAACACCAATAAACTCATTGTTTTCCTTTGCTAATAAAAAGTGCACTCAAGCAAAACTCAAGTACAAACATAACATTGCAGCCAGGTCCGAAAAGCTGTGAAGAAAGGAAACTATAAAACACCTTTCACTGAAGTAACTGACTTGCCAGCATTCTTATAGAATTTATGAGAGCCGTTTGATTATAGTGTCAGCCTCTTGTATGTGTTAAAGTAAAGCTGATGTAAACACAATATTCTGCCTGCTTATAATGTTGGGTACATTGTACATCAACAATACAGCACTCATCATCTTCTACTAATACACAATTAAATAAAACATATTTTCCCAGAATATTGGTAAAACTTAAATTTGATGTCCCCTTTCAAATAAGGGACTTACATGAAATATATTAGGTCCAAACATTTGCCAATACAGCATAACACTTCTGAGCTTTAGATTAGATGCACCATGTTTAGTTTGCTTGATTTGGGTACCAGACCCTGTGTAGTCTTAGTACTATCTGCTGCCTCCTACTTCATTCTCCATTATTTGCTACCTGTGCTGGTGTTTGTATCACTTTTCTGTGCAGGCTGTATTCACCCAAGCCATAGGCTGCAAACCACAAAATATGCGGATATACAAAGCATTTTCAGACTTAAGAAGGAGTGAGCCCACATACAGTGTTTCGAACGGATTCCAAAAAAAAACGACCAAGTCTACTTTTGCAGAGTTGCAGGTTCATGTGTTTGTGTGGGTTTCCTCCAGGTGCTCTGCTTTCCTCCCACAGACCAAACAACATATTGGTAGGTTTATTGGTTTCTGACAAAATGGACCTAAGTGTGTGTTAGTGTGTATGTGTGTGTGTGTGAGTGGGGGGGATTTAGAATGCAAGCTGAAGGATGTTAAATGAGCTGCTTACTTCCTACATGTTATGAGAGGGGGGTGGAGACCAGGAAATAGGGAATTCCGATTTTGTAATTCCACAGTATTGTGATATAATCCACCTTACTTCTTTTAAGGACCAAGGTGGTACTAGTCCAGATAAAGTTAATTTGGATACAGTTTCTGAATACCCACAACACCAAACAATAATAAACATTTGTAATCCTCAAGAGAACATAAGTATATCCACCTGAATAAGAGGAGGGAAGGCAGCAGGATGTGATGTTTCCTGTGGTCTGTGCTGTCACAATATTCTTTGCACATCGCTGTGTAATATGATTGTTGCTATATAAATAAACAATAATAAAATTGAAAGGGGTGGTAGATTAGGCTTTGATATTACATTTACAGATTTGCACAGTACGCCTCTTCAGATTTTTCTGTCTCTCTGTAAACCTAGGGGCACTTTTGGTTTTCAATTAAGTGTATTTGACTATTTGTTTAGAGACAGTGGTGCAAAAAAAGGTGATTGTGAAGCTCAAATATTTTTATACAGATTCACATCCTTTTGAGGTTCAATAGAATTGTTTTTTTCCTATTGTATAAAGTGCCCATATTTCCATATTCCCACGCCTTCTTCCCCAACTTTTTATTTCTCATTGGTACAAAACCAGTTGTTTTCTGCACTTACCATTAGCACCATTTGCTATATCTAAATGTCCAAATACACTGACAAGTTGACACTGTAATTTGTGCATTTTTTCCATCCACTGACTGGTGCAAAAGCACAATTTGCTTCTGCATTTGTCATTACTCATTATCAACATATAGGGGAAATACAATTCCCCCCGAAGTAGCGCAGCGTTAAACCTATTACCGTTATTACGGTAAATTTAACCCAGATTTCTGCTCGAGCTGCGATCAAAAAGTTAGTGTTGAATCTACCGTAATAACGGATTAATTGAAATTTCCCCATAGTGGAAAAATAACCGGACAATAAATTGACGTTTTAATCTGTATTTTTTGAAACCACAAATTGACTGGCACAAAACCACATTTTTTCTGCAGCATCTATAGTAGAGATGAGAGCTGCTGCAACTTAATTTTGCACAAATGGAGTGTTGCGTTGGAAAAGGCCATTATGCAGACGTGTGAAGTTTGAAGTTCTGGTGATACAATCTTTGAGTCTGTGAATAGAGGTGGGATGATAATAGTTCTTTTGTTCTACTATGTGGTGTGGTTGGGCTAAATGGGAACACCAAAGGCCAAATTCCAATGGGAAAATATGCAAATGCATAATGAGGTAAATATTCTAGAGAACCTTTTTGAAAATGTCGCTCACCTCTCTTTATAGGCCTAATAACACACAGGCAATACATTGCTAGCTCAACCAGTGGTTTTTTACCACACACTGATTGGCACATAACAAGAAAAAACATTATGTACTTGTCATTAACACTATTAACTGTATAGATGTTGAAATACACAGACTATCGTAACTGACTAATGTAAAACAGTGTTTGTTGTGCTTCACTGTGCAGTCTGTCTTCTCTCTCTTATTTTTGCTCTTTTTCACTATAAAGTCACTATATCTAAATTTCTTGTATTGACTGTCAGCTACTGTGGTGCCAGACAATCTCTTATAACTCTAGTGGTCATCCAGACAGAAGCGCCAGTGTCAATAGAGCTATATTGCTCCTGTGCTGACATATTGAAATGGAGGTGCAACACTCTTTCCCTGTCACAAAGGAATGATTACCATCTTAAAATGCTGTGTTCTCCCATGGCTAGAATATGTCAGCACAGGTGTCATATAACTCAGGCAGCAGATTACCTAATATATGAGTGTAGTTTTTCTGTGTTTGTGTTTTACTTTCTGTTTTATTTTAACAAAACGGTTTTGCATTTAAATTTCTGCGTGTCAATTTGTTTTCACTGTTTTTTTCATTAAGCATTGTGAATTTTTGTCATATTAAACGCCAGTTAATAACGTTCTGTCTTTATGTTCTTAAAGAATTCACATGTCAGATAAGCTTGGTTTTTCATAATGCTACATTTATGCAGAGAATTGTTTCATTTACAATATGATTAAATTAGTATGGGATTTTAATTTAGGTTTAGTCAAGGAGTAACTGAAAAATTCCCAAGAGTGTCAGTTCTTGAACTAAATCTTTTTGTGTAATAGTGAGTGTGAGATATAATATTGGGGGCTTTTATCAATTTTTACGTAGACCACTGTTTTTGTTTTGATTAAGCTTTTCACAACCACATGTCATGCATGCCCAAGTGGGTCTTGCCTTGTCAGCAGGAGTGATGGAGCTAGAAGTACATTTCCCTTTAAAACCATCTCTCACACTGCCAGTGACTTGATGTTGTGTGCTATGCTACACAATTATAAAATGATTGGCAGCAAATCTGGGATAAAATCTGGGCAAAGCAAATCACAAATCACTGATTCATAATTTTTTAGGTGTAATTTGGACAAATCAAAGCAAACATTGATCACAATCTCAAATGAATATGTTACAATGGCAAAATTTCTGCTTTTCCAACAATGCAACAGTTAATCAGTCCTGCTGTATTCCCCAGATCTTGTGAAGCACGAAGTCGACTTGGGAGATATTGTTGGTGCAGTTTTGTTAATGGCCTTGTATGTTAGTAGAAGCATTTTATATTGGTTTCAGTAAAAACAGGCAACCAATGTAGAAACTGAGGACATGATTCATCTTCAAACGCAGCTTCCGTACAAGTTTCATTTTTAATATAAGCACGGAACTTGAGCATATGTGTGCTGCATTCAAATCCAAGCGGATCTCAGGATACGTTTCAATTTGAATCTTGGCAAGCTCTGCCTAAACAGTTCTTATTGTGTGCAGGGCAGCCAAGAGAAATGTTGGGCCCCCAGTACAGCAACTTCATGGGGACCTAATAGACTAGAAAGGACACCTATATGCTGCCTGCCAAAGGGGTGTGCCCATACAATTGGGGGCATGGCTTGCACCATTGGGGGCGTGCCTAGGAGGTGAAAAGTGCAAAGCAAGGAATAATTTAATATATCCTTATTAGAGGATACAATCCCGTAGTCTAGGGAAGGAGCCTTGTAGCACTGTCATTACAGAAATGCCCAACAGCTTTACTCACATATGCCCCCTGTGCCTAGCAGCTTTACTCACACATGTACCCTCTACCCACATGCTTTATTTACACATGTCTCCCCCTGTGCCAAGCAACATTAGTCACACATGCCCCCCTCTGCCCAGCAACTTTACTCACACATGCCACCTCTGCCCACATACTTTACACACACATACCCCCTCTGTCAAGCAACTTTACACACACATGCTCCCTACCCACATGCTTTACACACACATACCCACTTTGCCCACATGCTTTGCAAGCACATAACTCCTCTGCCAAGCAGCTATACACATACATGCCACCTCTGCCCACATACTTTAAACATAAATACCCACTCTGTCCACATGTTTTACACACATATACCCACTTTGCCAAGCAGCTTTACACACACAAACCCATTTTGTCCATATGCTTTACACACACATACCCACTCTGTCCACATTCTTTACACACACATACCCCCTCTGCCAAGCAGCTTTACACACACACACCCACTCTGCGAAGCAGCTTTACACACACATACCGACTCTGCCCACATGCTTTATACACAGATATCCATTCCGCCCCACATGCTTTACACTTAGGGTGAGCGAGCTCGGATTCTGCTAATCCGAGCCCACCCGAACAGTACGGAACCGACGGGATCCGAGCACTATATTCAATTAAGTCAAAGCTGAACTCTTTCTCAGAAAATAGCTGTATAAAAATCCAACACAAGTGATACATTTTAATAACTTATATACAGATGCAGTACATTGCATATCTAGTTTATTGCAATAAAAAGCAATTAATGAAGTATTGCAGGTGACGGGACACTTATTAGAGAATGTACTATAAAACCCCAATGTACCTATAATCCTATAATAAGAGACAATAAGACAGCTTCTTTTATTTAGAAATAGTGACCTTTGTTCCATTTAAAAGACAGAACTCTGAGTCCTGAGGAACCTCTTCAGCTATAATTATAATATAATTATAAGTGATTGGATGGAGCTGGTGGGTGTATTGTGAGTGGATGGAGCTGGTGGGTGTTCGCGTGTGCTGCACATTACAGTGCAACTTCTTGACAACTTATTTGTGGCTTTGGGCCCTTTTTGGCCCTTATCAGTTTTAGCGTATACTGCATTCATGAGGTAAATGGGGTCCTAGGAGACTTGCACTGGGCTGTAATCTAGGATTTGAAGCTTCTATAAACAGATACTCTGTAGCTTGATTTTCAGTAGGATGCAGAAAAAAACACCTTTTCAAATCCTTTATATTGATGAACATAAAGATGGTCAAACTTAAATTTACCTGAACTGTGATAAGTCTATCCCGAACCTGACTTGTGTGATGACACACTTTATTATGGATCTGACTGCTGAGTTAATTTACGTGGTGATAAAAGCTAGGTATTTTAGTGAATAGTTGGGAGTATCTTGTATGGAGAAAACTATTTGGTTAGCTTCTCGGCATGAAGTGTAGTGACATTGTTTATCCATAAAGTATGTGTTCCATATTTTACTGGCCATGCCCCTGTGTGCATATTTGTACAGATTATTTGCGTTACCTAGGAGACTGCAAGCAAGGCACTGATCCTGCCGTATAAGTCCAGTGGTACTGCTGTTTAAGTCCACTGATCCTGCAACGTGTTGGGCCACGTGTTTGTGCCTCCCACTTGTGTCGCTTAGCTTAGTTATCCAGCTACCTCGGTGCAACCTTTTGGCCTAAAAACAATATTGTGAGGTGTGAGGTGTTCAGAATAGACTGGAAATTAGTGGAAATGAATGTTATTGAGGTTAATAATAGTGTAGGAGTAAAAAAAATAAAAAAAATATGGATTTTAGCACCTTTTTATGCTTTTTTTTTTTAAAAAAAAACAACCAAAATCAGAACCAAAATCTTTCGTGGGGTGTTTTGGCAAAACAAATCAGATCCCAAAACCTCAAGCTAATCAGAACCCAAAACCCAAAACACACCCTTACTTTACACACACATGCTCATTCTGCCCAGATTCTTTACACATACACAACCCCTCTGCCCACATGCTTTACACACACATACCCCCTCCGCTCTCATGCTTTATATACACATACCCACTCTGTCTACATGCTTAACACAGACATAGCCCCTCTGCCAAGCTGCTTTACACACACATACCCACTCTGTCCACATGCTTTATACACACATACCCATTCTGCCCACATGCTTTACAAACACATACCCACTCTGCCAAGCAGCTTTACACATACATACCAACTCTGTCCACATGCTTTATACACACATACCCATTCTGCCCACATGCTTTACACATACATACCCACTCTGCCAAGCAGCTTTACACACACATACCCACTCTGCCCACATGCATTACACACACGTGCCCACTCTATCCACATACTTTACACACAGATACCCACTCTGCCAAGCAGCTTTACACAAATACCCACTTTGTCAATATGCTTTACACACACATGCCCACTCTGGCCACATGCTTTACACACACATACCCCCTCTGCCAAGCAGCTTTACACACACACACACACACACACACACACACACACACCCACTTTGTCAAGCAGCTTTACACTCACATACCAACTCTGCCCACATGCTTTATACACACATACCCATTCTGCCCACATGCTTTACACACACATGCCCCCTTTGCTCACATGCTTTACACACATATACACACTCTGCCCACATGCTTTACATATACATGCCCCCTCTGGCCACATGCTTTACACACACATATCCCCTTTGCCAAGTTGCTTTACACATACATACCCACTCTGCCCACATGCTTTATGCACACATACCCATTCTGCCCACATGCTTTACACACACATACCCACTCTGCTCATATGCTTTAAACACACATGCCCCCTCTGCCCACATGCTTTACACACACTCCCTCTGCCAAGCAGCTTTACACATACGTGCCCACCCCTTCTTCTTACCTTTTTCTCCATTAGTAACTCAGTGCAGGAACAGGAGGATTTCAAGCAGTTGCCTTCAGCACTTTGTACCATGTGACTGCTGCAGCCACATGACCTGGTGATGTCACAGGGACTCTGACAGGATATAGCTACTACCTTATGAAGATGATGCAGGCAGCCTGTGTGGTCCCTGCCACATCAGATAGTGTTCGTTGCAGGTGCATCGTTCATTCATAGGATATTGCATACTTACCAACTTTACAATGTTGGTATCCGGAGCCTGTGAGGGAGGTGGGCGTCATGGAGGGTGGGCCTCCAAAATCCGCGTCATTTAGGGACCCGCCCCTGTGATGGCATGACGCAAAATGCGTCATTTGACAGTGGGGGGCGGGGCCAAATGCCGCGATTCACCAGGAATTGCGCCGTTTGTGACCTAATTCTGCCCAGATCCGGGATTTTGCCACACTCGCCCGGGAGTCCGGGAGACTCTCTCAAAATGCGGGAGTCTCCCCGGCATTCCGGGAGAGTTGGCAAGTATGGAATATTGTACTACAAGATGTAGTACAATATTCTATGAATGAATGACACTGTCGCATTTAGTAGAATGCGACTTGACAGCCTATGCAGAGACCGCATAGACTGCTTGCCCGAAATCCACACCCCTTTCCAGGAAGCACTAAAAAATAAATAAAATAAAAAAAACAGCAGAAAAAAAATTAAAGAAGCAAAAAACATTTGTAATGTGCAGAGGGGGTCCGGGCCCGCTGGCATACCCGGGACCTGGTAGTCAGTACCTGCTCCCCCCCTCTTGGTGCCCATAGTCATGTGATAACAGACAGAACAAACTGCAGAATACACACATCACACATGTATATGCGCAATATAGAGTCCCATCAGAATGCATGCAAAAAAATACTGCTTTACAGTGGCACGCATACGTGTAGTTTTAATACAAAGACTCTGACGTGCCAGTCGTAACAGGTATCAGTGATCCCAAGTACATCTTTGGTAACATTCTGGCTGTTAAATTAGTGGCAACAGCAAATTGCATTTGATAGCGATGTCAGTTGTTCTCACCAGCTGCTGGATCCAGCTGCTGTACTGAGTTTGCATTCCATTAGACCAGGCCTGGCCAACCTGTGGCTCTCCAGGTGTTGTGAAATTACAAGTTCCAGCATGCCTTGCCAACTATCACCTATCTATCTACTGGCAAAGCATGCTGAGGTTTTTAGTTTCACAGCACCCTGAGAGCCATAGGTTGGCCAGGCCTACATTAGACACTGCTCATTACTAGAAGATGATTATGTGGGAGGTCGGGCACAGAGTTGATCTCAATTCCAATAAGTATTGTATGTGATGCTGTGTGCTGCACTAGGCCTGATACAGATTTGAGGACCAATGGCTTCTGTCAGGATAAAGCATTGATCTGATATGCTGAAATAGAATATTGGATGTCAGGACCCAAATAAATCTTTGCATGAATACCTAAATTAACCTGATGGTCAATTCGGATAAAGGTGTGACCAAATGAGGTCAAAAACATGTAATTGAGTTAGGTAAACCCTTTGTGCAGAGACCAGCTTTAGATATGCAGATCACAGACATCCATTGTATTTGATCATGTATTTCCCTAGCTAATTTACTTCCCTTCAATAGGTAGTATAAACACACACTAACCCCTAGGTGTAAATTAGAGAGCTTGCATTTATTTACAAGGGATAATTCATAACTGCAGGGTAAATAGGTTGTATCAAATGAATCCATTGATAAGCTAGTGTAACAGTTAAAGACGCAGAGTCTGATGTAATGGTGTTTGGAGGTTTTTACATCCCAGTGTGAGGAGATAAACCTGCCACTTTTAGCAGCTTCCAGGACATACCACTGTTTGCTTGTGACACTTGAATAGACTTGTAGGTACCGCTCAGCATGTGGCCTGGCTCAATGAGGCCAGGGGATAACATAGCCTATATGTAATACTGTATAGACAGAAAGAATTCAGTTTTAAAATATGCCACTTAAAATCAATAAAAGCAGAGATCAACCACCTATTCCTCAATAGCATGATGAAGGGCAGCTCATATGGTAAATTAAGAATTCTGACCCACAGAGAAATGGAGAAAAGGAGTGGAAGCTCTGCGAATGCCCTGTACTTAGGCATGTTTGATATGACAAGATGAACCAAGTCATAAGGGATTTGTTAATGATAAGATTGGATCGATGTAACGCTGTCCAGGACAAATATATCACATTGTAGAATTGGTTAATAAATCAGGCAACAGGTAAATTTGGTTTGAAAAGGTGTCCCAGGACACAACCCCGATTAGCATTAACCCTGCCCCTGTGAATGCCGCACCCATTTGAGGTTGCTTAAAAATCTGTGTTCTGAGGGAACAAATTGTCAGACTTTTGGGGATCAATCTATTTGAAGGACTGTCCATTATTTCTGCCTGCCCCAGGCATACAGATTATTATTATATGTAAGTAATGCTCTGTACGTTATCTCTTTTATTTTAAACTGTTTTGCTTGTTATGTCAAATTTATTATTTGTTTATTCCTTATTTTTCTTTTTATCTGAATGCCCTGTACCTTTTGTATATTAAATCTAAAATTTAATAAGTTGCGTCCTTGATACTCTAAATAATCCATAGCCTTTGTAGAGGAGATTGCTCGTCCAGGTAAACCCTTGGAATGCCAGTGTGTGATTTGTTGATACATTTGATTAACAAGCTGTGTGTGCTTGTATGTACATTTGTGTAACAGTCTGGAGGTGTGAAGAGTTAACCCTGTGTGTGCTGGTGGGAGTCTTGCTAGTTTGTGGAACTAGAAGCCTGTGTGCCAGTGTGGGATAGTATATTGGGGTCCTATTGCCCGTACCCAATAGGTGGTGGCTGTACCTGAAGTGTCTGGGGGTGTGAGAGCGCTGTGTTTGGGGGCGATTCCGTAGGTCTAAGAACCTGTGTGATAGGTGAGAGAGACTGCGGGCTGAAATCGTGTGTGACCTCATACAGCAAACACCCCAACGTCACGGCAGCTGGGAGCGCGTTCGTGACAAATTGGTGGCATAGCGGTGGGATGATTTAATTTCTTAGAGTATTAAGTGCATGGTTTAAGCAATTAACCCTTGCACTTATAAACTGATTGTAACCTTGCGAGGAATACAATAGTTTTACAAGGACGAAACTCAGGGCTATAATTTTTGAAGACATACGTGCAAAGCAGTTCCCTTCCCTTCTCTCTTGTTTTTCTTTTCTATCTTTTATTTTGCAAAGTGACTGCAAGGATGGCAGCTGCTTACAAGAAAAAAGCCAAAGAAGTTTTAATTGCCCTGTGTGAGCAGCGAGGTCTCGACTGGACAGATAAAACTAAAAAGGAGCTGGTTCACGCATTATTGGAGGATGATGCAAAGAAGCAATGTGATATGGAACCTGAGCTGGGGAGCAAGACAGACCCAGAGGATCAAGGTGTGGATAATGTCACTGAACCAGAGGATCCAAGTAGGTACATTTTCATAAATCCAAAGAATCCACTTGTCATGATGAGTATGGCAGAGCTAATTGAAGAAGCTCAGCTGCGAGGTTTCTCCTGCCACAACAAGACACGCAGGGAGATCATCGAACACCTCGACTGGGAAGAGGAAAGCCCGATACATCCTTTCAGCGAGTATCGCATGATGGTCCTTATTCCGGGCTACACGATGAGTCTTATGGAACGGCTGGACTACCTGGAGGAGAGTTTTGAATACGCTCAGGAAGAGGTATCTTTCAGGGGTGGACTTCATACCCCATTCTGGCTAGATCAGTGTCGCCGGGTGGCTGACGAAAGGCAGCACCTGCAGCAGCTTCTTTCACAAGCTGGATCAGTAATCGCCCAGCCTATAGGGGTGGCCCACGAGGAAAAGGTACCCCTGCCAGCTACAGATAACATGGAATATGCTACCGAGATTTTGCATCCAGAGGCCCCTTTTAATCTGCTGGGGGAAGCTGATGATGCTAGCAGCATACTACCAGATGCTGCACAGAATTTGCTATTGGAGGAGGCTGATTTTAAAGAGGACATAATTGTTGAGAAGACTATTTCTGGGGGAAAAATGGAAGTGCCTGAAGATATTCCCACAAATGTTTTAGTAGTTACTGATCTTGGATGGTTAAATTCTCAGTATGTTCCCGCAAATGTTGTTCCTACTATCTCTAATTCTGTTACACCATGTGACTCAGCCCAGGTAGTATGGGATAATGCTGAACCTGCCAATGATGTGACTTTGTGTAAAGAACCTGAACTGTTCTGTAATCATTTTGCATCTGGTGCTGTGCGAGTGAAATGTGATGATGAGAAGCTGATACGTGCCAGTGTTAACTCTGGCAATTATGATGATTCACGGGAAGAACCCGAGGTGCCAGGATGTGATAAGGAAAGAGAATGTCTTATTGGACCTACTGCCTATAATGAGGATAATGTCAATAACAGTATTGTGTTAGAATCCAAACCTGTTTTTACACTGACATCTTGTCATGGGATAGGGACAGCGGACATTGTTATTGCAGATGTTGGCATTAATACTGGTGTAGATAATATGCTTCCTAGAAATGGGACAGATGACAATGTGATTAATTCTGTTGTGCTAGAGAAAGACAATGTTTCTACCCAGGTAATGTGCTCGGAAGATGCTGTACCAGGTAACTGGGAGGGAGGGCAGAGTGAAGATGTATATTCTGTGCCTGAACCAGCTGCATACAGAGCGATTGAGCATGTGGGGGAGACACATAGTCCTGACCAACGGGAAGTAGCGAGTGACAGCAATTCTTACTTTGTTGCTGGGACCTGTAGTTCGAATGTTCACCACTCAGATCTACATCTGAGTTCTGACCATTCGTCTGAGTTTTCCATAGAGACAGGGGGGTCAGTTGCTAGCCCACACTCACTTAGCCAGCCGTCTAACGGCTTAGAGGAGATAGATGAGGGGCCCATACTCCCGGCTACTCTACATCCCCAGATAGATGAGTCCAAGGGGGAGGGGAGTGTACTGTTATGTAGGCCCCAAGATAAGAAGTGCATAGGGTGTCCCACTGACAGGGAAGGTTGTAACTGGGGAGCAGGGCAGAGTGGAAGTAGGTATTCTGCTGTGCCAGCCTTAAGGGGTTCCCACTTAGAAGTACAGTATCAGGAATTCCTGGCCATTTTTCCCTCAGGCTTTCACTTAGAAGACATGAGGATTAGAGACAAAGTGCACACTGTAACAGGGTTGGTACATGAGAATGTGATGCAGGCCCAGACCAGCCAGAAGCAGTGGTATGATTCCCCTGCCAGGATGATAGAGAGAAATTTTCATGATAATCGGTTGAAGGCTCATAATGACAGTGAGAGCCAGCTAGCAGCTATTACAGTGGACCCAGGGGGAAATTAGATGAGATGATCTTGGGCACTGACCTGTCAGTCAATGCCCATGCCATCTCTTGAAGGGGGGAGATGTCAGGATAAAGCATTGATCTGATATGCTGAAATAGAATATTGGATGTCAGGACCCAAATAAATCTTTGCATGAATACCTAAATTAACCTGATGGTCAATTCGGATAAAGGTGTGACCAAATGAGGTCAAAAACATGTAATTGAGTTAGGTAAACCCTTTGTGCAGAGACCAGCTTTAGATATGCAGATCACAGACATCCATTGTATTTGATCATGTATTTCCCTAGCTAATTTACTTCCCTTCAATAGGTAGTATAAACACACACTAACCCCTAGGTGTAAATTAGAGAGCTTGCATTTATTTACAAGGGATAATTCATAACTGCAGGGTAAATAGGTTGTATCAAATGAATCCATTGATAAGCTAGTGTAACAGTTAAAGACGCAGAGTCTGATGTAATGGTGTTTGGAGGTTTTTACATCCCAGTGTGAGGAGATAAACCTGCCACTTTTAGCAGCTTCCAGGACATACCACTGTTTGCTTGTGACACTTGAATAGACTTGTAGGTACCGCTCAGCATGTGGCCTGGCTCAATGAGGCCAGGGGATAACATAGCCTATATGTAATACTGTATAGACAGAAAGAATTCAGTTTTAAAATATGCCACTTAAAATCAATAAAAGCAGAGATCAACCACCTATTCCTCAATAGCATGATGAAGGGCAGCTCATATGGTAAATTAAGAATTCTGACCCACAGAGAAATGGAGAAAAGGAGTGGAAGCTCTGCGAATGCCCTGTACTTAGGCATGTTTGATATGACAAGATGAACCAAGTCATAAGGGATTTGTTAATGATAAGATTGGATCGATGTAACGCTGTCCAGGACAAATATATCACATTGTAGAATTGGTTAATAAATCAGGCAACAGGTAAATTTGGTTTGAAAAGGTGTCCCAGGACACAACCCCGATTAGCATTAACCCTGCCCCTGTGAATGCCGCACCCATTTGAGGTTGCTTAAAAATCTGTGTTCTGAGGGAACAAATTGTCAGACTTTTGGGGATCAATCTATTTGAAGGACTGTCCATTATTTCTGCCTGCCCCAGGCATACAGATTATTATATGTAAGTAATGCTCTGTACGTTATCTCTTTTATTTTAAACTGTTTTGCTTGTTATGTCAAATTTATTATTTGTTTATTCCTTATTTTTCTTTTTATCTGAATGCCCTGTACCTTTTGTATATTAAATCTAAAATTTAATAAGTTGCGTCCTTGATACTCTAAATAATCCATAGCCTTTGTAGAGGAGATTGCTCGTCCAGGTAAACCCTTGGAATGCCAGTGTGTGATTTGTTGATACATTTGATTAACAAGCTGTGTGTGCTTGTATGTACATTTGTGTAACAGTCTGGAGGTGTGAAGAGTTAACCCTGTGTGTGCTGGTGGGAGTCTTGCTAGTTTGTGGAACTAGAAGCCTGTGTGCCAGTGTGGGATAGTATATTGGGGTCCTATTGCCCGTACCCAATAGGTGGTGGCTGTACCTGAAGTGTCTGGGGGTGTGAGAGCGCTGTGTTTGGGGGCGATTCCGTAGGTCTAAGAACCTGTGTGATAGGTGAGAGAGACTGCGGGCTGAAATCGTGTGTGACCTCATACAGCAAACACCCCAACGTCACGGCAGCTGGGAGCGCGTTCGTGACAGCTTCAATCAAGATTATGTAAATCAGAAGATCCGCAGTATAAAACAATGATGGGGTATAAGGAATGTCTGTTTTGTATGTGGATTGGAATATATGGTTTCCCCAACAACCAGCAACAATGGAATAAAAATTAAAGTGATATCCAGCCAGGCAGCTGTTGCAGATATTTTAGTTTTTAAAATGATTGTTTACACTCATTATAGTCAATAATTCAACGTTATTGGTTGGGAGAATCACCAGATTTACATTTGTATGTGAGACCTGTTGAACAATGGGTTGTTTTCCTAATTCTTTAACTAATTTGGCAGGTTCCCTTATTGTTACTTACTGTACTGCAGATCATCACATGTCTGGTCCAGGCAGCTGATCCATGTAGTGAAGTTGATGTTGTGACAGTTATATTTACACTCACTCAGGGTTCTGTGAGGTGGCATTGGTATTGTGACATCATGTGAGGTAATCTATAGGTCATGTGACAAACCTAGCAGGAAGCTGAATACATTAACTTGACAGGTATTAACTGAAAAATAAAAGCATATTTAGACAATTCAGAATACCCTATTACAGTTGTTTTAATTAGTCTACTTTGTAGTAGCAAAATAATATATTTATTAAATAATATATAAGTAGGAATATATGAAGTAGGAATTTAGGTTAATATAAACATTTACTCATAGTTGCCTTCCATTAGTTTAGTGGCAGGGGTAGTGCATCGTGATTTCCGGAGCCCCGCCCCCCGATCTCCCGAAAGCCAGCTTGCCCAAGTTGACAAGTATGCATTTACTAAATGACAATATTATTTAGATGAAGAAGTCTTCAGAATAATCACAGTACAAATATGCAAGCAATTGCTGTTACTGAAAATGTCATAAACACGGACATTGATTAAAACCAGAGCAAAAGTCAATTACAAATAAGAAGTAAAGTACCAAATTCAAAATCTAGATGCATTTTACATACAAAGTGTTCACATGTTTTTGGTGACTTGGATATAGTGATGGGAGGAGAGTGAAAGCTCACTGATTATTATTATTATTATTATTATTATTAATATTTATTTATAAGGCGCCACAAGGCATCCACAGCGCCGTACAGAGACAAAAAAAATCACAATACAATGGGAGACAGCACAGTACAGTAAACACAGCAACTCAGTACGCTCAATGCACAGCTAGAGAGGGCGGGGAAGGGGGAGGGAGGATCCGCAAACGACGGGGCCCAAGAAGGAGGGCGCGGAAGACAGGGAGACCCCCAGGGGGGAGGAGGGAGCGAGAGTGGACGTGGGGTGGAGGACCCTCGAGGAGGAGGGCTAAGTAGCTGGAGAGCAGAGTTAGAAGTGGTGGAAACAGGAGGAGAGATGGCCCTGCTCAGAGGAGCGTACAATCTAAGGGATTGTACAGCTAAGAGCTCCCTATGCATTGCTGGGATGATATTTTGGGTAAAGTATTGGTAGCTGAGGAAGCTCAGCACTAATATACGTAATGTAGAAATCAGCAAAACTCTTTCAATGCAGTCTACTGAGATTTCAAATTGGGCAATAAAAAATTGTGTAATTTGCAGATAGTTCTATTAAAAAATGTAAGAATAAATATGTCACCATTAAAAATTTGTGAAACGTGATACATATTATTTTACAGTTTGCTAATTTAGTGCACTTTTAATATATTTGTGGTTGTAGTATGGATTGCAATATAGATTTATATTACTATTTTAGAAGTTAAATATGCTGTAAATCACAAGAACAATTTATTAGATGGCAGCTAATATATGATAGATGATCAAAGGAAAAGAGTTTGAATCTTACCATCTAATTGAAATATTTTGGATATCAGTAGACTGAACCTGTTTCTGAATGAAAACAGGACAACTAGGACTGATACAAATATAATGGATGAAGATGACTGTAGCAGCTTAAAAATATACTGGTGCTGTCTACCTACAGGTGAAATAAGTATTGAACACTTCAACATTTTAATCAGTAAATACATATCATCATCATCATTTATTTATATAGTGTCACTAATTCCGCAGCGCTGTACAGAGAACACGCTCACATCAGTCCCTGCTCCATTGGAGCTTACAGCCTAAATTCCCTAATATACACACACTCACAGACAGACAAAGAAGGAGGCAGACAGACAGACAGAGACTAGGGTCAATTTTTGATAGCAGCCAATTAACCTACTAGTATGTTTTTGGAATGTAGGAGGAAATCGGAGTACCTGGAGGAAACCCACGCAAACACAGGGAGAACATACAAACTCCACACAGATAAGGCCATGGATGGGAATCAAACTCATGACCCCAGTGCTGTGAGGCAGAAGTGCTAACCACTAGACCACTGTGCTGCCCATATATTTAATGTGGCTATTGTAATGAAATTTACACCAAATGTCAGCAACAACCCTTGCAATCCATACATGCAAAGAAATCAAACCATAGATATCTATAAATTAAGTTTTGTGTAATAATGTGAAATAACACAATGAAAAAATATTGAACACATGAAGGAAAGGAGGTGCAAAAAGGCATGGGAAGCCAAGACACTAGCTGAAATCTATCAGTAATTAGAAAGCAATCCTGCCAGCTGGTTCAGCCACAAATGATGGCCTATAAACAAGTGTCTCATTACGAAGGTGTCACACAAGAAACATTTCATGATGGGTAAAAGCAAAGAGCTCTCTCAAGACCTTGGCTACCTTATTGTTGCAAAACATACTGATGGCATTGGTTACAGAAGGATCTCTAAACTGCTGAACGTTCCAGTAAGCACTGTCGGGGCCATAATCCGAAAGTGGAAAGAACATCATTTGACCATAAACTGGCCAAGACCATGTGCACCTCGCAAGATTTCTGACAGAGGAGTGAAAACAATTATCAGAAGAGTTGTCCAAGAACCAAGGACCACTTGTGGAGAGCTTCAGAAATACCTGGAATTAGCAGGTAAAATTGTTTCAAAGAAAACAATAAGTAGTGCACTCCATCGCCATGACCTGTATGCCCGCTCACCACGCAATACTCCTATGCTGAAAAAAAACATGTTAAAGCTCGGTTAAAGTTTGCTGCACAACATTTGGACAAGCCTGTGAAATACTGGGAGAATATAGTGTGGTCAGATGAGAGCAAAATTGAACTCTTTGGATGCATAATACACACCATGTTTGGCGAAGAAATGGCACTGCCCATCACCCCAAAAACATCATACCAACAGTGAAGTTTGGAGGTGGGAACATCATGGTGTGGGGCTGTTTTTCTGCACACAGTACTGGCATAATGCATATAATTGAAGGAAGGATGAATGGAATAATATACTGAGACATTCTTGATAAAAATCTGCTGCATCTACCGGGATGCTGAAGGTGAAATGAGGGTGGATATTTCAGCAAGACAATGATCCCAAACACACAGCCAAGGACACTGAATTGGTTTCAGAGAAAGAAAATAAAGCTGCTAGAATGGTCCAGCCAATCACCTGACTTGAATCCAATTGAAAATCTATGGAAAGAACTAAAGATCAGAGTTCATAGAAGAAGCCCACGGAACCTTCAAGATTTGAAGACTATTTGCGTTGAAGAATGGGGCAAAATCACACCTGAGCAATGCATGCGACTAGAGGCGCCTTGAAGCTGTTATTATCAACAAATGCTTTTGTACAAAGTATTAAATAAATTTCAGGAAGCTTTTTCCCTGTGTCATTTCACATTATTAAACAAAACTTAATTTATATAATCTATGGTTTGATATATTTGCATGTGTGGATTGCAAGGTTTATTGCTGACATTTGGTGTTAAAGTCCATTACAATAGCTACATTAAATATATATTTACTAAGAAAAATGTTGATGTGCTCAATAACTATTTCACCTGCTGTATGTCTAGGTGTGAACACAAGCTTACACAGTAGCTCTTCCAGATTCATGATATGAAGTTGGCTAGTGCTACCTATAACTTTCTCACCAGGGTGTCTATTTGTGAAAGTGAGAATAGCATTCAATCCGGTGAAAACTGGAGTTTTTGCAAGCTTTAAGGCTTCTCCCTATTTAACAAAGCCCCCAATGGAAAAAATGTTTTATTAATTAAATTAATTTTTCTTTTCATATTTTGTACAATTTTGTCTGGGCTTCCAGTTCAACTATGTGAAGCGGCAATACCAGATCACACATGCACAGAGGGACTCTGCACTGGCTGAAGAAGCAGTAAGAGTCCTTTTACCCCTGTCAGCCAGTATCGCTGGGGAGCTGAGGATAACAATTTTATTGTTAAATTGTGCAAAATAAGATTTTTTATTCCTGTGGAAACTGCCAATGGAAAATCTATTATTAATAACAGACAAGATATCTCTCCCTACTCTCTCTCCCTGGCTGTTATCCTTATTCCGTCAGCCGTTACCTTGCTCCTTTAGCATAATTTCTCAAATAATAAGTTGAATTTTGTGAGCCTGAGTCATTAAGGAGAGCAAAGCAAAAAAAAAAAGGAGTAAGTTTGCTCCTGGACAAACCATGTTACAATGCAAGATAGTTTATTATTTTGTACATAAGTTAAATACTGGCTACTTTTTCATGTAACACACAAATACTTGATATCTTTATTTTTACACTGAAATTTACAGTTGCTCTAGTACAATAATAATAATAATAGTAATTTGGCTATCGGCTGCTTCCCCCTTTAGACCCACTGACACACAGGATGTGTCCCTTAGAACATATTGGGCTTGAGCCTGGCTTGCCGGTCACCAGCCTCTTTCCAATCCAGACCCCCTTCACACTAATATTCCCCTTATCTCTCCTCCACCTTTATATTTTTATATTTCGAGTACCCTTAATCTGTCTAGACTTTCCCAATCTCCATCTCCCACCATAACTCTTAAAATAATGTGCCTAAATGTGAATGGGCTTAATATCCCACAAAAACTTACCATAGCATATCTACCACTCCTGTAGAAATGCTCTGGACACTGCTAAACAAACATACTTCCAATCTCTCATCTATGCTCAGGCTTCTAACCCCAAACGCCTCTTTAACACATTTAACTCTCTTCTGAATCCTCCTGCCCCAAATCCTCCAACTAACATCAGTGCACAGGATCTTGCTTCCTATTTTAAGGACAAAACTGATAAGATCAGGCTTGAAATGGTATCATCTCCCTTGACAGGCAATCAATTCAGGCTCAATTCCTTTGTAGCACCCTCTGACACTCTCTCTTCATTTGATCCCACAAATGAAGAGAAAGTTTCTACTCTCTTCTCATCTTCCTACTCTACCTCCTGTCCTGTTGATCCCATTCCCTCACAAATTGGTATATCCCTGTCTCCTGTTCTCATTCCCCCTCTAACTAAAATCTGTAATCTCTCTCTTTCTACTGGTATTTCTCCATCACTACTCAAGCATGCAGTGATTACTCCCATTTTAAAAAAAACATTCTGACCCTAACTCTCTTGTAAATTACCGCCCCATCTCACAGCTCCCATGCCCCTCCAAGCTTCTCGAGAGAATTGCCTACACTCGCCTCACACACTTTCTTACAGCAAACAACCTGTTGGATCCTCTTCAGTCAGGCTTTCGCTCTCAACACTCCCCAGAGACTGCACTGACCAAGGTTGTCAGTGATTTGATCACAGCAAAAAATAATAACCATTACTCTCTTCTAATTCTCCTGAATCTGTCTGATGCATTTGACACTGTTGACCACTCTCTCCTCATACAAACGCTACAATCCCTAGGTCTTGAAGGTACTGTCCTATCCTGGTTCTCATCCTACCTATCTAATCGCTCTTTCAGTGTTAATTTCTCTGGATCCACCTCTGCTCCGCTTCCTTTATCAGTTAGAGTACCCTAAGGCTCAGTCCTAGGTCCTCTGCTATTCTCTATCTACACCACTTCTCTTGGAAAACTAATAAGCTCCTTTGGATTTCAGTATCATCTCTATGCGGATGATACACAAATCTATCCTCTCCTGATTATTCACCATCTGTGTTGTCTCTCATTACTGACTGTCTTTCTGCAATTTCATCTTGGATGTCTTCTCGCCAACTCAAACTCAATTTTTCAAAAACTGAATTAATAATATTCCCACCCAAAAACAGAAGCTTCCTGCCTTACATTTCAATTTCTGTTGATAACATGACCATAAATCCCACCCCGCAAGCTCGTTGCCTAGGTGTAATCTTTGATTCACAACTGTCATTTATTCCCCACATCAACTCTATATCTAAATAATGTTACATACACCTAAAGAACATTTGCACCCACTTTTCAACGCCTCACAACACCAACTCACATATTGATATGATCCTAACCAATAAATCAGCCACTTCTTTTCTAAGCTGCTCTGATATCCTTCCAATCTCCTGGTCCGACCACTCAGCTGTCATGTTACAGGTAGATATGGGAATCTCTACTCCTCCCCACGACAACTGGCTCCTTAATGATAACCTCCTTTCCACAAAAGAAGACATACAAAAAAATCTCGCTAGCGATCTCGGAGTTCAGAGAAATAAATACTTCCCCTGATATTCCCCCTACAATCCTATGGGAAGCCCATAAAGCGACCATACGTGGCCTCTTTATCAGCATATCTTCACAGTGGCTAAGTGGTTACCACT
The DNA here is from genome assembly GCF_038048845.1 of Mixophyes fleayi. Taxonomy (NCBI): domain Eukaryota; kingdom Metazoa; phylum Chordata; class Amphibia; order Anura; family Limnodynastidae; genus Mixophyes; species Mixophyes fleayi. Next base: position 175,914,349 of record NC_134402.1, read on the forward strand.
TCTCTCTTGTGGCACTGGGGTCATGAGTTCAATTCCCAACCATAGCCTTATCTGTGTGGAGTTTGTATGTTCTCCCTGTGTTTGCCGGGGTTTCCTCTGGGTGCTCTGGTTTCCTCCCACACTCCAAAAAACATACTAGAATGTTAATTGGCTGCTAACAAATTGACCATAGTCTCTCTCTCTCTGTCTGTGTGTGTGTGTGTGTGTTAGGAAATTTATACTGTAAGCTCCAATGGGACAGGAACAATGTGAATGAGTTCTCTGTAAAGCGCTGCGGAATTAGTGGCGCTATATAAATAAATGGTGATGATGATGATGATCTCTGAAAATAACACAAATGAAATGTATCCTTGATTTAGAATCAGCCATCTCAACCCTTAAAGGCCAACTTCAACAAATACTATCCTCCAAAGCAGCTAATACCCAACAATGGCTCCGGCATAGATTTTATGAGAGGAGCGGCAAGACGGACCCCTCTTGGCTCATCGTCTTAGATCTAAATGACAGTGCAACAGAATAATTGTTACTCAAGATGAGGCCTCTAATAAGATCTATGACCCTCAGAAAATAGCAGACTGCTTTCGCGAATTCTATTCTCACTTATACGACCTTCAAGCAGATCATCTCCCTCCCAGAGACCTACATGATGTCATCAAACAATTTCTCAGTGAATGCCATCTACCCTCTATTTCAGAACCACCAGTTTCTTTCCTTAATGCGAAAATCACGACCAAAGAACTTAGACTATCAAGATCTTTAAGAATTCCTCAGCTCAGGGATCTGATGACTTCACAGCGCTGTATTACACAAAAATGCTACCTAACCTCTCTCCTATGCTATGAGATCTATTTAACACAATCGTTCAAGGTGGGAAATTTAACGTGGTCACCACCAAAGTAAATATAGTGGTCATTCCCAAAGAAGATAAAGACACCGGCCTTTGCTCGAGCTATTGACCAATCTCCCTCTTAAATGTAGATTTAAAATTATTTGCTAAAATACTAGCACACAGACTTGCCCGAGTCATTCACTCTCTGGTCCACCTGGATCAAGTAGATTTCATCACCAGTCACCAAGCTTCAGACAATACTAAGAAAATCATTGATTTAATCTACACCGCCATTAAAAATAAAACCCCTCTAGTGATGACCCATGATGCTAAGAAGGCTTTTGAAACAGGTCCTTCGCTCCGCTGGCATTTGTGTCCCCTTTCTCCAGGGTATAGCATCTTTGTACTTTAATCCTACGTCTACAATACTAGCTGATGGCTATTTTCCTCCCCTTTTTCGATCCGCAATGGCACAAGGCTGTCCCTTGTCACCTCTGCACTTTGCATTAATGATGAAGCCATTCGCAGACAGAATTTGCAACAAACCTATTATTTATGGCATCTCCACTGGCTTGCAGACCTACAAAATCTCTCTTTATGCGAACAACATACTTCTCACCCTTACAAACCCATACGCCTCAATTTCATCCCTTATGTCTGAGATCAAACTCTATGGCCTTCTTTCAAATTTTAAAATAAACTCGGATAAAACGGAAGCTCTTTCACTTAACCTACCTCCTGACACACTTCAGCACTTACAAACATCCTTTACATTTAATTTGCAGCCTCACAAAATCAAATATTTAGCCATTAACCTAACAAAAAAATATAACACACTGTTCCCAAATAATTTCACTCTTTTATTAACTGACCTCCTGGAATTCACACTTCATCTCTTGGATGGGCAGAGTAGTGGCAGTGAAAATGAATATACTCCTTAGACCGCTCTATTTCAACCACCATGGTTCGGGTTCCTTCCTCCTCTCTCAAGAAACTACAATCTAGTATATCTCGTTTCATCTGGTCAGGTCAACACCTGAGATTTAAATTGAAAGAACAATTACGACATTCTAAAAATGGAGGCTTGTGTCTACCTTGTTTTCATAAATATTACTTGTCTACCCACCTCACACAAGCAGTCCTGGCACATGCCAACCCACCTGCTAGGCTATGGATGGATGTAGAAGTGGACTTATTACAAATGATATCCCCTTATGCCCTCTTTTGGTTAGATCCCAAAACTCTACCCCCTTTACAGAATCCAAGACAAATGGTTCCCTTGTTGAATAACCTATCATTCCCTCATGCTACCAATCCCTAGACATTCCCAGATTGGACAAAACATAATTTAAAATTTTTACCAGATATTGTCCCAATGGGATTTCTCCCTGAGTTCACTGAACTCCGGGATCACCTGCACCTTCCCACCACTTTCTTCTATCAATATCTACAAATCCGTCACTTCTTTAATTGCCAGATTGACCCAAGAACCCCTAGTTGCCCCTCTCCCCTGGAAACTTTCTCTCTTAACAGGTCCTCCTCTAAAGGACTTATTTCCACCTTTTACTCCATACTAATGCAATACAATCTCCCCTCTAAGGAACTTCATGAATTGCATTGGGAAGGACATAGGAGAGTCTCTTGAACTGGAAGAGTGGACTTCCATCCGTGAAGCTGTTGCTAAATCCTCTATAAGCACTGGCATCAAGGAACTATGGTCAACGGGGTACCCTGTCTCACGTTTGATGGAATTGCCCTTAAATTGAACCCTTTTGGCGAGAAGTATTGGAACTTATTGCCTTCTGTCTTGCCTAACACAAGGAGTCCACAGACTGGTATGGAAACTTCCTGGCCATATTTTAAATGCAGCCAGATGTTTAATTGCAAAAAATTGGAAAAACCCTGAATCCCACACAGTTCCTGCCAAAATTACCAATATCTGGCAAATATATAAAATGAAACACATCACTAGCTTACTTCACGACAATCCCAACCTATTTTTGTCAAGGAAGGAGTAAGGTCCTCTCCGATTCTTTGTGTTTTTTTTCACAAAGCAGATGAGAATTCTTTACACATTTTTTCTTATATTGCCCCTCTCTCACCCCCCCTCTGCCTTTTCCTACTTCTTCCTCCCCCCTACTGCCATTTCCCAGTTCTCTCCAACTCCTTTTTTCCTCCCATTGTTCCCTTTCTCTTTTATGATCTATACATCTGTCTGTACTATTTTGACTCATATATCTGCAATCTTTCATTCTCTTAATAAAAAATTGTATTGTAGATTTGGACTTGTTCTGATATGTATATGTTAACATTCCAATCTCAATCCCCTTCCCCTCTTTTCTTTTTTGTACCCCTGCTTCACACCCTTGATTTCAGTGAAATTTCAATAAAATTTTATTTAAAAAAAAATTATAGTTGCTCTAGGACATTCCCTATCCCAACTATAAATGAATTAAAAAATGTGTATACTGGGGCATTCCGAGGTCCAGTTTATTAAAACATATTTCAAACTTTATTGATATACATTAAAATATTACTATAATAAATCTTCTGTGTAACTCTTTAAAAACAATTGGAATTAGCTAAATATTTAAAATGGGGATATTGAAATTGAGAACCAGAAAAATTAACTGTTAAGACTATATTAAAGTAATTCTATCGTTTTCAAATAAGCATTGTCTAAGCGATTTCTTGTGTTTCCAAAGCACAAACAATTTAATTTAGCAGATGCAAAATTTAGCAGTTCAATACATAATTATAATACAGTACAGCCAATGCCAAAGATATATACATACCGTGCTCGCATGCGCTTGCTATGCTCCACTGGTACCAGCTACAGTACTTCACTTCAGAATACTGGGGTCAGAGAATGACTGAAGCCAGTGCCAGCAAAGCTGTATTATATACACTCAGTGTTACAGAGAAAACAATGCAAAAGATGTGGCTTGCTTCTATTGGTCCAGGTTTCAGGAAGGTCCAGTGTGCTGCAGGTCATAGGCCAGTTCAGACCAAAATATCCAAAGGTGGGGGTCATCTCTCCAGGGGATGTGCTCCGACTTTCCCGCCAAGAATCCAGTTTCAACTAGTCTGTTAGCATTTTACAGTCTGTATCAATTTAAGCATTTATTCCCTAACATCGCTAACTAGAGTATGCATTGTGCGATCTCTTCGGCGAATGAACCCGACAACTGCTGATGAGTAGAGGATTAAAATGATACTAAACATGATACTAAACATGACATAGTTCCTGTAACCTGAACCTCAAATATCACTAAAGTGTACATATAATCATAAAATATATAGAACTATAACCTAAATACCATCTGCTCATAAATCGCTGTGGAATGGAACCAATATAAATATGAAATATATAAATAACAAAATGTGAGAGTGCGAGTGTGTGCGTGCATATTTTACCATGTAATCGCGCCATGCCACGTAACACGTGGCATATTGATCGCAATCGCACGGTAAAACAATATTAACCAATATACTTTCGTCCATCCAATTATACTAGTTCGAAACTAGCAGATACACACTGCTATGCCGTGCCACAAGCCCCTATAATAGAACTTATATATATTTCTATTTGTGTGGGTTATTCTTTATTAATCACTTACAGGGTATTAATACTGCCTAAATATTATAAGCAAAATGTTTTATATTAACCCCAGCAAAAAGGATCTATGCCCTTTGAAATAGGTATAATCAGTTAGGAGAATCCATAGGGATATATGTTCAACCTAAAACTTAAATGTATGAGTGGGGTATCTTTACTATAATATCCTTTTCACCTACTACCTCAGTACAAAAGGCAAAATATTTTGTATTAACCCTGGCAAATATGTCTGTGCCATTACAAAAAGGTATAGCCAGTTAAGAGAGTCCGTAGGGATAGTGATCACCCCCAAGCTTTATTGTGTGAGTGAGGTATCTCTGATATGATATTCTTATCCCCCTCCTGCCACACTATAAGAGCTCCACTGTATGTTATGCCGATCATCGAAAGATACCAAGTAAGGTAAAGCCAGGGGTAAAGATTGGGTTCTATTATGGGGGTATTCGACTCACGTCATTAGTAGATTCCATAGCTGGTTATATTCTCCATATTGGAGTCAGGATATGAGACCCCCAAATGATACCAACTCCATATTATGCAGGCTCCAGCCCATGGAAGCATAACCTCCCTTGCCCGTATTGATTCATACTGTAATGATCATAGATTGTTTCAATATGTATTTACTTATATGTAAAGTACTTATAATCAGATATCAAAATAAATTAATATGTTTATTAAATATACTTTACTGATATATGTATTATATCAACCCTGTTAATTTGCCAGAAAATGAATAGTAAAAGTGCACTTTGTTACATGGTTTGCAAGTAGTAAAAAATCAATAAGCCAAAAATACGTGCACAAAGTAAATAAATATACACATACATAAAGATATAAGGATGCGTGAAAATAAATGAATAAAAGTCTCTTATTATAATTGGCCATTGACAATACACTGATATCAGTGATTGTGAGCCATGTGCGTTATTAAAAATCAAAAATAAACAAAACAACTTACTCAAAAAAACATGTAAAGGACAAAAATAATATTTGTTACTTTAATAAAAAGATCCCAATCCAGCCACCCTATGTGATGCCCATTTACTCTGAACATCATCCATATAAAATGAAACCAAAGCAGTCACGAATTATGTGTTGCAGTCAGTAGGGTTAGACGTAATATAGTCATAAAATTAGACTGTGGTTCATATCATACTATCATGCCTTCATAAATTGTTATACATCCCTGATATAGTAGTTGAGTCAATACCGATCGACTAATCTAAACCAGTAAGTATACACAAGCTAAAAATATGCAATGAAATTGTTGTGGTCATTAAGACCCCGTGGAGCCAAACTATTCATGAGGAAAATCCTTATTGATTCCCTCCTTAGAAGTTACTGATTCAAGTCTCCCCCTCTCAGGAACATCTTAATCTGCTCCATAGCAAAGGCCTGAAGTCCATATGGGCTACCATCATGGCATTTCATAAAATGCCTCGCCACCATCGTCAGTTGTTTAAAATTGTCCATATCTCTTTTAGCTCATTTGATATTGCCCACATGTTCCAAAATTCATTTTTTAAATGGTCTGCTTGTCATGCCCACATAAAGTAGGTTACATGGACAAATCAGACAATAGAATACATTGAGAGAATTACAATTCAAAAATCCTTTGATCTTCTACATCTTAGACGAACGGTCGCTATATTCTTTAGTTTGGACCATGAATTGACATGCCAGACACGTACCACATTTGTAGAAACCCATGGGTCTATTTGAGATACCAGTTTTGGAAGATAAGGTGCTGTATATAATACAGTCCCTCCAATTCCTAGACCTGCACCATGTCATGGAAATTCTGTCTCCCAAGATCTTTCTAAGATCATCATCAGACCTGAGGAACATTCCAGTTGTTTTGGAAAATTTTGGTTATTTACTGCCACTCAGAGTAGAACGTACCAATCATTCCAACCATTGGGTCAGTACTCTTTGCTGTGGGAGGTGGATAAATGAGGGTCTCTACTTCTCTTATTTACAGATATTTCAGCCTTACAAATAATCTGTTTACTGTACCCTTTACATTCCAACCTGGTTTTAAGCTCATCTGCTCTCTGGACATGCAATTGTGTTTCATCCTGAGTAATTCCCCTTTTGGTATGCCCCGGATCACTGCTGAAAAATGTGAGCTGGTGAAGTGCAGTAAGCTATTGGTGGCTGTTATCTTACGATATATATATCAGTACTTAATTGCTCCCCCCCATTGTTTTAGATATTGTCAAATCCAGAAAGTTAATCCTAACATCATGGATCTCTGAGGTTAGTTTCAGGTTCAGATCATTGGTATTGAGAACTTGAGTAAATTCCTTAAAATGAGTCTCTTCTCCATCCCACAGAATAAATACATCATCTATATATCTAAGCCACCTGTTTATGTGGCTAGTATATACAGTATTGGCTTCAATGAAGACTCTTTCCTTTTCCCACCATTCCAGGAAGAGGTTTGCGTATGTGGGCGAACAAGCACTCCCCATTGTGGTCCCTCTAGTTTGTAAATAGAGTTTTTCTAGACAAAGTAGCTGCTTGATGGAACAAATTTCAGTTAGGCTAAACTGAGCAGTATTTTAGAAGAACAAATTTTTTTCTTACGAAAGTGGTTGTAGTAGAGTGGTAGGAGGTTGGACTTTTGAGGTGACATTTACAATTTTGCAGAGCGTGCCTCTTGAGACTTTCCTGTAACACACCAAAGCACATGTCTAGTTTGCAGAGACACCGCCAAAGATTGGATGGTAGGCATGCACCTTGAAATGACCACAAAGGGACGCTGTTGCAAAGCCATAGCAATTTAAGGTGCACAAAATGTTAGAGAGTGTGAGCCTCAACTAGAGTTGGGGGAAGCTTCCATTTAAAACACAGATGGAAATTTCAGCCAAAATTTCGCTGAAATTTAGATGTGTTTGTTAAATACATCTAAGCTAATGGTGATCACTATGAGTTTGTAACTTATACCAGTGCTAAAGCCCCCCGCAAGTTTCCCATCTCCTGACAGGCGCATATGCATCTGAGTCTTAGTCTATATAAATCGTTCTTGATACACCCTCACATGCCCCCTCCTTTCACCATTCCACCTCTTCTACCACAAGGAGCCGCATGCGACTGTATGCATAAGATGCAACTAGTCTACAAATGTAACGCAAACTAGTGCTTTGTGGGTAAGTGCAGAAGAAAAGATTGTAAACACAGTTTGCACTGAACTCTACATGAGCCCCTGTATGAAAGCAATGTTTACAAAATAGATCATTTACTTTAGGTCTATTTTGCAATTTGAAACATGTGGGGACTTATTTTTCAACATATGGAAATATTTGGAAATATGTTTAAAATGTAAAATTGATCCGTCATATAGCAACTACATCAATTTACAGCAATCTGTGGTGCGCAACATGTTACAGAGTGTATCTAAACCAATGTTTACAGAATAAACCCTTTAGCTCTATTTTACACATTTTAACATGTGGGGACTTATCTTTCAACACATGGAAACATTTACAATATGTTTAAAATTTAAAACTCATCTGTCACATAGCAACTATTTAACATTTGTCTAAGGCAAAATAAAAAAAGTTTGGGATTAAATAGCAGGTTTCAGACCTTGACCTGTGCATTATGTTAGAAAATACAGTTTAAAATGTAAAGATAAAATTATCCATTATGAAATTATGTTTTCTAAACTAAGTTTACTACTATTGTTTTTAAGAAAGAAATGGCATTTTCAGCATACAACTAAGGAGCTAAAGTGCATACAAATACAGACCAATGTACATGGCGAAGCATCTAGAATGGATTCCCCACAGTTTAGTAAATCATACCTACAATTCAGATAACATCCCTGAGGCTTTACAGAGGGTATGTAAACAACCTGGCCAACCAGGCAGAGCAAAGAGGTGAGAAGTCCTGTCCTTTGAAATTTCAGACCTATATCTCAGGAAATAGATAACTCATTTTGAAAGACCTGTTTCATTCTGAGAATTAGTATGCCCTGACATTGGGAGAGTTATTTTCCCACGGTGGGGATGGGAGCAGTGTGAGGAAGGTTAAAATCAGCTGCCTCACCCAGTAATGGTGTTCATTCTAGGGGAGACCTGCCTAGATTGGAGTGTGCCATTTTTGCCAAAGTGTACTACTCTCTCACCAAGTCTTAAACTAGTAAGTTAGTGACTCTGGATATATTTCCTATTTTATTTCTGTAACTTATTGGTACAACCTATTTTGTATGTTTTGTTATTAATTGTTTTGTACTTAAGCCTTGGAAATATTTTTCAGATTAAATACATTTAATCTAGCATATTCTCTGTGATTCTTTGTGAACTAACAAAGTCAAGTGAGGCTCATGCTACATGTGTATGTAATTTAAGTGTGAAATATTAATAAGTGGTTTTGGTGAACGCAATTACTGGTGGCAGAAAAGGTGCATTCATTGGTAAGTAACTAAGGTGACTCCAGTCACGGCCAACTGTTTCAGATTGCTGTATCTGAGGCAGGCTGGTCATTTGTGACAATTCTTTATTGTTGTTTTGTCTTTAATAGATTTGCCTTCAGTAGGATTGATGAATAGTTCTCTTAGTACACTATGGTGGAACAAAGTGATTTTAAAAATAGTTTTCTGGCTAGTTAGCTTTGCAACTGCAGTGTAGAGATGAAAGAACTCACTAAGGCACTAATTATGTTTGTGAACCTCTGTTACTTGTCTGGAAGTGCCTGCATTGCTTACTGCTTTCTTGTCCTGAATGGAAAGCTTCATAGCAAGAAGACACAGACATATACTATGTTAGCATTTTGCTTTTAGCCTTAGCACATATATTAAACTGGAATACATGCAAAAAGGGGGTTCAAATACTGGTAAACTTTTTAAGGATTATGCGAATGCAGTTTGAAAATAAAACAAATTAACAACATAGAAGACTGGCTTCTTGCCTGAATGACTATGTATCATCACCTACACCATTTATTTATATAGCGCCACTGATTCTGCAGCGCTGTACAGAGAACTCATTCACATCAGTCCCTGATCCATTGGAGCTTACAGTCAAAAATTCCCTAACATACACACACAGACAGAGAGATAGACTAGGGTCAATTCTCATAGCAGCCAATTAAGCTACTAGTATGTTTTTTCGAGTGTGGGAGGAAACCGGAGCACCCGGAGGAAACCCACGCAAACACGGGGAAAACATGCAAACTCCACACAGATAATGGCATTGAAACATATACCTGGGTTTCAATGAGTAAAGTCTGTACTGTACAATTAGATTTTTACATCTGGAGAAATGGTGGTGGCTTAGTAGTCATAGAACTATGTTTGCAAACATAATTTCTCTCAGTGCAGATAAGGGGAGAACTATCAAAGAGTGATTTTATTCAGAAGTTAAAATCGGACATCATCAATATAAGTGAATTGTTAATTAATTCACCAAACTTTTCAATCTAATAATTTGACAAATCACCTTTTAACAGATCCCCGCCTGCTCTACACATTACAAAGACGAGACCAATGACGTCTTTGATTATGAGATGTATAGTGATTTTTTTTTTTGAGAAAGGTTTAAAAAAGTGGAAATTTACATGGCAGATTACATTTATTAGATTTATTTAGAATACATTAGAAAGGATTAGAAAATTGCAAGTTGCTATTTAAATCTCTAAAGACAGAAGTTTTGGAAATTTGGAGCAGAAAGCTTATTAAAATGCATTGCCAATGAAAAAGAATGGGAAATGTCAGTCAATTTTGATTATCTGAGCATGTAAAGACCTCCAGACCCTTTACAAAGAATGGGGCTGTCAGCATAGCAAGAAAATACTACTGTTCCGGTACCCTGCCACTGCTTCCTGCCACTTGTAGTTCCACAATAGTATTTGATCTTAAAAAAAAAAAAAAAGAAAGAAAATTATAATTTCTTAATGGAGCGTTTTTCCATTCATTTCAATCTACAAAGCATTTTGATGGGCTCTCATTTAAATGCATTGTCCACTGAAATTAATAGAAAATCGCAGGGAATCTACACTGCCTAAAACCAGTAAGATTATATTTGCAGATTTACATGGCCATAAATGATCATATATGGGTCATTCCAAGTTCAGTGTATAATTATCAAGGGAAATATAATGGATCAAAGCAACACTTTCTATAATAAGTTTGTGAAGACCTCTCTATAAATTTGTAAGCTCTTGAAGCAACCAGATAATGACATGAAGATAATGACATATAATGATATGAAGCAATTGTGAATAACATAAACTACTCTCACCTATATGTGTAATTTTTAGCTCCAAGGACTCAACATAATAAAATCATGTTTCAAATGGATAAGTGTGGAAAATCATACCATGTTTAGTGCAATTAATGCCATATTTCTGTTATGCTACAGAATAGAATTGTGACATTTTTAGAACTGACTACTAGAACTGTTCTTGGATAAAAGGGAATACATTTGGTTGAAAAATAGATATGCAAATTAGCTCCCCTCTTTCAGTGATGTCAACAAGTAGGGGGGCTTGAACATGGAAAAAAGTTTAAACAGTAATGGAATTATTTTCTAAAATAGTCAGTTTTTGGAGGGTAAGCAACCACTGAAAATTGTGAGTGTAGTTTTTCTGTCTCTCTTTTTTATTTATTTTATATTTTAAAGAAGATTTTACATTTCCATGTGCCAATTTGTTACCACTATTTTTATTCAATAAGCACTGTGACTTTTTGTTATATTTAATCACGTTTAATAACAAAGCTATATTTATGCAGTGAATTGTTTGGTTTATAGTATCTATGCTTTTTGGATATGTCAGGGCAGTGTTGGCTAACCTGTGACACTCCAGGTGTTGTGAAACTACAAGTCCCAGCATGCTTTGCCAATATATAGCAGCTTATTGCTGGAACGGTATGATGGGACTTGTAGTTTTACAACACCTGGAGTGTCACAGGTTAGCCAACACTGTGTCAGGGAGTAGCTGAAGTCTTCACTTATGTACATATATTTCTGCACCTAGATTTTTGTGTATTATTGACTTACGTCCCCTTACACCTGAAGTGGATAAATGGGGCAGGAAAGAGTAGGATGAATACATTTGGATAGTGACATCATTAAATGTGGCCATTGCAACAATGCACAATGTTGATGATAACTATCAGCAGCAATATCTAGCCACTTCTGATTGACCCCTCCAGCTGGTAGTATTTAAATCATTAGTGTTGCAGCCATATTATATTGAGCAGCAGCCATCTATTCACATTACTTAATCTCCATTTTCATTGGGACTACTGCAGGAAAGATTGCCATTTGAATTGTAATGGAAATCAACAGATGTGGAGGTGTTTGTATTTAATTACATTAATTTACATAATCACATACATTTTAGATGGAAAGTGAGACTTTCTAATTTATAAATACACATTATGACAATATTCTCTCTTGTCTATACAACACTTGATTACATTATTATATTGTATACAAATAGGGTAATGAGACTTTTGCATTTACTACTAACACTGTCAAGCCACATCTTTATTGTCAAATAATATTAATATTATAATAATAATATTAAGTCAAATAATTGGATGCAGTCCTTTCAAATTAATATCTATCAATCTGGTTGTCTTCGTCTGAAAATATGCGAAAAGCATGCTACGGTGTGGAAGGGCGTATTTAACCACAACACATGCGAACACTTCTACATACATGTACACTTACACATTCACTTATAAATAGTTTACTTTAAAATAGTTCCAACACACAGTCGTTTATGACCAAATTTATAGTTAAATATAATAATGTTAAATGCACTTTAGTGAGATCTAAGGTTCAGGATACAGGTAACATATCATGTTTGGTGTCATTCTAATCCCCTATTTATCCTCAGAGATCCTTTCCTATCGGCTAAGAGATCGCATCTTGCGTATGCAAGTTATGGAAGATAGGGAATTAATGATCAGAATGGTATTGTGTGTAATGTAAGAAGACCAGTTTGAACCAGCTTTTCGGCGGTAAGATACCTATGCAGCTGTTGGAGAGCTGACCCCCACCCTTGGAGGGCATCGTTTGAACTGACCTATGTCCTGCTTTATACCAGACTGACCTGAGGCCTGAACCAAAGGAAACATGCCAAATAATCTCTACTGTTTTCAATGTAACACCAACTGTATATGAACTGAGCTCTGGGACTATCATACAGTCTTCTTGACCACAGACTTCAGGATTGAATGACTGTATGCTGAATCCAGAGCGCCTGCATATTCAATTGGCTGTACTTATTTTATTAATTGTTTCTCTGTAACTTTTTGCTATTAAATAGCTTTGTGAGTTGGTACCACACTATTCGAACTGGACAATTTTCATTGAATAGCGACTAGACGAACATAACACTATTCTAACATAGCGTGCAAGTATAAATACTGCCACAAATACTGCTACTATTTTTGAGTTGAACACATCATTTTTGTTTGTGCATTGTCCTACTTACGTTCAGTGTGCAGACGTGTACAATTCTAGAAGAGCCCCATCAAGAGTCATTGTGGGACTGCAATTTTTTGCGATTTTTACATTTTAGAGGTAGAATTATCAAATCTTCTAAAAACTAACGGCCTGAGTCATTAAGGAGAGCAAAGCAAAAATAAGGAGTAACTTTGCACCTAGACAAAACCATGCTGCATTGGAGGGGTGAGGTAAATTTAAAATGTGGGGGAAGATTTATAGTTGGGGCAGGGCATGTCCTAGATCTACTTTTTATTTCAGTGTAAAAATAAAGCTATCAGGTATTTGTGTGCTACAAGCAGTCAGTATTTTCCTTACATGCAAAATAATAAGCTAATTTGCACGGATGGTTTGTTCAGAATCAAATTTACTCCTTTTATGCCTTAATGAATCCGATCCTAACAGTGGAAGTGTTGACCCTAGCAACCAATTAGATTCTAGCGAGTGTTTTGTAGCATGTACTAGATAAATGATAGCTGATTGGTTGCTATGGGTAACACCTTCACTCTTCCTTTGGAGAAGGTTTGATAAATCTACCCCCTAGTACCTCCAGAACTCTGCCAGTGTTATTGTTTTACATATTGTCCAAATATCTCCACCTAGCAAGCTTATGTTCTCTTTCATCAGTTTTTTTTGTTTCATATATTTTCATAAGAAATCCTTTCTACTTATCTACAAAGTATAAAACATATTGAAGACATAGTTCAAACTTTTGAAAATATTTGAAATAACTTTATTAATAACCAAAAACTGTTTGCTTTTACATTCAATTATAGGTTAGGTTTTTCGTCGGGTGATGTGATCATAGATAACCACTTGTACATAAAGATCAGTCTGGATAGGAATCCGAGTTGAATTGTCTCCTGGTGAGGCCTACAACATATAACAAAAAACATTCATTATTTATACAGGTTAAAATAAAATGAATTTATATTATTATTGAGCTATGTTGTTGCAGTTATAGTAATGCCCTGTGAGGGTAAGTATTGCAGGTGTTGGCTATCTTTGAAAATACAATGGGTAACCAGTTTTTGTCTCACAATGGAAATACATTAATAGAAGTGAAATACAATGTTTCATTCTTAATACAGGCACAGAGCTCTCTTATAACATTATGTTACATATCAAGGACAGGGTCACACATTTTCCAAATAGGAATTAATTAAACCACAACATCTTAAAGTGAGAAAATGTTCAGTCACAGTTACATTAAAGTGAGTTCAAAATATGGCCCCCTTGCCACAAAAGGGCACAAACAGGAGAACAGGAGAAGAGTTTATCCTGGTCTTAAAACATTACAGTTTTCTGGTCACAATCCAATCTTGACTCCAATATAATAGCAGCCATTATGACGTTCCCGGATATATTACCATTTTCACTAGCAAGCCCTTGAAATGCTTTACCTCATTCTATCACTCTGGAATGCTTTACCTCATTCTATCACACTATCCCCTAACCTTGAAAGTTTTAAGTGTTTCCTAAAATAAAAACACCTCTTCAGGGAAGCAGATCACATTCTTTAGGAAATCTTCCACCTGCACATTGCATTATGTATCACATTTGATGAACATTATACATCAAATCTTTGTGGCTAATTAAGTAAATCACAGACAAAAAGAAAATCAATCCTGATCAAAATCTGATAGGGATCTGTCAGATTTCGGCTAGGATAAAGGGTAAATGCAGCAAGCATTTTTGAGACCTAATTTCATGCCACTATATGTTCATTTTTTCATATAATCCATGCTTTGTGTGCTGTTCAAAAACATGCAGATGGAGATTTGTATCACTTTCATGGTATACTGTATGTCTCAAGTTATGTTTCTGTATGTCTGTTTTATCTCTCTACTGTTCTGCACTATAGAATATGATGATGGTTTATACATAAAAGTTACATACATTAAAATAATGCTTTTTACAAGCCTTCTCCAAAAATATAAAAAAGAGGAAATGTAATGACTCTTTGAAATTATTGTTTGCAATTAAAAAATGCAATCAAATCTTTCAAACAAATTACCATGCTTAAAAGTAATGTTATATTTATCCAGATGTCCCTATTCTGCCTACAAAACAATGTTGCAACCTATTTTTAAATAATCTTTATATACAAAGTATTATTAGAGACCTTCGGCTCAAACCTGGAGGATGTTGTAGCACCAGATGCAATAAAGAAAATTAACGTCATTCATTTTGTTGGCATTAAAAAATCTAGCACAATTATCTGAGTTTACCCATGTTTTCAGCTGTAAAGTCTGAACAAACAAACCTGAGAGCTTATTGATTTAATAATTTGAAAACTCTTCGCAAGCTACAATCTTACTAGTGTAACCTACATGAATAAAACTGTTACCATTTGACCATCATTAAGATAAAAGAAATGAATGGTGTTTCCCCTGATTTCACATGAATTTAATAACAAGGCGAAACTTCCAACAACTTGAATTCACAATGTTTGCACAAGCAAGTACAAAGCTTAGTAATGTAAATATTGACACAAGGCTTTTAAATAAGACATCTGAATTTATCCGTGCAGAATCACTAAATACATCCATGCATAGGAAGCAGCTGCAGTTTGGTAAACATGATCAATAATATTAATACTGTGTTCAGTAGTAAATATACAATGTATATTTATTTACTACTGGACATGTTTTTTCTCTCTTCCTGACCAGGTCATTGTTCATATTTTAAGGATTTGCTTGATTCATAGGGAATAAATTAATTTGTAAGGATACGTGAATTTTATATTGTTTTTTTTCTTTTTGTAACCGACAGAGCTTCCTTTTTAGTAGTGGAATAAATATATTTTCATTTTATCTTCCCTTTAGGATGTAAGCTCTCAGGAGCAGGGGCCTCTTTCCTTGTGTGCTCCTTCTACTATTCCATCACCCCCTGTACCTCTTGGCCTGCTTCCCTAGCCCTGTTTTCTTAAGATTCGGCCTACTTCTCTGATTTCCACCATCCATTTCACTATCTGTCTCAGAAATAATCTGATTTGCTTTACCTTGTTACCATGTTTGTATATATTCTTGTTCTTTCTGTATCATGTTGTGTCTTGGGTATCTGGTTTCTGTATATATAATGTACAGTGCTGCGGACCCTTTGTGGCGCCTTATAAGTTAAGATAATAATAATAATAATAATAATAATAATCATTTTATGGGCATTGGAAGGAAAACCATGCAAATGGGCTGAACATCTTGAACAAAGAATTGTATTTCAATGGTTTGCCCTGCAATAGTGTCTGTCGCCTTTGTATATTGTAAATTTCAATGCATTTGGGGCTGAACAAAAAACGTAGAAAGGCAATGGGCAACTGGGAATTGGTTTAAAGGCAAATACTTACTATTACTTTTTTTATTATGCAAATCTCCTCTCTAACTGAACAGTGGAGGTTCATTTGTAATGCAGTTTGCATATGCTGGTTAACAGTGCAAAAATACAACACATTTAACATACATAGGGCTAGATGGATACGCTAAGGTCCACAAAGTAAGGCATTTAATTGCATCTTACTTAACAAAGTAAGAGATATTAAAAAAAAAATGAGTTAAGTAGCTATCCTGGATGGAAACTGGGTGGGTCGAAGTGTAAATTTAGAAGTGGTGGTATGGAAGATGTAATTTGATAGTTCTACAATCAAAGTGGAAAAAGTGGTGACATGGCATATCACTATATACCAGCCCACTTCAACCACACAATATATACAAACATGTATATATATATATATACACACACACATGTGTGTATATATATATATATATATATATATATATATATATATATATATATATATATATATATGCCAGACAAACCCTGGCAGTTTTGCTCCTAGCTGTGGATAAAGACACTGTCTAGTCATTTGTCTAGTCATTTTCAGAGCATATGAATGGAGTACAGAGAACAGATGAGCATCTATTTTATTTACTTTTGGTATGCACATTAATTGCTACACTGTTTTAGGTATCCCCTTTTCTTTGTGTTTTATTGCACACGTGGCCTGGGACTACTCCCGAGATAACCATGATAGATATGCTTTTGTGCCTTCCTGACACATACTTCTGGTACTGTGGCTGGGTGTATTTAGAAAGTGTGTAATAAAATTGTGTTTAAGTTTAATAAAATATGTTCCTATCTCCCTTTTTGTCCAGTGGGGATATGGATCCCAGCGGCGGTTTTGAGACCCCGTGTTCCAGCTCCTATTTGTGGGGACCAGAGTGCTGGGGTGCTGGTAGTGGTCTAGGTCCAGGTAGTCCAGTGGGGGCTGCAGGAGTAGCCCAGGTCCAGCGGTGGCTAACATCAACAGTTGATTGCAGTGGCTGCAGAAGGGTTTTACAGACTGGCCTCCTAGATTCAAATGAATCCAGGAGATGCAGGCTTCCTGGGATCTTGTCCCTCTCCCTCTGGTACTATTTTCGGACAGGGAGGGGAGCCAGACCCCGATGCAGAGTGCCTGGAAGTAGTTTTAGGTGGGAGATTTATCTTTTAAATCATAGACTTTCTGACACCTAGGGAGGATAGGAGGCTGAGCCCCCCTCTCCCTGGCAGCATGTGAACAGGGTAGAAGTACACAACAATGAAAAAAGGTGTTAAACCTTCCAGGCTGATTCATGTAAAGGCTGCATGAATCTGCCTGGATCCTGGATTGGTTAAAAGGACAGGAGGCTAGATTACCTGCCAGGTTATGTGAACAACTCCTGTTGCCCTTGTAATAAGTAGTATACCATCAGTACTTCTGGATGATCACTATTACCTCCAACTATTAGTGTATAAAGGTCCTTGCCAGGACCCTTGAGCAATAAAACATCACTGCTTGAAGACTCTGCCTGAAATCTATTACCGCTGTATCCTGTGACCTTTCGTTCCCTGGCTGTCCTATGTTGAACCCAACATCTCTGTGTCAACTCTCTGCCAGATACCCAGCAGCCCTGATCCATAGTAAATGGTCAGGATGTGCCAACCATCTGACAGCAAAGAGGCGCTGCTGCAGCTATACCTGCCACCCAGAAGTAAGCATTCACAGTTGGTGAATATCTAGTGGCAAGGTGACACCAATAGGAGTGGTCAGTAACAGTCGGTTACTGACGGTGAGAAAGAGACCCAGATAACCTGTGCAGGAAAAACGTCTCTTCGTCCTTCTTACCCCTACAGACCATATGGTGAAGTAAGACCATCCAGTCACAGGTGCGTTTTCAATTGACACCTTATAGTTCTGGGCTATTTTCCCTAAACAGGGTGTCCTTTGTCCTTCTATCCATTTATTTCTCTCTCCCTCTCTCTCTTTCTCTCTCTCTCTCTCTCTATATATATATATATATATATATATATATATATATATATATATATATACCAATCAGCCACAAAATTAAACCACCTGCCTAATATTGTGTAGGTCCCCCTCATACCACCAAAACAGCTCTGACCCATTGAAATGTGGACTCCACAAGACCTCTGAAGGTGCCTGTGATATCTGGCACCAAGACATTAGCAGCAGGTCCTTAAAGTCAGTAAGTTGCGAGGTGGGGCCTTCATGGCTCGAAAATAGTTTTTTTCAGCACATCCCACAGATGCTTGAATGGATTGCGATCTGCAGAATTGAGAGTCATCACCTTGAACTTTTTGTCATGTTCCTCATACCATTCCTGAACAATTTTTGCAATGTGACAGGGCTCATCATTAAAACCACTTTTCAGCGGTTTTAATATTGTGGCTGATCACTGTGTATATAGATGTACAGTATATACACATACATAAGTGAAACTAGTTCACCTATGCAAAGGACCTAAGTAAACTGAATGTATTATTAAAAAAACTATAACAACTGGTTTAATTGTTATTTACATTTTTTACCTATTTGACGTTGCGTTAAGCATAAGAGATTTTAGAGAATAAGTACTAATTTGTTGGCGCTTATATTTACATATCAGTTGCATACTCTAAGTGATGCTGCAGTGCTACCTAAACGGGAGTTACAGGCACCTTATTTATCTTAGAGCATAACCTCTGTGTGTTAAGCAGAGCTTAAAGGCATTAACAACTTCTTAAGGTCTCCTTTAATTCAATAAGAGAGTTTAGAGGATCTTGTTCGCAACTATGTGTTGAAATACGCCCTGTGGAGACATTAAAAATTGTTGAATGCTGCAGTTTTCATCAACGTGTATTTTTCTAATTATGCAATTGAATAAAGACCTGCTTAAAGTTCCAAAAATCTGTAAAAAAAAAAAAGCACATGCTTTGATAAGTGCAGTTTTGATGAGGAACGAAACACATTAATGTGTTCAAGCCCTACATTTAAGGGCATGTTCACCCCGTTATGTTTTTGATACATTTTCCATGCCCTAGTTAATGCTAGAAAACCACATTACATTTAAAAGAAATTGTTTCTACTGGAGCTAGTTCACATCTATGCGGTAAAGTTTGGAAACCCTGAGGTTTAAGTCTGTAATATTTTTCTTTTATTGTGTGTTTTTCTATTCTTACAATTCACTGTGAAGATTCACAAACATGTTCACAATCGGGACAACATTGTTTGGAGGACTGTATATGTGAGGGAAGAGTCCAGCTGCAGGATACTGTGCTCAAAGTTACAAAGGGGAGGTTTACATGCAAACAAGATAATAGGACACACTGTAAAAATGCAATACACACATAATAATAAATAGTATTGTAAAAATGTATTATACATGTATATCAACATCTAATCAAATATGTATAAAATGGTTGCTGTGTATTTATATGAGCGATGGGTAATGTTTAATAGTAGTTTAATGTTAATTGGGTAAATTTTAATGGTAAGTTGATATTTGTTATAACAAATGTTTGCGGGCCAGAGAGCTAAAACAAAAAATATGTTGTACAATAGAGGAAGGCACCAGGTTGACTGCCCCAAACTAAATTCTAGTGGTTGCTTCAGGGTATGGCCGTCATTTAATAATAAGTGGCTTCTTCATATAAATCACAACATACAGAAACTGTCCTTGGCAACCTCCAACATTGTCTTATTAAATTTCCACAGCCTTTGATGTAGCTAGGCACTATTATTAGGTAACTATTGAACAAATGTTGCTACAGTTTAATAAAGAATGGAATTCATTACAAGAACATTTATCAACCCAGCCAGTCAGAAGAACAAATAAACAGAAGATTAATCATTCTTTTAGGAGGAAGAAAACAACTGAAATATGTTTAGTTTAGTTTATCTAATGTACTGACAGATATTTCATGTATAGTGGCATTATAACATTCCATATGGATTTAATGATGGCAGTGGGTTTATCTCTGTATTCTCTGGCTCTACTGAATGTGCTATGAGCAAGTCGATACTCTATGCTTGCATGATGGATGGAGTAATAAATCTTTATGAGTAAGAGTCATGTGACCCGAAAAAGTTTCTGCACAGAATGGCCATCACATCTGCATACCTTGGGACTAATTTGCAAACTTTTATTCTTTTAACAAATAAAAGTAATTGTCCCAGAGGCCAACACACAGTCATGCTCCCCTTTTAGCCTTCTAAAATACTTAAACGCAGATGCTTTAAGCATCAATTGTGTGATTGCGATCCACAAAAGGAATGTGCATGTCACCATAAGTAACAATGTCACCTCAGAATCCATTATTATTATTGTAGATTTGTGAGATGCCACAGTGCTCTGCAGCACCGGGGAGTGGGGAAAAGATGACTTACATAAAACAGGGAGATAGTAGGTAGACAAAAAAAATGTAGACATGAAAGCAGGGCTTTTTTCATGAGAGATCTTATAGTCAAATATAAAAGGGCACAACTGAAAGAAGAGGAATGAGTGTGGCTCAGATTGGAGATTGTGACAGTTGTGACGATGCATTAGTGTGGGTAGTGGAGATGGGAGGAAGGCAGCTCTAATAAAGAGGTGGGTTTTCAGAGGGCATTTAAAAATGTGAAGACTGTCAGAGAGTCTGAACGGGTATGGAAGGGAATTCCACAAGAGGGTAGCAGAGCAGGAAAAGACTTGTAGGTGGGAGTGAGAGATGGTTACCTGAGATGCTAAAACTAAATGCCATTACTCTCTTCTAATTCTCCTGGATCTCTCGGCTGCATTTGACACCATTGACCACTCTCTTCTCATACAAACGCTGCAATCCCTAGGTCTTAAAGACACTGTTCTATCCTGGTTCTCATCCTACCTTTCTAATCACTCTTTTACTGTTAATTTCTCTGGGGCCACCTCTGCTCTGCTTCCTTTATCGGTTGGAGTACTGCAAGGCTCAGTGCTAGGTCCTCCGCTGTTCTCTATCTATACCGCTTCTCTTGGAAATCTAATAAGTTCCTTTGGATTTCAGTATCATCTCTATGCGGATGATACCCACATTTATCTATCCTCTCCTGATCTCTCGACATCTGTGTTGTCCCGTGTAACTGACTGTCTTTCTGCCATTTCATCTTGGATGTCCTCTCGTCAACTCAAACTTAAACTTTTTAAAACAGAGTTAATAACATTCCCACCCACCAACAAGATCATACCTGACATTTCTATCTCTGTTGATAACATGACCATAAATCCCACCCCACAAGCTCGCTGCCTAGGTGTAATCCTTCACTCACACCTATCCTTTGTTCCCCACATTGACTCTATATCTAAATCATGTTACATAAATCTAAAAAACATTTCCAGAATTCGCACATATCTCACGCAAGACACTGCAAAAAGCTTAATCCATGCACTTATCATCTCCCGCATTGGCTATTGCAATTCCCTCCTTACTGGTCTTCCCCAAAACAGACTCAAACCTCTACAGTCTATTTTGCATGCTGCGGCAAGATTGATTTTCCTTGCAAATCGTTATTCCTCTTCTGAATCACTCTGTATGTCTCTACACTGGCTGCCTGTCTTCTACCGAATCCAATATAAAATACTTTTACTAACCAACAAGGCCATCAACAAAGCTGCACCAACATACATCTCCTCTCTTGTCTCGAAATATCTCCTAACTCGCCATCTCCGTTCTGCACTAGATCTGCATCTCTCATCCACCCTCATTACATCCTCCCATTCCCGGTTACAGGACTTTTTCGGCCAGCACCCACTCTATAGAATTCTCTCCCTCGCACAATAAGACTCTCCTCTGGTCTACAAACTTTCAAGCGTTCTCTGAAAACCCACCTCTTCAGACAAGCTTATAATATTCCTCAACCACCTTCTTAACCTCACTACATTACCCTATTACCACCCGTTACACAATTTCACACAAGACAACTACCCCTTGACCAACATTGTTGTGTGACAGGATCATTTTGCTTATGAGTCACTTTTACCTTTGCAGTCTGGCAAGGCCGAAATGCAAAATGTAGACTTAACCTCATGTGTCAAACTCCCATTGTCCCATAGATTGTAAACTTGCGAGCAGGGCCTTCTCACCTCTGTCCATTTTACCAGGTTTGTTTGTTTGTTTGTTTAGTTTACTATGTTTGTCCTCAATTGTAAAGTGCTACGGAATATGTTGGCGCTATATAAATAAATGATGATGATGATGATGATGAAGTGAGGCACAGGCCAGAGATAGAGCTAAGAGGGTGAGAGGGAGAGTATTTGGAGATAAGATTTGAGATGTATGAAGGGTGGTGTTGTTGAGTGCTTTGTAGGTAAGGTGAGTAATCTGAATTATGGAGGATTCAGGAGGATGCAGAAAGCCAGCGTAGGGATTTGCAAAGTGGTACATTCGTATCTCTCTGTCTGTACTACCCAGTATTGTTTTATTACAGTGTTTGTTCCCAATTGTAAAGTACTATGGAATTTGCTGGTGCTGTATGTATATATATATATATATAAATGTTGTTGATCACGATGATGGTGCAGCAGATGTGGAGCAGCAAGAGAGAAAGATCAGTCTTGCTGATGCATTTAAGATGGAATGAAGCTGGGATAGATGAGTGAGGAGAATGCCAAATAGGAGGAGGTTGCAGTATTCAAGCAGGGAGATGATGAGTGTATAAGAGTTTTAGTAGCATCTTGGGTAAGAAAAGGGTGTATTCTAGTAATATTTCTACAGTGGATGTGACAGGACTAGGAGAGAGAGATTGGATGTGACAAATAAAGCAGAGAGCAGTGTCAAGTGTCACACCAAGGCAGCAGGCTTGGGAGAATGAGAAGATTGTCCTGTTAATGATGATGAGTGGTGAGGGAGGCTTAAGGAAAGGAGGTGACTCTGGGAGGATGGAAGATGATAAGATTTTAAGTTATAAAATGTGGTTGACTTTATTATGGGAAATGGATTGGAATATAACAACTTTGTGATACTCTTGATATAATCATAGGTAATGCTTGATGTGTATTACTTAACACTGACTTTAAAAATGAAGATTTGCATCGTGATGTTTCTACCTATCAGTAGGGATGAGCGGGCTCGGATTCCGCTAATCCGAGCCCACCCGAACAGTGCGGATCCGAACGGGCAAAAAAATGAAAACGAGGCTCTGACGTCCAAGTCTCGCGTCGGATCTCGCAAGACTCGGATTGCATAAATTCCCCGCTTGCGGCCGCCATCTTCATTCGGGCTGAGATCAGGGAAGAGGGAGGTTGTAGATAGTGTAGTGGTGCTCCTGTGTCCAGTGGTTAGTTAGTTAGTTAGTTTCTCCTGTGCTCTGTCCTGTTGAGTGGTGCTTTTGTCCTGTGCTCTGTGCTGCTGAGTCCAGTGGTGCTTTGGCCATTGCTCTATCCTGCTCAGTCCAGTGGTGCTTTTGTCCTGTGCTTTGTTCTGCTAAATCCATAGTTATTTTAAAAATATTAAAAAAATCATAACATTTTTTACAAAAAATAAAAAAAAATTATACAAAAATAATTACAAAAAATAGAAAAAAATTATTTAAAAAGTATAAAAAAAATTCTAGAGCAATATATTGTTGCAGTCCAGAAATATTAGTACTGCAATACCTACGTTCACTGTTGTTGCAGTCCAGAAATATTAGTACTGCTCAATTAAAATACGTTCACTCTTCTTGCAGTCCAGAAATATTATTACTGCTAAATTAAAATACGTTCACTGTTGTTGCAGTCCAGAAATATTAGTACTGGTCAATTAAAATACGTTCACTCTTCTTGCAGTCCAGAAATATTATTACTGCTAAATTAAAATACGTTCACTGTTGTTGCAGTCCAGAAATATTACTACTGCTACATTTACCTACATTCACTGTTGTTGCAGTCCAGAAATATTAGTACTGCTCAATTTACCTACGTTCACTGTTGTTGCAGTCCAGAAATATTAGTACTGCTCAATTAAAATACGTTCACTCTTCTTGCAGTCCAGAAATATTATTACTGCTAAATTAAAATACGTTCACTGTTGTTGCAGTCCAGAAATATTACTACTGCTACATTTGCCTACGATCACTGTTGTTGCAGTCCAGAAATATTAGTACTGCTCAATTTACCTACGTTCACTGTTGTTGCAGTCCAGAAATATTAGTACTGCTCAATTAAAATACGTTCACTCTTCTTGCAGTCCAGAAATATTATTACTGCTAAATTAAAATACGTTCACTGTTGTTGCAGTCCAGAAATATTACTACTGCTACATTTGCCTACGTTCACTGTTGTTGCAGTCCAGAAATATTAGTACTGCTCAATTTACCTACGTTCACTGTTGTTGCAGTCCAGAAATATTAGTACTGCTCAATTAAAATACGTTCACTCTTCTTGCAGTCCAGAAATATTAGTATCAGATATAAAACTATGTTCAATGTTACTGCCAAATAAAAAAAGAATGAAAATGCCCTGCCATCAACGAAAACAAGAGGTAGTGACGCGCTAGAACTCCACCCTCTATATGCTGCAGAGGATGGAGGAGCAGCAAAAGGCCATTCAAGCCTGCAGTGCACTGCAGTGCCACTACTAGATGGCCCACGTGTTTGTGCCGCCCATTTGTGTCGCTTAGCTTAGACATCCAGCTACCTCGGTGCAACCTTTTGGCCTAAAATCAATATTGTGAGGTGTTCAGAATAGACTGGAAATTAGTGGAAATGATTGTTATTGAATGTTATTGAGGTTAATATAAGCGTAGGAGTGAAAAACAAACAAAAAAATTGGTTTTAGCACTTTTTATGCTTTTTTAAAAATAAATCAGAACCCAAAACCCTAAATCAGAACCAAAACTTTTCGTCCGGTGTTTTGGCAAAACATATCAGAACCCCAAAAATCAAGCTAATCAGAACCCAAAACCCAAAACACCAAAAGTGGCCAGTGCACATCCCTACTTATCAGCCACTAACTACTAATCCTACTTCTGAGTTTCAACATACCCTGTTCTAATTTTTGGGGGTATTTTTAAGGGTTAATCACTACAATATTTGTTTGCAGAGTCCCCTATTGTAACCATGTTTAATCTCTTTTAATCATTATTGTAGCAGGAACACCTTAGCCAGTGGTTAGCCCACTATTTACAACCACCCTAGATGACAGACTTCCTATTTTTATTTGTTACTAAATGCCTTTTTAGATTATAAGCGCTCATAAGCAGGACAGTTTCATGACAACCTTGTATATAAATGTTTTGTTTATATGCATAGATAGAGATAGATAGCAGGACCTTCTTACCTCCTTGCCTGCCTGTCTGTATTACCCAGTCTTGTTTTATTATTGTGTTTGTTCCCAATTGTAAAGCGCTATGGAATTTCCATGGTTGCTACAAGCTGCAATAGAAAGTAATTTCTATCCCTGCATCTTAATAAATATGGGCCTATATTTGAGTGGTGACTAATTATGTTTTAAAATATAGTTTTTGTGTTTGACAGCAGTTTCTATTTGCAGGAATGCAGACCTACTGATAGGGTTAAATTCTCCCCTTCTCTCTGTAACCTTTTTATAGGATAGTGGGAGGAGCTCTGCATCTTTGCAGATCATCACCTTTATTTGACCACATACTGTACATTGGTTTGGATGATACATAGTAGTTAAACTAACATCTCATAATTATCTTAATTCCAACTAGTTGAACTTGAAGTTCACTCTGACATTTGATCTTGAACACATTAGCTTTTTGGATCTTACTTTTATTGTAAATAATTTCTCCAAGAAAGTTGACACCACTATCTTTCCCCATCCTCCTCCAACTATAAACTCTCTCTATGGGTGAGTTCATCTGCACATGTCGTAATTCTTCCACCGACTGCTGCTTTGTGATTGAATGTGCTGTAGAATCATGTCTGTATATCAGATGTTACCCTAGGTGGTATATCAAATGAGCTAAAAAAAGGTTTTAGATCAAGGCTGTAACTTTGTAGCAGAAAAATGCCAACTTTAGGCAATATGTTATCTTCAAGTTATTTAATTGTTGGTAGGACATGGGCTCTTCCCACTTGGTTAAAGGTTTATTTAGGTGTTGTTCCATCAGCGTAAATCCTACCAGTGACATTCTGCTCCCAGACTTGAATCTCATGTGTCTGGATGCTCTTTTCAAAATAAGCAATATCTGAATTGTAATATAGAATAAGTTATCAACATTATCATGTGTACTTTGTGAAATGTCAAGTTGTATTAGGAAACCCATAAGAAATAGGATCCTGGAACATTTAGTGGATGCTGCATATCTAACGTCTATTGCCTCCAAACAGCCAAATGTTGTTAAGCTTTCTCATCCTTTCATACTTTGATGTACTGTAATGCTCTGAATTTATTTTAAGCAAATTATTTTAATTACGATATCTAACTTATACGGCTCGCCAATTATTATTGGGAGGTGTGTCCATAGGTTTACTATTAATACAGATCTATGTTTTAATTAGGGGCAGCTAAGTCCAAAATGTGTATGCTGTCTGTGTTAATGAAATCGTAATGAAGGAAGCATATTTTATCACATGAGACATTTGGAGTACTGAACCTTTACCAGTTTGTTTCTGTCATTGCGGAAGACATGCTATTATTTTTTTCCGTCTCAATACACTATTTTAAAGCAGCAATCCCATGCAAAAAAACAAATTTACCATTTTCCTTTAGTTAATTTTTCTTAAGGCTGCTATTACTATTTTAAGATTTGAAATGCCCCTCTCTAAGCTCTGTCTGGACTGTGACATATTACTTCACCTCCACCTCCTCTGCCACCACATGACATTCTGACAGTTTGTGAGCCTGTGTCTGACTGTGTCTGTGACTGCCAGCCATTTTTGTTTGCGAAACAGAGATAATTTGAAATGGAGATAATGATTTGTAGGAGAATAGCTAAGAAAAATTACTAATAAAATGTATGCCCATAAGTAGGGATGCTCAGGCACATTTTTTTTAAACTCGAGCCCCCCCATACCCCCCCCCCCCCAAAGTTAGGCAATCCGAGTACCGAGCCGAGCTGGGCTGGTACATTCACGCGTCCTCGGAACTGAAATCGAGGCAAAACATCATTGGCGTGTCGTCAGATCTTGTGACTTTTGGATTCCATAAGTACCGCCCTCCATGGAGTTCCGGCACAATTTCACAGACAGACTCAGAAGGGGTAGCAGCGTTCTTGGCAGTTTCCAGTGCCACTGCTCAGCGTTATTGCTCACATAGAAGCAGGAGTGGTGGCTATGTTCTTATCAGTATCCAGTAACATAGCTGAGTTGCATTGCTCATACAGAAACAGAAGGGATGGCAGTGTCCTTGTCTTTCTCCAGTCACATTGCGGAGTGCCATTGCTCACACAGAAAACAGGAGGGGTGGCAGTGTTTTTTTATTGAGTCTCCAGTAACATAACTGTGTGCCACTGCTCATACAGAAACATGAGGGGTGGCAGTGTTCATATCAGTATCCAGTGACATAGCTGTGTGCCATTGCTCATACAGAAACAGGAGGGGTGACAGTGTCTTTGTCACTCTTCAGTCACATCGCTGAGTGCCATTGCTCATACAGAAACAGGGGTAGCATACAGTGTTCTTTTCATTTCCCAGTCTCCAGTCAGATTGCTACCCGTTTCTTTGTGAGCAATGGCACTCAGCAGACAGTGTTCTTGTCATTTTTTCAGTCTCCAATCACATTGCTGAGTGCCATTGCTCACAAAGAAACAGGGGTAGCAGACAGTGTTCTTGTCACTTTCCAGTCTCCAGTCACATTGCTGAGTTCCATCGATATGGCCTCCGATCAGTCCACAGAAGAGCAGGAGCACCAAACAGCTCCTGGCACCAGTCATGATGATACTAGTCCCTCTACGTCATCTGTTAAAGCCTATGTGCAAGTGCATAGTGGTTTTTAGTCAAGGAAACAGAAATGTAAAAAAAAAAGCTTTTACCTTGCTAAAGAAAAAAACACCTGTAATCAAGGCAAAGTCAACTGTAGAAAAACATAAAATTGCCAACATGCCATTCTATACAAGCAGTGGCAAGGAAAGAATCTGGCCTTCGCCTTTCTGTATGAGTGCTAGTTCAACTTCTGCAACTCTGAGTGAGGCATCTTCTTCTAAGGTCTGTCGCGATGATGCAAGACCTTGTCATTCTGAGTCCAAAAGAGATGCCCAAAAATGTATATGTGTAAAAGCTGAGCTGGAAAAAAACAGTAAGGCAGTAATAGAAACTGTATGTTCAGAAATTTCACAAATTCCTGATAAGAGTCTATCCATGAGTTCTATATCTAAGCCTAACTTTTCTGATACTGTACTTATAAAGAAGTCTCCTTTCAGCATTGCTGCAAGTGTGTGGAGGAGCAGCCCAAGTGTAGCCGGTGATACACAAATTGAGGATGCCAATTTGTATTTGCAACAAGATGAGGGAGATATTTGTGTAGCTGACGAGGGCGCTAATGAGGATATTGATGAGGATGATGTTGTTTGTGAAAGTCCTGCACCAGTAGAAGCAGTTCTTGCCAGTGATAAGAAGAAGGCCATTGTCATGCCTGAGCATAAGACCAAAAAATCCACCTCTTATGTGTGGAATTATTTTTACCTAAATCCTGACAACAGTTGTCTAGCCATTTGTAGCATTTGTAAAGCCACAGTCAGTAGAGGTAGGGACCTTAACCATCTAGGAACCTCATCCATGTTTCACCATTTGAAGCGGGTTCATGACAAGCTGTTGGGAAAATCTGAAACTTATGCTAAAAAAAATAACAACAATCAGTCCAGCATCAGCTAGCGCCCTTCTTATAGCTAGATCCCCGCACCTGCAATCTACACCGACAGCACCTTCCTCATCAATATCCTCACTTGTGATCGGAGTCCTGCATCCAAGTTGCTAAGGCTAGATGACTTCTTCCCTTTTCAGGATTCCTCTGAAGAATTCTTGACCGTTAGTAACGCTGCTGCTGCTGCGGGGGTGGATCTTCATCCCAGAAGCAGACCAATAAGAAGACTAGTAGCAGCTTGCAACAATTGACTGTTAAACGATCCTTTGCAAGAGGAAGCAAGTATGAAACCTGTCACCCAGTTACAAAGCGGATCACAGACACCATGGCGACTATGCTAGTTTTAGATCTGCGTCCAATATCCACAATTAGTGCAGCTGGTTTCAGACAGTTAGTTAAGGTCCTGTGTCCACATGAACAAATTCGATCACAACACCATATTACTAGAAAAGCAATTCCTCACCTCTACCAGAAGGTTTTAAAAAATGTATTTATTGGGCTACAAAATTCTACCCACTGTAGCCACAGATATGTGGACAAGTGGAACTGGTTAAACTAAAGATTATATGATTGTGACAGCCCACTGGGTTGGTGAATCGCCTTCAGCAGCAGGAACAGCAGCAGCATGTACCCAACAACGCCAGATTTTTCAAGGGCAGGCTGCTCTGTGTATCACCAGCTTCACTAAGAGGCATACCATTGATAACCTGTTAGAAAAACTAAGGAATGTCATTACAACATGGCTTTTCCTGTTTGGACTCTCATCAGGATATGCAATTTCCAATATTGTGAGAGCATTAGAGCTGGGAGAATTCCATCACATTCCCTTTTTGCTCACAAAATCAACTTGGTGGTACAAAGCTTTTTGAAAAAAATATAGGGACATGCTGGAGATGCTGTCTCTGGCCTGAAAAATTTCTGGACATTTCCGGCATTCTGCAACAGCATGTAGGAGATTGCAGCAGCTACAAGAACTTAATTTAATTTTCCTGCCACCAACTGATGCAGGAGGTGGTAACAAGGTAGAATTCCACCCTGTATATGCTTGTGAAGATGGAAGAACAACGAAAAGCCATTCATGCTTACTCCACAAGCAATGACATTGGGAAAGGAGGGGGAATGTATTTTAGTCCCGTGCAGTGGAGAATAGTTTCCATGTTGTGCAAGGTTCTAAAACCATTCGAAGTAGTCACCTGTGAAGTGAGTTCAGACACTGCTAGCTTGAGCCAAGTGATTCCCTTAATTAGACTTTTTCAAAAGTAGCTTGAGAAATTGAAGTAGGAGATGAAACAAAGCAATTATGTTAAGCATGTCGGACTTGTAGATCAAGTACTTTATTAGCTTCGCCAGGATCCGAGAGTTATCAACATCTTGAAATCAGATCACTATATTTTGGCGACTGTGCTTGATCACAAGTTTAAGAGCTATGTCTTCTCTTTATTTCCAACTGACCCAGATCACAAGAGATGCAATGAGCTCCTGGTGAGCAAGTTGACAGCTAAAGTGGTATGTGACACAACAGCATCTCCTCCTTCGGTTTCTCAGGCTACTGCTGCTAGGAGAAAACTAAGCTTTTCCAAAAGACCCAGGGATGATGCAGATGAGTCAGCACAACATTTTGCTATCTGGTCTGGTATAAAAGAATTGGCCAAAAATTGCTGCACCTCTGCCGTAACTCCACCTGATCCTACTATCAACAACCAAAGAAAGGCAAAGGATTATTTTAATGACAGCATAAAAATAGACATGTCAGACAGTCCCTTTACAAACTGAGAGGAAGAAAAAGGCAATTTGGAGACCCATGTACAAATTCACTTTGCAATACCTAAACTGCCCACCCTCCAGTGTGTACTCAGAAAGAGTTTTTAGCAAAGCTAGGAACTTTGTCACTGATTGGTGTAGGAGGCTACTTCCTAAAAATGTGGAAAAGATGAGGTTTATCAAAATGAACTACAAATTCCACAAAGAGGGCCTTTACCGGCAATTACATCAAAGTACAGAGACTTCTGTTATGGTGGATTCCGGCGCTGATGAATTAATATTGTGTGAGGATGATGTACACACTGATGAGGGTGAGGCTGAAGATGATGACAACAACATCTTGCCACTGTAGAGTTCATTGACAGAACTGTTAGCTTCCCTGCTTTAAGCCCATTGGTAGCTAGTTTTGTGAAGGCCCTAACAAACCAAGCATTTCAGCAACAAAAGTGTCAGCCCTTGTCACTGAAGTGATTGGTTTGGTAAACTGTACATGTCCATTTTGATATATTACCAAGGACAATTCCATCTTGCACTGATTGACATTTAGGTCTTGGTCTATTAGACTGTGTAACAGTTGAAAATTCCGGTGTCATTATTAGGTCACCAATTCACATGGTGTACAGTATGATAAGGTAGACAATTCAAATGTAGGTAGTATTATTATAGGGCTAGGGATAGAGTTAATGACAGGTCTAAGGATAGGGATAGGGATAGGTCTAGGGACAGGGATAGGGCCAGGTATAGGGATAGGGATATGGACATGTCTAGGGATAAGGATAGAGACATGTCTTGGGATAGGGACAGGTCTGGGGTCAGGGATTGGGATAGGGACATGTCTAGGGTTAGGGATAGGGTCAGGGACAGGGTTAGAGTTAGGGATAATACTGTCTACATTTGAATTGTCAAGCTAATAAATACTGTCTACAGTTCTATTGTTGCCCTAATAATGCTGTTGATGCCAATTATATTGTTGACTATATAACCTTCTCTAATCTGCTGCCCATCAATCATATTATGTCAATCCAACATAAAGGTGGGTGGGAGTCCAAGGACAATTCCATCTTTCACCACTTTTCTTTCCTGACACTGCTGTGGGGCACTTGTAATGTTTCCTAGCTGGGATATAAACTGCTGTGTGTTTGTGCCATTGCTCTAACCAGCCTCTTGCTGCATGCAGTCTTACAGTTCATTTACAGGAATGTTAGCTTACCTGCCTTAAGCCCATTGTTAGCCTGTTTTGTGGGGGCCCAAACAAACCAAGGACTTCAATCACAAAAGTGGCATCCCTTTGTAATTGAAGTGCTTGGTTTGTTAAACTGTATCTGTAAGCCCTCCTGTTTCTGTGTGTGTTTGCAAAACCTTTTTAACATAACGATGGGTGTGAGGTACCAAGGATAATTCCATCTTGCACCCCTTTTCTTTTCTGCCACTGCTGTGTGGCAATGTTTTCTAGATGTGCTATGAAATGCCGTGTTTGTGTTGTTGCTCTGTCGCTTAGCATCCAGTCAGCTCGCTGCAGTATTTGGCCGAAAGTGGATGAAAATAATATTGTGATCTGTGAGGTGGTCAAAATTGACTGGAAATGACTAGAAATTAGTGTTGTTGTGGTTAATAATAATGTAGGAACAAAAAAAGAGCAACTTATGTGATTGTAGCATATTGTAGCAATTTTTCAATAAAAATACAGATCCAAAACCAAAACCAATACCAAAACACATCAAGGGCGGTTTTGCCAAAACCAAAACATGAAGTTAATACAGATCCAAAACCAAAACACAGGGTTCAGTGAACATCTCTATTTCTAAAGGTACTTGACTTGCTATTTCAAGAAAAAAATCTATGTGGGATGGCTGCTTTACGTCTCTAAGGTGACCTCAGGACTGTCTTTCTTTAATCTGTCAAATTACTATGTTTTAATGACATTATTTTAGAATAGCGCACGATTGAAAATAATTGATGGCATCTGAACATCGATACTTTAGAAGACATGCAACAATATGGACAACCCATATGCACACATATAAAATGGGTATCAATGCATGATATCATCAGAGAAGTAAAAAATGTATTTGTGCTGCAGGCCCACATTTTTCATATTTGTAAATTGCTCTATTTATCTCTTTACTACAGAAATTGTCACTACGTCTGCAAGTACACTGATTGAATTAGATCAGTCTGAATGGAAAATATGGCCAGCAGATCACATAGAAGATCATTTGTTGACCCGGAAGGAGTAAACTGGAAGGTTACTTGACAGCACACACATAGTCACACCCGCTTCCAATATATAAAGACACACAAGCAAATAGAGCAATGGAGTAAACTAAGGTGTAGAAAAAATGCATTGAAAAGATGTGAGGAGTAGGAATAGGATATATGATAGGATAATCGATGGTGAAGACTACATGGGGTATAACACATCTTTAAATAAAAAGGAAGTTCATACATCCAAATTATTCCACAGTTATACTAACATCCCAATGGTGGAAATCATTTTATAGGGATATGAATTATAATGAAATAAGACACAGCAGTTTGTTTATACTGCTGGTTATCATCTTTGCAGCACCATGATCTGTATACAATGGTTTTGTACTAAATAAATTAATATTCAGGATTCAGACATAAAATCAAAAAAACATGGGGATGATTTTTCAGATCTGAACTTTGTCTGTACATTAATAAGTCGCATGTGTGAACTTAATTTCATGTACACCCACCCCACATGCTCTCCACCAGCATAGAGGGGGGGGGTTAGAGTTTTTCCAGTGATAATCTATAAGAGATTTTGCAGCAGCTAAGATGTGTGAGATCAGCTTATTTGAAAACATGCTCTCATCGGGTAGGGCTCGGGAGGGAAGGATAGTCCAGGGGTCCTTAGATATCTGTTGGTCAGAAACCGAGTTAATGACAGAGAGGACCATGTTCCAAAAGGGGGTAATGCACGGACAAGTCCCCCAGATGTGGAACATCGTGCCTCTTTGACCACAGTTCTGCCACCAGCTCGCTTTTTTAAAAATGTATTTTTTTTGTTTATAACACTGTCTGCTGCCAGTAGCTGGACACGCTGGCATTGGTGATTTAATGTTGGCATTGCGACTGACAGCAATCACAATATCAGTAATTTATCAGTTACGGCTAAATTGAAATACTGCCATTTACCCTGTCGGCATTTTCATTTTGGCAGGATAAGTGTCGGTATTTCTTCCATTGGGAATATTACTACCACTGTTAAAATTCTTATATGTACACTGTTAAGTATTACCATCTCCAGCCAATATCGCTCGACTGCCTGTCAGTATTTTATTAGTAAATTATGGTGCCATATTTTATTGGTAAATAAACTATTCCAAGTGACAAAGTCCAGAACATAATCTTCACAAACATGGCTGCACAGAGTGTGCAGTCTTCATAACATGCTCAAATGGATGGCCTGATCATTGGATTTTTCATATCCTTACTACAATTACTCCACCTCACCTGAATTCACCATCTTGACCTATTATGGTGCAGGGATATAAATTCATATTAATTTTCTTTGCAAGCCACCTGTTTATCCAGTTAAGATGATGGATGAGGGGATTTTAAAAAAGTGTGGCATGGGGTTATTTAATATTAGTGTAAAATAAGTAGTGCAATTTTCATACTAGGCTAATGGTTATTTAAAGAGCAAGTGGCCAATTAGAACAGTCCTATGGTTCCAAAGTGTGCCTATTTATATGTGAAGAACATGGATCTGTACATGAAGATGGTGGCATCAGGGAATTGCAAAAGTCTTAATTCTCTCATGGGTGGAGCTAGGCTGGTCAATGTGTTTCTAGCTAAAAACTGGTTGTGCACCCTTATCAGCCTAGTGTTATGTTCACATCCAAAAGCTACATTTTGATTTGCAGAATAAGATATTTAAATTGGATCAAGGAAGATAAAGAGGGAACATTTAGAGGGTGTGCCTTGATTAGTGGTTGAGCATATTTTCCTCCTGCAAAATGACCGTTTTAATGGGTGTTCTGGAGATGTCAGTAATTGGGAGTCGACCTATGCTGTCAGTGGAATGACTTTTGTACCACCCAGGTGCATTTGATGCGAGTATGTGCATTTCTATACATATTGTTACTCATGAAATAAACGCATTCAAATACACAAATGGACCACATGTAATAAAGACAGTCTCAATGGACCTTTATTTACAACTAAAAGAAAAGGAAAAACCGCACCAGGTAATCCATATGCTTCCTCAATGGTATATGTATCAATCTAGCGTTAATGGCATTATCCATACATTATGATCGGTGCACCCGATTATTGAATAATTGCAGACCAAAGTTAAAGAGAAGAAAATAAATGATCAAATGGGGCACTCAAAAAATGGACAAGATATTGGGATTATAATAAATGCTGTTAAATACTCCTTTATTTATACTATTTAAAACATTCTAATAGGTGAATAATGGATGAAACTGATTAGAAATAAGACTGGTAAAAAGGACAATGTTAGTTGTCCAACCGTGTTACTACTCAGTTATCTACTGAACTTTCTTAATTTCCATAAATATGAGATTTATTTCAGTGGTTATTCAATTCCCTGGTTATTCCATTTTATAACAGTGCTTTGTATTGAACCTCTTATGGTTGGAGAATAAAATGTATATATTCCCTCCTTGTTTACTGTAAAGCCAGTGCCATGTAGTTGACAAGACTGGTTAGTTTTATAATAAGTTTCTAAATGTTTTGCTACCTCCATTTAGAAATTCCGTATGTAGACTCCTTGATGCAGACAAATTAGATCCGGTTAAGAGCGTTATATGAATCATAGAATAATTGTAGCCACATATGGAGTGTATTACAATTAGTGCCGTTCTCAAGGTATTAACCTGTAGATTGGTTAGACAGATTCCTCCCTGTTGTTGGAACAGGGTATATGTTAACAGCACCTACAGGTTATATTGTAATCACTATTATGTTTCCCAGACATTTAGAATCTGCTATAATCCTAGTCCTGATATAATAAGAGGGGACAAGTGATTCCGATTAAACCCTCATGTACAAGAGGGGATTAGTGATACCGATCACGCCTTCACGAGGGGTATTGCAAAATTAATTAGTATAGTTACACATGGATGCTTTTTGGTAATGAAGCCTATTTAGTGTATTTAGTGGAATCACAATACTCTTATAAAGATTGGAGATATAATTTCGGGAGTTATACTATATGCTAATATAGTTTGTAAAGCAACTTCTATACCCATCATAGGGTTCATGTCTGAACAAATATCCGGGCTCTATGACGTTTAGACCAGCTGGTTTATTATAAACTAACCAGTCTTGTCAATTACATGGCACTGGCTTTACAGTAAAGAAGGAGGGAATATATACATTTTATTCTCCAACCATAAGAGGTTAAATACAAAGCACTGTTATAAAATGGAATAACCAGGGAATTGAATAACCACTGGAATAAATCTCATATTTATGGAAATTAAGAAAGTTCAGTAGATAACTGAGTAGTAACACGGTTGGACAACTAACATTGTCCTTTTTACCAGTCTTATTTCTAATCAGTTTCATCCATTATTCACCTTTTATATTTCGCTATTAGAATGTTTTAAATAGTATAAATAAAGGAGTATTTAACAGTATTTACAATCCATTTATTATAATCCCAATATCTTGTCCAATTTTTGAGTGCCCCATTTGATCATTTCTTTTCTTCTCTTTAACTTTAGTCTCAATGGACCATCAGTCTCATGATTAATTGAAGACATAAATGCAACATTTTATAAGAAGAAAAAAATAAATGAATGATGGCGGTGGTAGTCTGAGATTACCTTTTTACTTTTTCCACCATATGCAGCACTCAAAAGTGGAACATAGGCATGGACCTTGTGGAAAAATAGGTTCATTTAAGCAATTTTGTCCCCATTTTTTCTACTGATCTTCTTATTCCAGTAACTTTGGCTGAATTAAAGCACTGACATAAAAGGTGTTTTTCACATTATTTATTTCAGCTCAGGCTACTGCAATTGTAATATAGGTAGAAAAAACAGGATCAGGCATTGTATACCTGGTGAAATTATGGAAAGTCTGGAGAGTCTTCACAAAAGTTCCGTTCTGATTTAACATACAGTCAGATAGACACATCATTAAGATGTTTAAAAAGCACCAAAGAAGTTTTATTTGGCATTACGTGTTCATTGGAAAAGAGAGGGGACAGAGTATAGCTTAAAAAAGAACATTTATCACTATAACTATACTGTAAGTTAGAAAAAAAGTTTAAAAACACTGTAAAACTGACATTTATTTGCTTTTTAATGAACTACCTGATACTTCTGTGAATTTAAAGGTAACAAAAAAGGAAAGTTCCATGATGGATTCCCTTTAGCACAACCTAAAATAACAGGGAATACATATTTATATGTGTGACTGAGCCATGAACAATGAACCTCTGAGCTTTAAAAGACCATACAGATCCCTCATTTCAAACAGATCCTTAAATATATAAACACACAAAGGAGTGACAATATTAGTCCTCGAGTTGCTAAGTGATACCACTTGTAAAGCTATGAAACACAGGCAGTAAAAACAGTACCGAATCCTTAAAACATATGGTAATGTGAGAAGAGAAGTGAAAATTGCCGCTTTGCACTGAGAAAAATATTTACCTTAGGATCCACGTTTAGTATTTTCCTGTCTCTCTTATTTTTAAACAGTAATCCAGATGAATTTTCTGCAATCACTTGGTAATTTGGACTTGCGTTTGAAGTTGAAACATGGGTTTCCCAGTTATAAAAACTGCAAGAACAGAAAAAGCAAGGAAAAAAATTGAATACATTGCATTGACTATGTCCAAGACATTAATTTGTGTACTTAAGTCACATTTGTTCTTTGGGGTTTTCTCTCTTCTTTTAAATTTTGCTACAGAAGTTATTCGCAATAGACTCACTGAAGGAGGGCCTGTCACTTCTGACACAGGTCTGCTTTTATTAAGTATAGGCTATTCAGCATTTCCCAGTCCCTTCTTGCATCGATCAGGGGAGTAAGGAGTGCACTCAGTATTTTTAAAACTGTTCCGCAATTTGGCCTTAAAGTTTTGCACATTAAATTTAATTCTGTGTAATGAAAATGTAGAAATGGCACCCCCAGAACTTTGCACTACTGCAAAACAGCCTATTTGAAACTTGATTTACATGAAATGATGCTCATCCATACTAATCACTTGCTGGTTAGTTATGTCCCATCAACTCTGGCCTCATGCTCCATTAGTGCTGGTTACTAAAGTTAAGTAGTATTCTAAATTAGTAGACCTGATTCTGCAAGTTGGGCTGTTTATTATATTAGATGAGATGATTAGCATGTTAAACAGCCCTATTAGCCATGGCAAATAAGTGGGGTGAGGGTGGGGGGTTAAATAGCCTCTCATTAACAAAACCGGAAATGCCTAAGGGGTGATAGGTCCTCTTCAATACAATGTTTTTAATGTAAAGTTGGAGAAAAATGTGATCAAATTGATGAATTGTACCCTAAAATCTTGATTAATAAGATGTGTACAGTTTTTATTGTTTCAATAAAATATTATTATTATTATTATAAATTTTATTATTATCGTAGATTTGTAAGGTGCCACCGTGCTCCACAGCACCGTACAGAAGGGTAAACAGGACATACATACAACAGGGACATACAAAGAAGACATGAAAACAAAGAGTATGAAGGACTCTGCTCATTATAGAGCTTGCATACTAAGTGGAAGAGGGCACAGATGAAACAAGAGGAGCAAATGTAGCGTAGAGTGGAGACTGGGACAGTTGTGAGGGTGGATTAGTGTAAATAGTATTATCTGGGAAAAAGTAAGCTCTAAAAAAGAGATGGGTTTTCAGAGAGTGTGTAACGATTTGAAGGCTGTGGAAAAGTCTGTCCGTGATAGGGAATTCAATAAGTGGGGAGTAGCAGAGGATAAGTCTTGCAGGCGGGAGTGAGAGGTGGTTAACAGACACGAGACAAGGCACAGGTCAGAGGTAGACCTAAAAGGGCAGGAGGGAGAGTATTTTGATATGAGACTTGAGATGTATGAAGGGGTGGTGTTATTGAGGCCTTTGTAGGTAAGGGTGAGTAATTTGAATTGGATTCCGAAGGACACAGGGAGCCAGTGTAGTGATTTGTAAAGTGGTGCAGCAGATGTGGAACAGTGAGAGAGGAAGATCAGTCTTGCAGCAGCATTTAGGATGAGTTGAAGTGTGGATACATAGGTGTCGGGAATGCCAGGTAGCAGGAGGTTGCAGTAGTCAAGACATGAGATGATGATAGATTGGGTAAAAGTTTTGGTAGCATGTTGAGTAAGAAAAGGGCGTATTCTGGCAATGTTTTTAAGAGAGAGTCGACAGGACTGGAAGCAAGTCTGGATGTGAGAAATAAAGCAGAGGGCAGAGTCAAGTATGACACCAAGGCAGCAGGCTTGGAAGACTGAGGAAATTGTGGTGTTATTGACAGTCAAGCAGATTTGTGGGGAGGTGGTGACTCTGGCAGGAGGGAAGAATATAAGCTCTGTTTTGAACATGTTGAGCTTTAGGTAGTATTAGGACATACTTGTGGAGATAGCAGAAAGACAGTTGGTTACACAAGATAATATAGAAGGAGAGAGGTCAAGGGAAAGAGATATAGATATTGGGTGTCATCAGAGCAGAAGGCCAAATGAGCGAATTAGTGCCCCAAGAGAAGAGGTGTACAAAAAAAGTAAAGAACCAGAAACAGATCCTTGTGGGACCCCAACAGTGAACCAGGAAAGAACTGTGTCACGAAGGCCAATAGATTGAAGGGTGTGTAGGAGAAGAGGGTGATCAACAGTGTCAAAAGCAGCAGAGAAGTCCAGGAGAATGAGTATGGAGAAATGACACTTAGGGCTAGATTTACTAAGCTGCGGGTTTGAAAAAGTGGGGATGTTGCCTATAGCAACCAATCAGATTCTAGCTTTTATTTATTTAGTACCTTCAACAAAATGACAGCTGGAATCTGATTGGTTGCTATAGGCAACATCCCCACTTTTTCAACCCTGCAGCTTAGTAAATCTAGCCCTCAGACTTACGTAAGTAGATCATTGATCACTTTTGTGGCAGCAGTTTCAGTGGAATGTTCGTAGCAGAAGCCTGATTGCAGAGTCGAGAATGGAGTGAGAGGAGAGAAAAAGAGACAGGCATTTGTACATTAAATGCTCAAGTACCATGGAGGCAAAGGGGAGGAAAGAAATATGGCTGTAGTTTGAAAGAAAGATGGTTTCTTTAGAATTAGTGAGATGAGCTCATGTTTAAATGAGAATGGAAATGTACAGTGGAGAGAGACAGGTTGAATAGGTGAGTTAAAGGTGGACATGCAATGGAGGAGAGGGAGCGGGGAAGTTGGGAGGGAATAGGGTTAGGGAACAGGTTGTAGGGTGAGATGATAAAATGAGTGCAGAGATGTCATCTTCAGTTACTGGATAAAATGTATTTAGACTGGTGTGAAGACACCGGGTTTATCTGGCCCAGTGTTACCCACTTCACGCTGGCTGGCAACCCACGGGTGCCTTCCTATGCCAGGGAAGTCTACCCAGTGCCTTCTAGGGTTTGTATAGTCACTCAGGCAAATGCAGTTAAAAAGTAAAGCAATACATTTATTGTAATAAAAAACAATCACTAGATTATTATGTACACACAGTAAATAAATGCCAGGCAGGTTTACCACATCATCTGTCCCTTACCCCACTAGCTTAAGTTACAGTCACCTGACTGTCCAGACTTGTCAACCCATGAATCTCTCTCAGCTGCATATGTAGAGAACGACAACTCAAAACCACATCTTGCACCTACCTTGAATGAAATCAAAGAATGAACACCACCTCCCCCCTGTGCAGTGGCTCCTTATATCTAGGGTCAAATTTACACAGTGCTTTACCCTCCCTGGGCAAACCCCTGGGTCTCTCGCTCTTTAAACAATAGTAGGTCCTGGATCAGGGGGTTGGAGGGGGGAGTGGACATGAGCTGTGCTTTCACAAAAGACCCCTGCTGGGACACAGACAAAACATCTGGACTAGTCCTATGGAGAACAATGGATACTAATTGGCTTTCCCCACCTCCAAAGATAGGACAGCTATCAGCCCCTCCTAAAATTAATCACTTACCCTACTTTGTGATGTCACAGGGTCCCCAGCTATTCCATGCTTTCTGTAGAGGATGGAGGAGGGAGAATGAATGCAGCTCCAGCCCCCTCACCTGTATCCTGTACACCACCTGATCTTTACCCATAACCCACCCGGCTTCACTTTAAGGACAATGAATAACAACCTCACTGCCACATCATCAATACACAAAACACAATATACATATTTACAATGACCTACAATGTTCCCTTATCCAAATGTAATTAGACACTGTAGTTGTAGTCTGTTGAGCTG
The DNA here is from genome assembly GCF_038048845.1 of Mixophyes fleayi. Taxonomy (NCBI): domain Eukaryota; kingdom Metazoa; phylum Chordata; class Amphibia; order Anura; family Limnodynastidae; genus Mixophyes; species Mixophyes fleayi. The sequence continues at coordinate 175,955,495 of NC_134402.1, forward strand.
GGGAACAAGAGCAAGGGCTATAAAAAGTACTTGCTATAATTCACATTATGTGAGAAACAGGATGGTTAGTGTTATCACACTCATTTCGTCACAGGTGGATTGGGGAGTATAGGTGAAGGTGGGCAGGACCTGACTCGGACTAAAAATCAGCCCTGGCATTTAAAGTACAGGAGGCCCACTTCAGTTCCAGCAGGAAATAAACTGTGTCCCTCCAAACAGTCCCAGCAATAAATTAAATAGCATTAAAGTTTAATAAATTTTTCACAACCATCCCTGGCAATAGATAATTCATATTCACATTTAATAAATAGCCCTCCTCCCCAAAATCAGTGCCATATTCAATTGATACCACCTCAGCATTAAATTAAAGGTTCCTTCATCTCACCTCAAATATTTAGCCTCCACCTACAATCCACCATTAAATAGCCTACCTCCCACACTATATTAAGATCCTCCCTTCCCTCACATATTATATTAAAATACTGCACGCACACACACACGCACACTATATTAAAATATTGCGCGCACACACATACGCACACTATATGAAAATACTGCGCACACACACACACTCACACTATTTGAACATGGCCCCACATGCACACTATATGAACACACACACACTCACTAACTAACACATGCACACTATATGAAAATACTGTGCGCGCACACACACACACGCACACTATATGAACATGGCCCCACACGCACACTGTATGAACATGGCCCCACACGCACACTGTATGAACATGGCCAACATACACACTGTATGAACATGGCCCCACACGCACACTTTATGAACACACACACACACTCACTAACTCACTATGAACATGGTCGGCGGCCACACACTTACCTTGTTACCTCCCTGCGCGCTGCTCGGTGGACAGAGTTTCAGTGATGTGCGGTCGATGTAAGTAATCACATGGGACGTACACCACATGACAGGTGCCGTCCCATGTGATTAAAATCACATGGCCGCATATCACTGAAACTCCGTCCGCCGAGGAGCGCACAGTGAGCTGCGCTGTTCGGTCAGGCATGCTGCCGGCTGGTTCAGCCCAACTAGCCATCGGCCCTTCTGGCATTTGCCAGAAGTGCCAGATGACCAGTCTGGCCCTGAAGGTGGGTAGAGAGAGTAGAGTCAGTGGAATTTGGCAATATCTTGTTGAATGATGTGGAATTTGTTTTTGAAGTGGCTGGCAAAACCATGAGAAGTGAAGGAGTAAGGGCAAGGCAGTGCAGGTAGACAAAAAAGTGAGGTGAAGGTGGTGAAGAGGCAAAGTGGGCTAGAAGTCTGGGTGGGCAGTGCTGGAAGCTGAAAGGATGAATTTATACTGGAGGATATCAGGATAGCAACAAGATTTCCTCCAGTGGGGCTCTGCATTGCAGGAGCAATTTTTCAGGTAGTGGGTCTGTGTGGTGTGCCATGGTTGGGGTTTGGATCGTCGTAGACTGTATGTTGTAGCTGGAGCTGCATTGTCTAGGGCTGAAGTGAGAGTTTTGTTGTAGAAAGAGCCGGCCTAATTAGGGCAGGACAATGCAGTCATAGGTGAAAATAATTGTTTTAGTGAAAATGAGAAGTGGATTAGGTTAAGAGTACTTAGGTGTCATTATGCATGTATGGATTTGGATGCAATGGGAGGACAAGATGTTACGTGAGGCTGAATAAAAGGAGGTTGTGGTCGAGAGTGGGAAGGCTAAGTTGGAGAAACTAGAGATGGAGCAGTAGCAGGAGAAGACAATGTCAATAGAGTGTCCATCACAGTAGGTGAGACATGAGGTCCACTGGGAGAGACCAAAGGAGAAAGTAAGTGAAAAAACTTTAGTGGCAGAAGAGACAGTGGGATTATCAATGGGAATGTTGAAATCACCTAGTATGAGACTAGACAGTTCAAAGGATGGAAAATAATTGAGCTAGGCCACAAAGATGTCAAAGAATTGGGAAGCTGGACCTGGGGGAGAGGCGATAATTGACAGCAACATGAAGGTGGAGAGGATAAAATAGACAGATAGTGTGGACTTCAAAGAAAGAGAATGAGAGGTAGGTTTAAGAGGTTATGACTTGGAAGGTGCAGCTTGGAGAAAGTTGAATGCCTACTACACCCTCTTGTCTGTTTCCAGGTCTGGTGGGAATATGGCTGAGGGAGAGTCTCCCCAGTTGTATAGAGCTGCAGGGGATGTAGTGTCAGAGGAGGTGATCCAAGTTTCTGTAGTGGCAAGGAGGTTGAGGGATTTAGATATTAATAGATCATGAATGGATGCAAGTTTGTCACAAACAGATTTGGCATTCCACAGTGCTCAGAAGAAGGGAAGAGAGATATGTGAATAAAGCTGGTGGAATTGCAAGCACGGGATGGATGTAGAGGTTTGGATTGGAGCAAAAGTGGTCATTGTACAGTGACCAGGGTTAGGTGAGATGTCACCAGCAGCCATGAGAAGGAGCAGGATGAGAAAGAGGACAAGCAAGGAGGAATTTGTGGGTGTGAGGTTTATTTCTGTTTATGTAGGCTGGTGAGTATGGTGGGTGCAGGATATATATTTTAATTGATATTCCCAGAACATAGAAGGGGGAGTGCACCTACATGGAGTTTGTAAGTGTCAGCGACACTCAGGGGCGGATTGGCCATAGACCTTACAGGGAAGTTTCCCGGTAGGCCGATGGCCTAACGAGGCCACTTGGAGGCCACCTCAGATTTTACCGGGGGGGGGGGCGCGATTGGATGCAGCGGGGGGAGGCACGTACAGGAAAGCAATCTAAAATATTGGTGTTCAGTGGGCAGCAACAGGCAGCCAATTGCTAGGCTCTCACGGTGCTGTTCGGCAGACAGGAAGTCTGACTTCACTTCCTGTCTGCCTGATGTGAGAAGAGACGCTGCTCAGAGCAACTGAAGGTAAGTAAAGGGGGGCTTAGTATACTATGCTATACTAAGGGGGGGTCCTATACTATACTAAGGGGGACTACCTATACTATGCTATACTAAAGGGGGCTGCCTATACTATACTAAGGGGGCCTGCCTATACTATACTAAGGGGTGGCTGCCTATACTATACTAAGGGGAGCTACCTATACTATACTAAGGTGGGTTACCTATACTATACTAAGGGGGGCTACCTATACTATACAATACTAAGAGGGGCTACCTATACTATACTATTGGGGGGCTACCTATACTATACTAAGAGGGTGCTGCCTATAGTATACTCTACATTTGCCCTGCATGGCTTTAGAGATGACCCACTGTGTGTAAAGTCATCACATCTAGGTTTTCCTTAATGTTACTACAACCAAATTCCTGTAGTTCTAAATCCCGCCTACTTTTGTTTTGGCCCCACCTACAGTTATTTTGGTCCCGCCGACATGAGGCCACTTCAATAATTTTTTCCTGGGCCACTTTAAGTTCCCAATCCGCCCCTGGCGACACTGAGTTTGTCTAATTGGGGGATCTAACCGTCGTTGTGTCTCCACACCAGGCAAAGGAATCAATTATAGACAAAGTATATGTTTAACACATTTGTTCATAAAGAAAGCACACTTAAACAGTTGAATTGGAAAAGGCATATCAATATGCGAGAGTCAGTTGGCTAGACTATTAGAAGTTCCTTCCTATTGCTTGAAGAGCGGGTAATCCAAACCACATAACAGAAGAAGCATACATCTAGATGAGATGATTTTGTATATTTTAGTATATGTCTTTAGTATTTTAGTGTACAAAATTCTATTATGTTCTACTATTCTTCTATTCTAACTGTTTAGGAATAATGAATCACTCACTTGACGGTACCATAAATAATGCAGCAGAGGCAGTATTCCTTGAAGAAGCCTTTTGGTGAGACTGTTGAAAGATGCTCCAATCTTTAATTTTATGCGATTTTTGGAGCTCTTGATTTCCTATAATCTTTGATGTATTGTACAACATAAAATTCCATACATGTCAGTATTTAAATGTTGTGTGCTATTGGAAATCCTGGGTAAACGCTATCATATCCTTTTCTCCTCTTTTTAAGTGCCATTATTTGAAACCTTTACCTGATAGTAAGCTGGGTCAAAGAGCATTATAAAAAGAATGGCAGCTTGAATTGGAGAAGGATGAATTGACAGAATGTTGGGGATATTGTTCTACAACTAACAGGCTTTTGTCCAGGATATATGTTTACGACACGTTTTGCCATTATTATTTGCTTGTATTACAGCATTATTGAACATTTTATTTCATTGCTGTTTAACATTGGGATAAATTGTACATATTTTTAGATTTTTCATTCATTGTTTAGATCTATATCGGGTTACTAGTGCTTTAAGTATTTCTCTTTTGTTCAGACAAGGACACAAGGAACTGGACAGGTGAATGTTTCACTGTCATTTGCCTTTTCCTAGTCATCTGTTGTATGTGTGCTTTGTATTTTAATAGAGGTGTTAAACATACACTTGATTTATCAAGTGCTCTCTATTTTTAGCGCTTTCCATTACTATATACACATAACCCAAATATGAAAACATATAGCAATTTTCAGAAATAATAATACACAGATATTTTTTGCAGATTTGCTTTACTCAAAACGATGTAACTAACTGATGTTTAACTAGAACTAGAAGGTTTATTCTTAAGAACCCTGAACGACTACATACTTATGTTGTGTAGCCACCTGCTTAAATGTATATATTTGATTAATTTTATATACATATTGTACCATCCAATGTAAGTTAAAATAGCCTACTTGTATAATTGAAAATTATTTTCTGTTAAAACGAAAAAGAAACAAAAAAGTTTAAGCTTCCTGACCATTACATTCTCCATTACATATTGGGCTCTTTAAAGCAGTACACCTTTATCACACAGTCACCATAAAACACATAGCACAAAATGTAATATATTGCTTTATATGCTGTACACATATGATTGTTCCATAATATGTTCCCAGCAACTACCACTGGTTAATATTTCACTGATTGTTAAGGAAGGATTAAAAGTTAACTTTGTGAACATATAAATGACAAGTAGATTGCTATTTCATGCAGGTCCTAGCAATGGTTATGTAAATCAACTTTCTATATGTATACAGTGGCATAACAATCACAGTTGCAGAGGATGTGAACCCGACAAGGTGTGTTGTTACTACTGGGTACAGTGATAATTGGTTCAATGGAATTCATTGCAGGAGGAACAACTGAACCATAGCAGTACAAAAGAAAGCAGTAGTAAATCACGAGGTCTGGTCTGGGGTCTGTATGGTGCACTAGCCACCAGGTTTGGGCACAGCTTTATTACACCAACTACAGGGATGGGTTGCTGCAGTGTACGCTAGTCACCAGTAATGGAAGGTCTAGCACAAATACTCAATTGCTAGCCACCATGACTCGAAATCTGATTGCGGGGTCAGTTTATTGCACCAGGAACAGGGTGGCTACTTTATATGCTAGTATCAAAAAAAGGAAGGCTTGCAGCCAATATGGGGCCCAGGCAATGCCAGGTCACCCTCTCTCTGAGGCCCCAACACAACACCCTTGGGCCACCGCTCCGTTCACAAAACAGCAGAGCGAAGGCCTTTTCTGAGCACACTGTGCTTTGTTCAGGGAGCCTTTTCAGAGCAGAGAAGGGGCCCAGCAATATACTTCTCACTAAGAATTGGGGACAGCTTAGTATACTAGCCACCAGAAGTGATTTGCTTTGTAACTAGTCATTGGAAATTAGGTATGCTTTGTATACTAGTCTTGATTAATGGGATCTGTTTTAAACATCAGCCACCATGATTGTTATTTATTTTTCCAACTATATTCCCATTAGGGATGAGCGGGCTCGAATTTTAGTAATCAGAATACCCCCGAACAGTGCCGATCCGAGCCTAATCTGAGCACTGTTCGGGTATTCCCGCCGATCGCAAAATTCAAAATGAGGCAAAACGTCATAATCCCGCCGTCGGATCTCGCGAGATCCGGATTCTTATTAGTCCCCGCTTGCCGCCGCCATCTTCACTCGGGCATTGATCAGGGAAGAGGGAGGGTGTTAGTGGTGTCCTCTGTCCTGCTCATTCCAGTGGTGCTGTGCTCTGTCCTGCTCAGTCCAGTGGTGGTGTCCTGTGTTCTGTCCTGCTCAGTCCAGTGGTGCTGTCCTGTACTCTGTCCTGCTCAGTCCAGTGGTGGTGTCCTGTGCTCTGTCCTGCTCAGTCCAGTGGTGGTGTCTTGTGCTCTGTCCTGCTCAGTCCAGTGGTGCTGTCCTGTGCTCTGTCCTGCTCAGTCCAGTGGTGGTGCTGCCATAATTCCAGTGGTGCTGTCCTGTGTCCAGTTCAGTGGTACTGCTATATAACTAAGTTAACTGATCCTGCAGTATAAGTCCATTGGTACTGCTATATAACAAAGTTCACTGATCCTGCAGTCAGGCCCGGCGCTCCCATTAGGCAAGGTTAGGCACTTGCCTAGGGCGCCGGGCTCTGGAGGGCGCCACAGTATTCTAAAATACTTTAAAACTGTGCGGCGACCGCTGACCATACCTGTCACGGCCGCCGCACAGCATTCAGATGGACGGGGAGGGGGGGGGAAGAGGCTATTTTGTCACCACCGCCACCTCTCTGCTCCGTCTCCTCCCCTCCACTTACTAGTGTCAGTGAGTGGAGGGGAGGAGACGGAGCAGAGAGGCGGCGGTGGTGAGACAAGGTAAGGAGAGGAGGGAGGGAGGCGGCGATTTTTTAAAAATGCCTAGGGCGCCGTGGACCCTAGCACCGGCCCTGCCTGCAGTATAAGTCCATTGGTACTGCTATATAACAAAGTTCACTGATCCTGCAGTATAAGTCCATTGGTACTGCTATATAACAAAGTTCACTGATCCTGCAGTATAAGTCCATTGGTACTGCTATATAACAAAGTTCACTGATCCTGCAGTATAAGTCCATTAGTACTGCTATATAACAAAGTTCACTGATCCTGCAGTATAAATCCAGTGGTACTGCTATATAACAAAGTTCACTGATCCTGCAGTATAAGTTCATTGGTACTGCTATATAACAAAGTTCACTGATCCTGCAGTATAAGTCCAGTGGTACTGCTATATAACAAAGTTCACTGATCCTGCAGTATAAGTCCATTGGTACTGCTATATAACAAAGTTCACTGTTCCTGCAGTATAAGTCCAGTGGTACTGCTATATAACAAAGTTCACTGATCCTGCAGTATAAGTCCAGTGGTACTGCTATATAACAAAGTTCACTGATCCTGCAGTATAAGTCCATTGGTACTGCTATATAACAAAGTTCACTGTTCCTGCAGTATAAGTCCAGTGGTACTGCTATATAACAAAGTTCACTGATCCTGCAGTATAAGTCCAGTGGTACTGCTATATAACAAAGTTCACTGATCCTGCAGTATAAGTCCAGTGGTACTGCTATATAACAAAGTTCACTGATCCTGCAGTATAAGTCCATTGGTACTGCTGTATAACTCCAGTCCAGTGGTACTGTCCTGTGCCGCATATAATTTTTAAAGCCTTTGCCGGGTGTGTGTGGTTTAGGGGTACGCTCTCTTGTGCTACATATAATGGAGTACAAAAATTTGGAGGATAAAGTAGGGAAATATCAAGAACCACTTCCTCCTAATGCTGAAGCTGCTGCAACTAGTTATGACCTAGACGATGAAATGGCATCAACGTCGTCTGCCAAGGCTGATGCCCAATGTGATAGTAGAGGGCATGTAAAATCCAAAAAGCCAAAGTTCACTAAAATGATCAAAAAAAAGAAATTAAAATCATCTGAGGAGAAACGTAAACTTGCCAATATGCCATTTACGACACGGAGTGGCAAGGAATGGCTTAGGCCCTGGCCCGTGTTCATGACTAGTGGTTCAGCTTCACACAACGATCTAAGCCCTCCTCCTCCCCTCCCCCTCTAAAAAATTTAATAGAGTTAAGCTGTCATCAACAACACAGCAACAAATCCCCAAGGCGAGTCCAAGGGTGTTGGTGGTTGCGAAGCCTGACCTTCCCATCACTGTACGGGAAGAGGTGGCTCCTTCCACCATTTGCAGCACGCCCTCTGCATATGCTGGAAGGATCACCCACAGTGCAGTTACAGATTTGGACAATGAAGGTGTCAATGTTGTACACCAGGAGGAGGATATTGATGTAGCTGGCGCTGAGAAGGAACTTGACAAGGAGGATGCTGATGTGGTTTTCTTAAATGAGGCACCAGGGGGGGAAACAGTTGTTGTCCATGGGATGAAAAAGCCCATCGTCATGCCTGGCTAGAAGACCAATAAATCCACCTCTTCGGTCTGGAATTATTTCTATCCCAATCCGGACAAAAAAATGTAGTGCCATATGAACCTTATGTAAAGCTGCAATAAGCAGGGGTAAGGATCTTGGCCACCTAGGGACATCCTCCCTTATACGTCACCTGAAGAACCTTCATAAATCTGTGTTTAGTTCAGGAACTGTGGCTCGGACCATCAGCAGTCCAGGGACACCTAAATCCCTTGGTGCCGTTGTATCTACACCAGCAACACCCTCCTCGTCAATTTCCTCCTCGATCTGGATCGGAGATAGTCCTGCAGGCCATGTCACCGGCATGACTGAGTCCTCTTCAATCCGGGATTCTTCCGGAGGATCCTGCAGCGGTACACCTACTACGGCCGCTGCTGCTGGGAGTCGGTCATCTTCCCAGAGGGGAAGTCGTAAGACCGCTATGTCTTTCACTATGCAATTGACCGTACAACAGTCGTTTGCCATGAGCACGAAGTACGACAGAAGTCATCCTATAGCAAAATGGATAACTGCAGCCTTGACAGCTATGTTGGTGTTAGACGTCGTCCGGTGTCCGCCATCAGTGGAGTGGGATTTAGAAGGTTGATGGAGGTATTGTGTCCCCGGTACCAAATCCCGTCTAGAATCCACTTCACTAGGCAGGCGATACCCGTGATGTACAGAGAAGTACGAAAAAGTGTCTTCAGTGCTCTGAAAAATGCGGTTGTACCCACTGTCCACTTAACCACGGACATGTGGACAAGTGGTTCAGGGCAAACTAAGGACTATATGATTGTGACAGCCCACTGGGTAGATGCATCGCTTTCCGCAGCAACAGCAGCAGCAGCATCAGTAGCAGCATCTCCGAAACGCCTGCTCGTTCCAAGGCAGGCAACGTTGTGTATCACCGGTTTCAGTAAGAGGCACAACGCTGACAACCTCTTAGAGAAACTGAGGGAAATAATATTGCAGTGGCTTACCCCACTTACACTCTCCTGGGGATCTGTGGTGTCGGACAACGCCAGTAACAATGTGCGGGCATTACATGTGGGCAATTTCCAGTACGTGCCATGTTTTGCCCACACAATAAATTTGGTGGTGCAGCATTATCTTAAATGACAGGGGTGTGCAGGATATGCTTGCGGTGGCCCGCAAAATTGCGGGACACTTTCGCAATTTCGCAATTATATTTTGATCAACATATGAACTAATACCTCATGTTTTCATTTTGCTAGATACACACACAAATATGCAGTGTAAAGGATAAACACTGACAACTGTCTATATTGCTATTTGCTTGTACACTAGTCACTAGGATTGTCATCTGATGAAGGAGAACACAGTTTCACAAATTAGTTGTAACATCATCATCATCAGCAGCAGCTATTTACACAGTGCTACTAATTCTGCAGCGATGTACATAGAACTCACTCACATCAGTCGCTGCCCCATTGGAGCTTACAGTCTAGATTCCTTAACATATACACACACACACACACACACACACACACAGAAACTAGGGTCAATTCTGATAGCAGCCAATTAACCTACTAGTATCTATTTGGAATGTGGGAGAAAGCTGGAGCACCCGGAGGAAACCCACAAAAACACGGGGAGAACGTACAAACTCAACACAGATAAGGCCATGCTCAGGAATCAAACTCCTGACCCCAGTGCCGTGAGGCAGAAGTGCTAGCCACTAAGCCACTAAGATAACAGAATAACAGAGCTACAATGACGTTTGAAGCTCTTACATCAAAATTATCAATCTATTTCCTGCAGATGTTACAGAAATTTTTTTCTGGCATGAATTATTGGTGACGACGTAGGTGGTGGCAAGTGTATGGAGATAGCATTAGGGAGTTCAAAAGCATCCTGGAGAAAAAATAAGGATTTGGCATCAGTTCTAAACAACATTTTTACATGCCTCAAAATAAAAACATAGCATAATTATAGACTTAATGGACCTCTTCCTTATTCCTCCTCAAAAGTGCCTTTACAAAGACAGCCTAACTCGCTTGGCAAAAAACTTATCTTACCAACAATATCTTGCTTATTGTCAGATGGCTTTGAAGAAGAAAGTACAGATGTAGCAAACTTTAAATAGAAATGTAATACATCACACCACACGGAAAAGAATGGCATGTGATGCATAAATGTTAATAAAAAGTTTGTTACATCTGTAATAGACTTTGTACTTGAGTCAGGGTGGAGACTTCTAATGTATTGTCATTAATTGTGGAAATGCATAACACAGTGGTAGGAGGCTTAATCAACGGTGTACATTTGTAATGTGTATTCAGACTATAGCATTATACGATTGATATCCTTATGTTTAATGTGCGCATAACCTTGCCTTGCGCTTGTAGCTGAAATGGTTATTACTTTTCCCTTTGTCATAGAACACATACGGCTGCCATGTGACCACCCCTAATTCCTTAAGTGTAGACCTGTACTGTTTGATACTTATTTTCATAATGAAATTGCTCATCATTTGCAAAGTGCGAGCTTCAATGCACAGTCAGCCTGCTCAGCAACTTCCTGCACACAAAGGGATCGCCTCCAAAGTTTGCATGGTAAACTCCCTTTGCAGTCCAATCAAGTAACAGTCTCACAAACCTGACACGTCGCAAATCTAGTCATGCCTACTGACTTCCTCAAACCACTTTATGGCCATCTTGGGTTGCAAATGTAAAAATGCAGGTAAAACAATGCTAAAATGTTACAATATTGGTTGCTGCATTACAACCAATCAATTTGTTTTAAAAGTCATTAATTTGCATCTTTCAAACTATTCACAGTGCTGATAAAATAACACTGTAATCAACATTAGGCAGCACCACTTAAAAAAAGCTTCTTTTTTTTTTTTATTCACACCATGTTCCTAAATGAGTCATAATTGGTTTTGTTATCTGGCAAATGATTAATCAATTTTTGAGTCTTTGCAGGAATAAAATATGTGCCACTGGACAAAATCCAAGGTCACTTATTCACAATCAGCATCCAGCAGCCGTTATGTCAATACCACATGTAACATACACAGGAGAGGCTAATGTTTGAGATAGATGACTGTTCCAATGCCTGTAAAGATGTCTCTGATTCAACATATGAAGGTCATTTTTAAGAGTCAGAGATAAGTTGAGGGAAACTATTACTCTTTTATAATACACATCATCCTAGGAAGACATCAAAGAGAAAATAAAGAAACAAATGCACATCTTCCCTGGAGCTTTATGCATGATTGCTTAAATAAAGCTGAATAAACATATTCTGAGATTGCTAATGCCTCTGACATTAAAATAATGTTAAACAGAAACATGATAGACTGTAGATGCTTGTTCATTTTCGAGAGGTATGTAACAATGTCTGCCAAGTACTGTGCGTGCACTTGTCTCATGAAGGAAGGAGTTCTGGTAACACACGACTTGTGGACCTTAACATTTTAGTCTATGGTCAACATTTTCCATTGCATATTCTCAACATTGCTACCTATGAACTCGATAGAGAAATGAAAGTAAAAACACCAACACTGAAAACATATAAAATAATCAGAGGTACTATAGTAGTTATAAATAGGGTTTCTTCTTTTTTTCTTTTCTTCTTTTTTTCATTTATTAATAGCTCATATTTTATTAATTATCTCTTGAAAAGGGAATATAGTAACCAGGGAATTAAATGAGCTTTAGCTCCAGACACTTTTCATAAAATATGTCCCCTGGAATTGGCATCTACTGAGTAAAGATGAACAAATTTCCTGCGGCTGTATTTGTGGGACACTTCAGAAATTTTGTCCAAAAATTCTATTTTTAACGAATCTGCAAATCTTTTATTACTGGCTCAAGACATAAGTTGCTTAAAAAGATGTTTAACGGGTATACAATTATTTCTATAAAGTAAATGAGTTCAATTTGTTGGGTGGAGTTGCACATTTTCTATAAACTTTGTTAGAAAACATCATTTTACAAGACAATTTTTTCTAAATATTTTCAGCCCACACTTCAAAAACTGATGTTTGCTCTGTTAAACAATGAAATTCGTAGACTTGACATTTTCTGTAACATGTTAGCTTTGTTTCTGTTCTGTAACTGGTGCACGTGCTTGCAACTCACTGGTAAGACTCCACATTCCTGTCTCAAAATGTGTCAATAGCCTGTCAAAATCATTACCATTTGTCACATTTAAAATTAAATCAAACTTTTTCTAAAATTAATTTACACATTTCGCTTACATTTAACTAGCAAAAAAAAAAAGCAACAGTAATGAAAATTACTAAAAAGTGAAAAACTAAAATAACAGGGTTGCAAAAGTGATCAGTTCCCCAATTTAATACTTTGTAGAGCCACATTTTGCTGTAATTACAGCCATCAGTCTGTTTGGATATGTCTCTACCAGCTTTGTGCACATAGATTGGGGAATATTTTCCCATTCTTCCTTGAAGAAGAATACAGAAAATTAAAGTTCAGTCCAATTACATGGTGAGCAACAATGGAATGTTTTCTTCAAGTACATCCACAAGTTTTCTATCTGAGTTAAGTCAGGGCTCTGACTTGGCCAGTCAAAGACATTCACCTTTCCATTCTTAAGCCACTGCATTGTTTTCTTAGCAGTATATTTAGGGTTGTTGTCATGCTGGAAGGTGAACCACTTCCCCACCTTTAGTTGTCTTGCAGAGGACTGTAGGTTTTCCACAAGAATTTGGGTGTACTTGGCAGCATCCATCTTCACTTCAATCCTGATTAATCGTCCATGTCCCTACCGAAGAGAATCACCTCCACAATATAATGTTGCCACCACTATGCTTCATAGTAGATATGGTATGTTTTGGGTTGTGTGCTGTGTTTGGTTTGTGTCAAACATAGCGCTTGAAGTTCAGTCCAAAAAGTTCTATCTTGGTCTTATCTGACCATACAACCTTTTGTCACATGGCATCAGAATCTTCCAAGTGTTTTTATTTGCAAAGCGCAAACGAGACTGAGTGTGGCACTTTTTCAGAAGAGGCTTCTTTCTTGCCACCCTACCATACAGGGTAGATTTGTGTAAAGCTTTTAAAATAGTTGTCACAGGCACAGTCCAACCAATCTCAGCCAAAATTTGTAAGTCCTTCGAAGCTGCTATTGTTCTCTTGGTAGCTTTCTTGATCAATATCCTCCTGGCTCTGTCATCCCGTTTGGAGGAATGGCCTCATGTAGACAAGATGTTGGTAGTGCCATATGCTTTCAACTTCTTAATAATGCTTTAAACGGTACTCAGAGGGAGAGTAAAAGACATTGAAATCTTTTTGTATTCTTCTTTTACCTTGTGCCTCTCCACAAATTTATCCCAGAGCCCTTATGATATCACCTTTCCAACCATTGGGAATTCTTTGCTTTACCATGCACTACTGGTAGTTGAATCCTCAAGGAACAGCTGGTTTTATTCTCAAGAAATTAAAATCACTACAAATGATGTCAGGTGGTGGCCAATTAGCCTGTTGTGTGATCTGGAAGGTCATTGGTTGTATCTGAGCAAGATTATAATGGTTACTCTAAGGGTATGATTACTTCTCCAAAATAGATATTGTAGTAATTAAATTATATTCATTGTTAAGAATCTTTGCAAATGGTATTTTCATTTTGATGTTGAGGGTGGAAAAAGGTTTATTTAATTAATTTCAATTTCCATGGTACAATGTAACAAAAGGTAATGATTTTGACAGGCTATGATGATTTTTTATAGGCACTGTATATCCTTCTGTTTGTTCTCTCAATACGATTATTAGTGAAATGTGCAAAACAGGAAAAGAATGTGAATAAAACATAGATCCAAAACTTGTCTGTTAAGAGAAGCCATCTGCTATATTGTAAGCAATCAAACTCAAAGGGATGCATCTCCTGTAATAGTACTTTCAGCAGTTGTAGCAGAAATCCATCTAGCCTTGATAAGGTAAATGAGGAGGAAAATAGTCAATGAGAAAGGAGCCACACATGTTTTATGAACAAACTGACGTATTCATTGGTGATGTTGAAATACTGAAGAGTGACCCCATTACTCTAGCAACAGCACTGAATAGCAGAAGGATATAATGTCCTCATGTAGTTTCCCTATTGATATACACTTGGAAGCACCAACAACAGCAGCACTAGGTGAAAAAGCAAGACATTTATTTGCTGGCATTGCTAGTGCAGTGATTAAAACAAAGGAAAAGAATTTTATTTACTATCTATAATTAACATTTAATATCTATAGGTGTAAAAAAGATTTAATTCCTATAGGTGTACATTTTGATGGCCCAACTAAAATGACCACACATCTTTACTCAACCTGGCTATGATGGATCGATGAAATAAAATGACAAGAACATGGCAAAATACGGGAGTTTAGATTGAGAAAGGACTGTGACTTCACAGCAGATGGGAAGAGACAGAAGGGAAGAGCAAATGTGGTAGCAGGAGTTAAATAGAGGTAAAGTCTAGTTTTATCCAATGTAATTCTCAATTTGATAAAGGTGCAACTCAGGTGCTTTCAGTGTTTTTCGGATGACCATCTGAAACTTGATTAATTGGAATGGTCCACACATGAATGCCAATACCATATGAGTGGCTTGCAGCCAGAGCCTCTTTACCTTTGGACAACACTTTGTCACAGATACAAAAACCCTTGAAAGCCAGTGTGTCAACAGCTTCACGTATTGGTGAGCTAATTATATATGAATACAGCTTAAAAATATTCTGACCTGACTACTTTCTGCTATACATACAAATGCATTGCTACACTATCCTCTGAAGAAATCGCCAACAGGCAATGAAATGCATCAGAAAGTTTTATTTTTTCTTTTACCCATCTGGTGCTGACTTTACGAGACTGGGAAAATTATTGTGCTGCTTTAGCGAAGTATCGTTACTAATACCATAGAGCAGGATTCTCTGTTTACTGTGACTGAATGGCTTTTGACTCCAGGGGGCATATTCAATTATGCAAGGAGTGCCTTTGGAACGGAATCGACAGCAGTCTGCATTACTGCAATAATGTGGATTTCCCTTCGCCCCCCCAACAGGGTTGTGAAGGGAAATCCGCGATGTTGCAGTATCGTATTACCATAGAAAATATGCAACTGAACATCATGGCTAACTGAATATTCCCCCATCAGTATTGATTGGATCCTTTACTAATTTTGGCAGAGGTTGGCGCCAGACCTAAAAGACCTTCCAGTTAGGAAAATGACATCAGAAAGAAACAAGGTGCAAGTATTTGCTTATATGTGTAATTTGTTTTCCGTTTGCTGGATTGATTAAAAGATTGTTATAAGCAGTACCTGTTTTTAGATACAAGATCCATTTTCATTTGCATTGCTACAAAGCGGCTAGTTTCCATGATCAAGGTTTGAGACATTATGGGGCATATTCAATTCCGATCCTGATTTGCGGGATCGCGCCGGAACGGCCGCGAACCTAATCCGCGGTACTGCAATGACGTGGATTTTCGTTCGCAGCCCATAGGGCTCCGTATGAAAATCCACGTTATTGCGATACCGTATTACCGCCAGTAGTGCGCATTTTCCGCGGTAATGCGCATTACCGCGGATCAGATCGGAATTGAATATGCCCCTATATGTACGCTTAGGGAATCATTAATGCAAAATCTAGAAAGTGGACCTGTAAATGTCCCATATAAGCCACAAAAAAAGACTCTTGATTGCAATATTGTGCTGAGAAGCGATTGCAATATTTTTTCTGTATCAGATGTGGTTAATTGGGATTAGTTTAGCTGAATGAATATATTTTAAATAAATATTCTCTCTGCGCTGTATATTTTCTTTCTTATTGGTTTACTAATCTGGCCTGATACACTGAGGCATTGCAGATTATACAAGTGACAATCTCAGAGTTACACACAATCGCAATATGTTGTGGTTCAAAGCGTTCCTATATAGGAGGGGGTACCCTGGATTGCTAGCTGAGAACTACATCTCCCCCAGTCTATGGAGTCAGTGACAAGGGGAACAGTCACTTTTTTCACCCCTGTAACACCAGAGACATTCCTCTGGGACAATGGGAACAGAGTCGGTATCTCTAATGCCTATGGCTTCTTCACTGCCAGATTTGTCACTAGACACAGAAGCAGCATTGCTAGAAACAGCCTCACACCTGGGAGACAAACATGTAATAGAGGAGCCTTCCACACCACAACTATCTTTTTCAAGAACAGGGACTAATATCTGTCAAATGGCATGATTGTATCATTGTACAATTAACAGTGGCACAGTAAATTTACATATCAAGCAAAACATCTTTTTGCCAGTTCGTCATCCTGTGGTACTGTCACTTCCTACAAAACAGTGCTAATTTCAGATGCAGTAATTACTGTGAGAGAGGTTGAAGAAGGTAACCCCCCCCCCCCCACGCTGCACTCTACCATAACCTGTTGTCCTAAAATAGGCTCAGCACTTGGAGGTGTAACTGGCAATCGAGATGCTGTAATGCCATTCAAACCACAAGTTAAAACAACTGATAGGACTGCCATAGAAGCTATTCCCTCTGTTCATTTTGTTCATTTGCCAATGACACCTCTACAGATGCCAATTTCCTTTCTTAATCTAACCCCATGCCAGAAATTAGAATTTTTTGAGGGGTGGAAAGACAGAAGTTCTTTATTTGAGGACTCCTCTCTCCCTATCTTTCTAACATGTATTATGTCCAAATGTATCTTACGAAGCAAATATTTTCTGATGCAATCACTGTGGTTCCAAAGCACAAGAGTTTTATTCACAAAATATATTACAGGGCAAAGTATTGCATGCATACGCCTGTGCGGTTGGCACCAACAACGAGCTTCTATCAGAACGCTCTAGATTTCAAAACCAGAGTTGAACATTTAATACACTGTACAGTCATAAAAAGCAGTGACATCGCAAAGATACACAGTTACAGTATTAAGGGCCACATCCATAGGTTGATAGGTCATGACCTCCCAAGAACTCAATGCCCCATTGGTTGATTCTTCTGGTCATTGTTCTTTGAGGTGGGAGTCATCTTTCCGTGTGTAGCCAGGTGTCCTTCCTCAGGCTTCCGCCTCTAGACCTGTATAAACTGGTTATTTTATGACATCTCTGGAGTTGCAATGTGCAAATGCTTCGTAAATAATACCGGAAACATTCTCATGCGGTTGCAAAGGAACTCAATGTAATTAATATGCTGTAAACATTAATTAGCTCCTTCACCACCTTATATTTTTCATTAAATGATAAAAATACATTAAATTTATTTACATGTTGCTACCATAATGGTTCGGTTGCGTATTAATTGTATTGTAACCAATTGTAGTGTACATAAATGATTGATTACCATCTTCGTCCAATTATTAAACTTCAACACATGGTGGAAAATAAACTCCAAATTATATAAAACCCAGCATTGTTATGTCCAGTTTAGCTTACAAAAGTGGTGGCATTTTAAAAATAGAGTTCATTTAACTCCATTTTGAACAAACCTCCACTTTATCTTTCCTCTACTTAATAATTAAACATGCATATTTCATGTTCTTTATAGTTTACATGTTCCATAGCAATTTGTAGTAAAAAATCACACTGCTTTTTATCTAGCTTCATCCCTTTTTCACATACTTTGTTTCATAGATTGTTTCTAGACCATATAAGATTACACAAAGGAACTGTGGATAGTTTTCATCTGTCCATCGAGTTATGTGTTAAGTTTGGAGGTCATGACTCTTAAGCCGACTACAAGGTCCTAAGGTTAAATGCAATGTAAAAGAAAAGCAGGGGTCTTATTACACATTACATCTTAAGACCACTTTCATGAATACAGATGTTAAGAATGGAATTATATCTAATACCCTATTTTCTAAAAGTGAAATAATAAAACAAAACGTGCCTTAAAGCAAGGAGAATATTGTTACTGCACCTTGAAAATATTCATCTAGAAATCCGGCTTTGTCCCATAACATCAAATTTAATAGAAAGCACTTTATAGCAATTATACAAGTTCTCTAATAAACTAATTGCATAACTTTGAAAATAGAACACTATTCAAGGCCCAGGCAATGGAATTGGGAGAAGAAAGAAAAGTGATAATTCCATTGTAATGCGCATATTGATACAAAAAGAATTAAAATTGATCAACTTTATTTAATTCTCAGTTTTTAGCCATGATCAAGCATAGCAGCAAAACACACAGTGGTGTAATGACCAAATAATCTAATTAGCTATTATTATAAATCATTAATGGGGAGGTTGAGAAATCTAACTATATAGATAAATTTAGGAACTCTAGCTTAATGTCGTGCAGCAAATAGTGAAGTAGTACAATGAGTATTGTCGGAGGTAGATTTGAATATTAGCTAATTTATTTGAATATTAAAGAGCAGAAGTGAAGAACCAAAGGGAACTAGCGCAACAGAAAGAAAGTGTGATCAGGAGAGAATTCCTTTATAACAGTAGTCAGATGTTCTAATGAGACTCTGAAGCGATTGCCCTGAATAAAATACAGCTAAGGACCTAATAGTGTGGCTGAGCAATGAGCTACAGAAGCAACACAATTGAAACAGTATAACTCAATAAGCTATTTGCATCTATAGTAGTGAAAAAAGCATGGTCGAATACTGAATAACGGGCGAGTGAGCAATAACAAGTAGAGGAGTAGTAAAACGAAAAAGTTATTTGTATCCATACCACATGATCTAAATTTAATTAATAATCTAAAGCAATTACTGAGCTTCAGTGAAACTGTCATCAAATGTAATCCCCAAGGGAAATCTAAGGGGAAAGTTTGCTTCTTTCTGGGAATTTACAGACACTAACAATTAATAACTTACATGAACAACAGTGATTGGATTAAGAAATGATGAAAGTAGTTATTTTCACAAAATATTGTGATTTCTTTTAATAATCCCTCGATATATAAAATAATTATAAAGTAATAACCAATTAACTATTAAGAAATATATGGTTATTCTGAAGTGACAAAGGGTGAATCATCATATACATATAACAACCCTAGAAGTAATAAAGAATTTGATGACAGACAATATCTGGTCACAATAGTATTTTTCCTCCCAGAGTTTTCTATATTATTAAATTATTTTGCTGTTTCTCAAAACATTATTTTTGAAATAACAGATTATAATGAGAAATATTAATACTTTTTATATCAATAGGTGCACTACTTTTCTTTCTTCTCTGTGTACTAGTGAATGATGTACGGTTATCAGTGGTAGCATCTCCTATGGCGATAATGAATATTCATAAAAAAAAATTACGATAATGGGAAGATACAATTGTTCTATTGTATAAGTGGTATATTATATTACATTTACAAGTGTTGGTGGTTATTTTTCAGTTGCAGTGCAACTTGGAGGCTAGACTAGATAACAAAAAAAGGTAGTCTAAGTTGATTCTTTACTAACTTAGGTGTAAATGCTCACAAGTGCAGTAACTAATAGCAACCCTTCAGCAATTGGCTTTGAGCAATCTAGTGCATGTTATATTAAGTAGTGTCTGACTGACTTCTATGAGATTCTGCATTAGTACATGAGGAGAGGTATCAAATACTGTATGTACTTGTACTGACCACATCTAGTATATGGATCTAATGCAGAGATGGGCAACAGAAGGGCCGTATGCGGCCCTCCAACCATTCACCTGCAGCCCCGATTCATTCTTGCTTTATTGTTTGATGTGGTTGTTGTAGCTTGTAACACTTATTTAATATGTCTTCTGATATGTTATTAAAGATAGACATCTCTTTCTTTGATTAAATGTATTGTTTTAGCCTATCACTGCAATTAAAGGTAATAATTAGTAGCGCTATATAAATAGCTGACGATGATGATGATGATGATGATGCAGCCCTTTTAAAGGTTAGTGGCTGCCCGTGCAGCCCCTGAAGTGTATCAGGTTGCCCTCACTGATCTAATATAACTGCAAATTAAGATGACTGCTTAAAAGATAAATACATGGCATTGATATTTTGCAATGTTCTGGTGTTTTATGTAAAAAATAAATAAAATAGAAACATAAGAATTGTAAAACTAAATGTATTTCAATAAGGCAGCAAGAGTGAAGACAGGTTTCAGATACCTTAGGTGTGGTCTGATATTAAAACATAAAATAAATTCAAACCTGCTCTGGAAGGAATGATACAAAGGAAATAGAAGGTTATGGGAAATGCCTCTGGATAGAAGATCGATGAACTGGTTGGGAAAAAGATTGAGCCAATCTAAACACTGGTAATTTAAATCACTGCGTCTAAATGTTCTACATCCAAGGTTATTTCCACAGAACACTTGATAAAGATGTTAACAGGAAAAAAATGTGGTTTCATAACATAATCTTTCATTTTTAATATATCTAATTAATGATTGCTATTGATGAATACATGGATTTAAGTAATGTATGTTGCATTTAGCTTTCCCATTAAAATAAGTTGATTTCAGGCTATTTAGTTTGGAACTCTTAAATAAATGATATCACCAAACGAGTCACAATCATGGACATATTATACTATACCTGCTCAAACCATGTTTATATCGGTTCTCAGAACTTGTTTGTGACATAAAAACGCATATTTTGTTATTAAATGATCACACAGCGAGAACAACTTCAATTAATAAGACATAATTGTCATGTATGCATAGAAATACTGATGTAAACCAATGATGGGTCTATGGAGTACTTCTTTTTTTATGTAGGACACTGTCCTCATAACTGAAACTTCACCAAGTATCAATGATATAACTGTGTTTCTCCTGCGAGTTCTGTCAGTATTTGTGTTGTACCGTTCAAGGAGCAGAGGGATACATTGTTAACGCACCATAGGGACTCATGTAGAGTTGTACACAAATAGCAATTTCTGCGTATATGTTTTTTACTTCTGCGCATGCCCACAAAGCACTAGTTACATATACAGTCATATGTAAAGTGAACCGCATCTTGCACTTACTGATGCTTGCAGCCCCTTATGATGGAAGAGGCGGAAGACAAACGGTTGTTTTTTCTCTGATCAGCTGACCAATTAGCACAGATGTAGCTTTGTCACAAAGGGCCTGAGTCATTAAGGAAAGTAAGGCAAATGGCTGTTTTTCATCTAGCACACAAATATATAGCTTTATTTTTACACTGAAATTTAAAGATGATCTAGGACATGCCCTACGCCAACTATAAATTTGCCATCACATTTTAAATTTACCTCCCCCTCCAATGCAACATGGTTTTGTCCGGTGCAAAGTTACTTCTTTTTTATGTTTTGCTCTCCTTAATGACTCAGGCCCAAAGTGTCTAGAAAATACAGTTAAACAACACAGTTGAACAAACATTAAACCGTATCAGAAGACATGCAGAAATAAGCTACATCTGCTCCAACCTGACTCTGCACTTCTTCTGTATCTGCACTGGACATTGCAATTGTTTATTTCTCTCAGTTCTTGATTATCACTCTTAAATCCAAGGGGCATATTCAATTAGGTGCGGGCATTGCGGTAACGCGTGGAGTGTGCATTACCGAGGGTAATACAGTACTGCATAACGTGGACTTTCCTTCTCAAACCTATGGGGTGCGAATGGAAATCAGCCTTATTGAGGTGCCGCGGATTACATTCGCGGGCCATTCCAGAGCGTAGCTGAGATGCTCACATCTAATTGAATATGCCCCCAAATGTTTGCAGGGGCAAACACAGGATTGTTGTAGTGGGGTTTCTGAATGCTTGCTTTCGGAACAAAGCAAAGAAAAAAACCGGGTGCAATGAACCTGAAACGGACACTTTTTTGCAGTTACGTTGTTAGATGTATATAAGAAATATTGTTGTGTCCCACAGTATTGTTTATTCACATAGTTTTATCTAATAACTAGATTATACTAACATTATATCTAAAACAGTAAAAAAATGTTTTACATACCATACAATACCATTTTACCTGTGGTGAAGTTAGCTGCATCTGCCACACAGTGTGTGTTTCAGGTATGGAATGTGCTGCAGTAAATATACAGTAAGATATACTTACCATAGAAACATAAGTTCTTGCTGCGTCCACTGGTGTGGTTGATGCCGCTGACTGGACTGCAGGTGAAATGCCTTAAGAAATGTAGGAGTATGTTAAACCCTGTGGTGTATATATATATATATATATATATACAGTATATATCTCAAAAGGATAAATGCAGTGCGTTGTCTCTACAAACCTTAATATAGTTTAGTGAATACTATCTGTGAACTCAGAGAAGAAATATCCCCCCTTACTCATTCACTCAGCATTCAACCTCCCCTTATAGCAGGCAGACAGAAGAAACACTGGCAGGAATGGGAGACTGACACATTGGCAGGACAGAGAGACAGACACTGGCAGGAATGAGAGAGTGACAGGACAGACAGACAGACCAACACTGGCAGGAATGACAGAATGACAGGACAGACAGACATTGGCAGGAATGAGAGAGCGACAGGAAAGACAGACACTGGCAGGAATGACACAGAGACAAGACAGACAGACAGACACTTGCAGGAATGACACAGACAGACAGACACTGGCAGGAATGAGAGAGCGACAGGAAAGACAGACACTGGCAGGAATGACACAGAGACAAGACAGACAGACAGGCACTGGCAAGAGTGACAAAGAGACAGGACAAAAAGACAGACACTGGCAGGAGTGACAGAGTGACAAGACAGACAGACACTGGCAGGAATGAGAGAGTAACAGGACAGACCAACACTGGCAGGAATGAGAGAGCAACAGAAAAGACAGACACTGACAAGAATGACACAGTGACAGGACAAACAGACAGGCACTGGCAGGAGTGAGAGAGTGACAGGACAGACACATACTGGCAGAAATGCGAGAGTGACAGGAGGACAGACAGATAGACACATTGCCTATACTCACTCTCTTTCCCCTGCGTGTCAGCAAGCCCTCTGATGACATGGGAGACACTCAGCACCTGATTGGTCAGTGCTGCTGCATGACCCTCCCACCTCCTCCTCTGCACACAGCACAGTACAGACAGAGCCTCTATGCAGCTTCTACAGATAGGCTCTATTGTCATTCTCAGCAGCGAAGGGGGTTTCTGGGTAACAGGAACGCCCCCTCCCCCCCCCCCCCCCCCCACACAAGTGCTCCCCTGAATTGCTTTTCAAACTCTCCTTTCATGGAATTATCTTTAGGACTATATCATCCTTCACCCTTTCTGCAACACACACTTTCCGCTTCATTACTCCACTCACCTTTATTTACCACTGATGAACTATTTTCCTATTTATATTCATTCATTGGAACAGCCTCATCCTGTCGCCAGAAATTAAAAGTTCACACAACTTACAATCATCTTCCCCATCTTCCTCTCTCTCTACTTTTATTACCTGGTGATATACCCACTAATCCCATACATATATATTTCTGAACACTTCTGTAATCCAGCAAACCTCAAACGCATCACCTATCTCCCCTCTCTTCTCTAAGTCCTTTAAATGTGCCCATTGGAATGCACACTCTGTTTGTAACCTCTTCCTCTCTAACAACCTCAACCTACTGGCCATTGGTAGTCATTTTTTCCCCAACAATAATGCCAACACAAGTTACATCGATGTGAAACCAAAGCGACAATGTGAAAATATAGACTTATATAATAGACATACCACATTGTCCACAGGCTTGAAGTTTGCCATATGTAAATTCTGACACTATAAAATATCTCCACTCATAATGATGTCACTTCCAATGCACAAAGCCAGATTTTCGGGTTTGAGGCGGCAATGGTCGGACCCGCCACCTGTATAATATAATCCAGGCGGCGGTTCCAACCATTGCCGCCTTAAAACCGCCAATGTAGAGGACGAGACCAACTCGTCAATAGCACTCAAGGGCTTAAAGAAGACTGCTGTTAATCTTAAATGCTAAATTACACTCTGGGCCTGAGTCACTAAGGAGCTTATCTGACAATTTTGTGTGTAATGTCCGCACAATTATTCTGCGCATGCCCAGTCCCTTATGCCAAGGAATGCAGATGCGCCCAAGTCGTCTTGGAATGCAAAGGGCACTTACTACACAATATGATTCCCGGGAAGGAACGGAGAGGGGCATGGGCGTTTGCACATAGTCAATGTACAGAAAGAACGTTTCCATGCAGTAATGTCCAAGTTAACTTTCAGTGCATGCAGAAGCTGTTTTTATTGCCACACGTCTTGCTCCAGCTACAGGGCTAGTCTAAGTCCCAGATATTAATTATGACGGCTGAGTATGCATGCTAAAACATGTGTTTGCTATCAGGAGCAACTGTAAAAAATGATGCTATGTACAGTACACATTAAGAACAACCTTATTATTGTTTTTCATTAAAAAAGAAATTATTTTTTACATGTTTTCTCATTCATGCCTATATTATTAACAGGTAACATTAATTGAATAGTTTTTCTGTGCGTTCTTTTGTGAGTTTATATTCTGCATAGGTATTGTACATATACTGCAGTGTCTTGTCTATAATAGCAGGGCAAACATACATCCATAGTTATCGCCACAGATATCTTCTAATCTGCTCTTTGATGGCTTTGGGCGTATGGATAGCGGACTTATGGGCATTCTAAAACAGACGTGTTTTGCTCAGTATGCGTGCCTTAATGACTCAGGCTCTCTGCATTGTACACTGAATACACATCGTTTAGAGTTAGGCGCAAATCCAGCTAAAAAGTGCAAATTTGCCCTTGGACAAACCATGTTGCTTTGCAAGGAGTGTAAATGTAATTTATTTATTTATTTGCATGCAGGGAAAATACTGCCTGCTTTTGCACATGCCACTCAAATACTGGCAGCTGTATTAACATGGTGACTTAGATTTGAGCTAGGACACACTCACCTATATCTAAAATGTCCCACTTTCAGGCCCTGTACCTCTAAAACTTCAAAAATCTGTGAAACGTTTTGTTCGACTGCAAAATTCAATCCACAAAATTTTGCAACTTTGCTTTTCATCTCAGTTAATGAGATATTGATATTGTAAATTACTATTGTATACAACTTCTCCTTTAAGAGGTTTCTTAGAATTTGTAATAATACCCAGTAGACGCTTTACTAATAACAAAACCTCTTTGCCTATCCGCGTTATATTTTAACGTGTGGAGACACGTTGTGCTATAGCCTGTATCTTTGGGAGATGCATTCTACTAGTTACAGGTGCATTGCCAAGACACAGCAATGAAACAGAGTTCTCTTGGCCCAGGTCACATTCTAGCTTGGATTCTATATATCCTTTCATATTCCAACCTTGTTAATAGATCAGACTGGAAAGTCAATTTAATTTTTTATTCACAAGACTGTAACTTTAGAATGTGAATAAAAGACTTTGCAAACCAAAAGAATTTGAAGGTAAAGCGTTAATGGCATTATATGAAAAGTGGTTTAAACTAGGGATGTGCACCGGCGACTTTTGAGGTCTCGTGTTTTGTGTTTTGGATCCGGATTTTCGTTATTTTTGAGGTTCGGATTTGTCTCGCAAAACACTTGACGAAAGGTCTCGGTTCGGATTTAAGGTATTGGATTCGGATTTTTTTTGAAAAAAACATAAAAAGTTTAAAAATCAAGTTTTTGGGCTTATTTTCACTCCTAGGCTATTATTAACCTCAATAACATTCAATAACAAGCATTTCCACTAATTTACAGTGTATTCTGAACACCTCACAATATAGTTATTAGTCCAAAACGTTGCAACAAGGTATCTTTCTGGACTGCGTAGAGGAGTGGGTCACCACAATATATTAAAAACCCTGAACTTTTATGATTCGCACCAATAATTGTACCTGGACTGCGTAGAGGAGTGGGTCACCACAATATCTTAAAAACCCTGAACTTTTATGATTCGCACCAATAATTGTACCTGGACTGCGTAGAGGAGTGGGTCACCACAATATCTTAAAAACCCTGAACTTTTATGATTCGCACCAATAATTGTACCTGGACTGCGTAGAGGAGTGGGTCACCACAATATCTTAAAAACCCTGAACTTTTATGATTCGCACCAATAATTGTACCTGGACTGCGTAGAGGAGTGGGTCACCACAATATATTAAAAACCCTGAACTTTTATGATTCGCACCAATAATTGTACCTGGACTGCGTAGAGGAGTGGGTCACCACAATATCTTAAAAACCCTGAACTTTTATGATTCGCACCAATAATTGTACCTGGACTGCGTAGAGGAGTGGGTCACCACAATATCTTAAAAACCCTGAACTTTTATGATTCGCACCAATAATTGTACCTGGACTGCGTAGAGGAGTGGGTCACCACAATATCTTAAAAACCCTGAACTTTTATGATTCGCACCAATAATTGTACCTGGACTGCGTAGAGGAGTGGGTCACCACAATATATTAAAAACCCTGAACTTTTATGATTCGCACCAATAATTGTACCTGGACTGCGTAGAGGAGTGGGTCACCACAATATCTTAAAAACCCTGAACTTTTATGATTCGCACCAATAATTGTACCTGGACTGCGTAGAGGAGTGGGTCACCACAATATCTTAAAAACCCTGAACTTTTATGATTCGCACCAATAATTGTACCTGGACTGCGTAGAGGAGTGGGTCACCACAATATCTTAAAAACCCTGAACTTTTATGATTCGCACCAATAATTGTACCTGGACTGCGTAGAGGAGTGGGCACTGGGCACCACAATAAAATATATAAAAAACCTTCAACAGATCTGCATTACACTACACATACGGCTGCTCCTCCATCCTCTCCATCATATACATGTTGGAGTTTTAGCGTGTGACAACCTCTTGTTTTTGATAATGTCAGTGCATTTTGAATATTTTTCAATTTGCCCCACACCACTGAATGTACTTTATCTATGATACGCAATACACATCTATCTATCTTGACTGCGTAGTGTGGTGGCCCCGGTACACAATTTGGTACCGAGGCCACAATATAATTAAAAAACCCTCCACGTGTCTGAATTCCACCAAACAAGTATCTGGACTGCATAGTGGGGTGGCCCCGGTACCCAATTTGATACCGGGGCCACAATACCTCCTCCAAACATGGTACAGAAAATTCGTCATTGAGAGACCCCAGGCAGACAGGGTCGAAGTGTTATTGTTTGACTTTGTAAACCCAAAAAAATGTCCCTGTTGCACATAGTCGTGCAATGAAGACTGACTTTTTCATTTAAAGGCACGATCTTTAAAGTGTAGTGTTTGTAAGTCTAAGTCATATTATACTTTTGGTAAAATTGGTTTATTTTGTTCCTCTTTATGGTAATTAATTAGTAATAGAATTAAAGTAGGAAATAGAATTAAAGTATGAAATAGAATTAAAGTAGGAAATAGAGTGGTATAGAGTTGTAGTGTGGTATAGATAGAGTGGTCCACACAATATAATAATAAAACCCTCAACTGGTCTGAATTCCACCAAACAAGTATCTTGACTGCGTAGTGGGGTGGCCCCGGTACACAATTTGGTACCGAGGCCACAATATAATTAAAAAATTGGGCATCAACTGTCACCGTTGTTTAATATCTGATACACCTAAATATGGACTGCACAGTGGAGTGGCCCCGGTAGTAAATTTGGTGCCGGGGCCACAATACCTCCATCAACCCTCTAAATCCCACTCCACTGATGGCGGACACCGGGCGCACGTCTAACACCAACATTGCAGTTACAGCCGCAGTTATACGCTTTGCAATAGGGTGACTACTATCGTATTTGGTGGTCATGGCAAACGACTGTTGGACGGTCAATTGTTTTGTGAAAGACTTAGCGGTCTTACGACTTCCCCTCTGGGAAGATGACCGACTAACAGCAGCAACAGCAGCAGTGGCAGTAGTAGGCGTACCGCTGCAGGATTCCTCGGATGAATCCCATATTGAGGAGGACTCAGTCTGGCTGCTGACTTGGGCTGCAGGACTGAATCTGATGGAGATTGTGGAGGAAGTTGACGAGGAGGGTGTTGCTGGTGTGTATCCAACTGGACCACGGGATTTAGGTGTCCCTGTACCGATGAGGGTCCTAGCCCCAGTTCCTGAACTAACCACTGAACTATGAAGGTTATTCAGGTGACGTATAAGGGAGGATGTTCCTAGGTGGGCAAGATCCTTACCCCTGCTTATTTGAGCTTTACATAAGCTACATATTGCCATACATTGGTTGTCTGGATTTGGATAAAAATAACTCCAGACCGAAGAGGTGCATTTTTTGGTCTTCTGACCAGGCATGACGATGGGCTTTTTCATCCCATGGACATCAGCTGTTTCCCCCCCTGGTGCCTCATTTACAATAACCACATCACCATCCTCATCATCAAGTTCCTCCACAGCGCCAGCTACATCATCAATAGCCTCCTCCCGAGCCACCTCTTCCCGTACAGTGATGGGAAGGTCAGGCTTGACAACCACCAACACCCTTGGACTCGCCTTGGGGATTTGTGATAATTTCTCTTTAGAAGGCAGAGTTGTTTGCTGTTTTGTTGCTGACAGCATAACTCTCTTCAATTTTTTGTAGGGGGGGGGGAGG
This sequence comes from Mixophyes fleayi, assembly GCF_038048845.1. Classification (NCBI taxonomy): domain Eukaryota; kingdom Metazoa; phylum Chordata; class Amphibia; order Anura; family Limnodynastidae; genus Mixophyes; species Mixophyes fleayi. Next base: position 175,984,224 of record NC_134402.1, read on the forward strand.
AGGAGGAGGGCTAAGATCCGTGGGTGAAGCTGAACCACTAGTCATGAACACGGGCCAGGGCCTAAGCCGTTCCTTGCCACTCCGTGTCGTAAATGGCATATTGGCAACTTTACGTTTCTCCTCAGATGATTTAAAGTTTCTCTTTTTGCTACTTTTTCTTAACTTGGGCTTTTTGGATTTTACATGCCCGGTACTACGAGATTGGGCATCGGGCTTGGAAGACGACGTTGATGGCATTTCATCGTCTATGTCATGACTAGTGGCAGCAGCTTCAGCATTAGGAGGAAGTGGGTCTTGATCTTTCCCTACTTTATCCTCCAAATTTTTGGTCTCCATTATATGTAGCACAAGATACTGCAGAATGTGTGAACTTGGTAATATTGCAGTACCAATGGACTTATACTGCTGGATTGGTTTTGCAAATTTGGTTATAATTATTATATATTTTTTTTTTTTTAAATTTTTTATTTTTTTTTACTTTTTTCTTATTTTTAAAAAACTTGGGAATAGTGGGGAAATAACTATGCCCTTAGAAGCACAGAGCACAGGACACAGCACCACTGGACTGAACAGGACACGGCACAGGACACAGCAGCACTACGGAACTCAGCAGGACAGAGCACAGGACACAGCACCACTGGACTGATACTGCAGAATGTGTGAACTTAGGTAATATTGCAGTACCAATGGACTTATAATGCTGGATTGGTTTTGCAAATTTGGTTATAATTATTATATATTTTTTTTTTTTTTAAATTTTTTATTTTTTTTTACTTTTTTTTTATTTTTTAAAAACTTGGGAATAATGGGGAAATAACTATGCCCTTAGAAGCACAGAGCACAGGACACAGCACCACTGGACTGAACAGGACACGGCACAGGACCCAGCAGCACTACGGAACTCAGCAGGACAGAGCACAGGACACAGCACCACTGGACTGATACTGCAGAATGTGTAAACTTTGTAATATTGCAGTACCACTGGACTTTTACTGCTGAATGTGTGAACTTGGTAATATTGCAGTACCAATGGGCTTATACTGCAGGATTGGTTGTGCAAATTTTGTGGTAATTAAAAAATATTAAAGTAGTTTTTGGTATTTTTTAAAAAAACTTTTTTTTATTTTTTTAAACACAGGGGAATATTGGGGAAATAACTATGCCCTTAGAAGCACAGAGCACAGGACACAGCACCACTGGACTGAACAGGACACAGCACAGGACCCAGCAGCACCACTGACCTCAGAAGGACAGAGCACAGCACACAGCACCACTGGACTGATACTGCAGAACACAGCACAGCACAGCACAGCACAGCACTAAACAGCACAGCACAGCACAGCACTAAACAGCACAGAACTAAACAGCACAGAACTAAACAGCACAGAACTAAACAGCACAGAGGACCACCTAACACACCCTCCCTCTACCCTGATCAATGCCCGAGTGAAGATGGCGGCGACTAGCGGGGAATTTATAGGATCCGAGTATCGCGAGATCCGACAACGGGATTATGAGTCAGAGCCTCAGTTTCACTTTTGAATTTGGCGCCAATACCCGGATCTGTCTCGGATCCGACTCGGATCCGCAACGTTCGGGTGGGCTCGGATTTCATAAATCCGAGTGCGCTCATCCCTAGTTTAAACAATATAACATTATTATATGCTCTTAGGACTTATTGGTTCCCATTGTTATCATATAGCACTTTGTGCCTACTGTAGATACACACAACCCCTATGGTATCTAGTTTGTAATACAGTCAAATTTGATTTTCAGAGTGGTCATGTAGGATTGCCAACTCTCTACAAAGATTCCCAGCAACATATATAAACTGTTTTTAATTGTCAGTTAAGAAATGATCTGGTATCTTCCATGCTAGAAAAGGAATCCCTGGGTATAGTCCTTGTGAAAAAAGTATTGATTCAGGCGTTTTACACAGAGACTTCTCTTCAGCAAACTAAGTATTAAAGAGTCCATCTGTTTAAACTTTGGCACTGACACACAAGTGTCCTATGAAGTGTGAAAATGTGTTCTCTATTTCCAACTGAGGGACATATAAATTAAGGTGACAATCCTGCAGAAACTGAGAATTCCCAACGGTAATACCCAGCAATGTGTCTATCCATTAAATGTGACTAAAAGTAGGTACTGACGGTTCTGAAATGTCTTAATGAAATGATCAAAAAACACCAAACAAGACATCCTTATTTAGAAAGCTATTTATTAACAAGGCTTAAATATGCACAGCCCCATTCACTTTTATTGTCTAATTTGCCGTTAATTGCACCAGGGGAAAGCACAACCTGCATGAGAGCCATCAGGAGGTGCAGAGATGGCAGCCGGATCCAAACTTATGGACATCATTGGTGGCTGTTGGTGAGTGTATGTTTAATGACTGGTATGCATTTGATAAGAGTGACATGCTTAATATGCAATTAATGAATATTTCTGTATGTTATTAATGTGTGTGCACACAAATACTTAATAGCTTATTTGTACACTGAAATTTAAAGTTGATCTAGGAAAAAAAGCCAGTATTTTCCTTATGTGCAAAATAAATGAATTTGCACCCCTTGCATTGCAACATGATTTTGTCCAGGAGAAAACTTTAAAAAAACCGTAAAAAAAATAGTACTTTCCTTAATGAATCAGGCCCATAGTCATTAATGACATAACATAAGAAAAAATATTTTTTCCCCATAAAATACATTTATTAGGATGCTATTAATGTCTACAGCGCATAAAATGCATTTTTACAGTTGCTCCTGATTGCAAACACATGTACAAGCATGCATACGCGACCGTCATCACTATCAATCAGCACTTACACCGGATCTGCAGCTGGTGAAAGGGATACAACAGAAAAAACACGTATAGATGCAATGCCTAAAATGCCTAATGCATGAATCTTGCAGCGCTGCTGCATACGCTGGCGCATGGCATGACCTTACTGTACATTGACTACATGCATATGCCCACTTCCCTCCCCATTCCGCCCCTGAAATAGTAAGCAGTAATATGGGTGCTCTCAAAGATGAATTGTATGCTCTTGCATTTTCTGGCATATAATTCGTTTCTGGGCATGTGCAAAGCAATTTAACACAAAATACGGCACATATCAGGATTTGCATACCTTGATGAATCAGGCCCAGTATATGATTTGTGGGTGATTTATGTTTGCGAGATGGGGGTAGTTACAAGGGATGCTGTGGGTTGTAGGTTTTCTTTCGGTTTCCTCCTAGCTGAATACAGTATATCGTTCAAAATTAAAAGAAGATGCACTCTCCAACCTATGAACTAAGTGTTCTGCTTAGGAAGTGGAGCAACCCTACATTCTCCACACTTAATAATTTCTAAATATATACAAATCCTAGCGCACAACCCAGTTCAATCAAACTATTGCATCAAACAATACACACGAAACAGGAACTCAAGATTAATCACATAAAATAATCGCTAAAAAATGTTTTGAAATGATCAATTAAAATGTAAGATTATATGTAAAGATAACAGATCTACCAGTTCGGTGTCGCTTATGAACTTTTGTGCGTTTATTGCTCTGTTTTAGATAAATATTACTATTTTATCTTCACCCTCGTGTATTGTATTCTTAAAATAGAAAATAGGTAACAAGTGCAGCAAATAGATGATCCCTCCCTATTATTTTCTGAAGCTTATTCTGAATTGTGTAATTCATATTAGGGAAAATAAGCAGCATTACATGCAGTCCGGCAACATGTTTCCGGTAAATAGGAGGTTCCTGGAGGAGGATGAAACCAGCAGTATAGGGGCACGTTTAGAAATCCCTTAAGCTCTGAGATTCCCACACACACTGATAATCTTCTTTAGACTGTATATTATATTGAATACTGTGTAATACTCTATGCCAACAGTAAAACATCAATTTGGGTGACTATAAGAAGAATCCTACACAATACTTTAATTGATTTTAAGACAATGGACTTCCCTGGTTTGTCTCCTTGGAAAGCTAAAACATTAAACTATAACTCAGACACATGATGCTTCTAAATTAGCAGAATAAATTCCTATCAGTGGAGAAACTACCATTGGTGCAGCAGGTGCGGTGCACAGGGGCGCATAGAGATAATGGGGCTCACTGCATGGGGAACTAATGAGCTGTGGGCCCCGGTTCCTTCCTCCCTGCTTCCCTGCACCAGGGCCCACAGCTCGCTAGTTCCGCCTCGGGTTCCTCTAATTATTTTACAATATCTGACACCCAAAAGTAAGAATGCACAGTCATCATACCCATTGTGTAAAAATTATTTTGCCCTCCATTGTGAAATTGACATTTCCCAGGCTGTAGTAATATCACAAAGGAAAGCAGTGTTTTTCTCCTGGTCTAAGAATTCATTTCTTACTGAAAAATTTCCAGTAAAATGTTTCAAGTCGTTATAAATAGGTATATGTGAAGATACCGGGTTTATCTGGCCCAATGCTACCCACTTCACGCTGGCTGGCCACCCACGGGTGCCTTCCTATGCCAGGGAAGTCTACCCAGCACCTTCTAGGATTCGTATGGTCACTCAGGCAAAATGCAGTTATAACATACAACAGTATATTTATTGTCATACAAACAACACTAGAATCTTATGTACACACAGTAAATAAATGCCAGGTAGGTTTACCACATTATCTGTCCCTTACCCCACTAGCTTAAGGAGATATAGTCACCTGCTGTCCAGACTTCACGACCCATGGATCCCTCTCAGCTGCATATATAGACTCGAGTTAGAAAATGACAATTCAAAACTAGATCTTGCACCTTCATGAATGAAATCCCAGCATGAACACCCCTGCCCCTTGGAGTTGTTCCTTATATCCCAGGTCTAATTTCCACAGTCTTTCCCCTCCCTGGGCAAACCCCTGGGTCTATTCTACTTAACCATTGGTCAGTGCTGGACTAGGGGGGGTTGGACAGGGGAGTGAAGATGAGCTGTCCTTCCAGAGAACCTCCCCTGTTAGATGGCCTGTCTGGACTAGCCTGGTGAGAACAATGGACACTAATTAGTTTTCCTACTCCAGCACATGGCAACCTGATCCCTACCCACAATCCCCCTGGCTTTACTTTAAAGACAATGAATAGCAACCTTACTGCAAGTCATCAATATACAATACACAATATACATATTTACACTGAATTACAATGTCCCCTTAGCCACATGTTATTGGACAATGCAGTTGTAGTCTGGTGAGCTAGGGAACAAAGCATGGGCTATAAAAAGTATTATAATCCACATTATGTGAGAAATGAGACACCGAATGCTCACAGGGTATCCCACTCATTTTATCACAGTGTACTATATCTTTTGTGTTGATTTTTATGTGTTTTTTCCAACAAACGGGAATACAGATACTTTTTGTTACAGTAGCACTAAATTTAAAATAATAGTGCACGTCATTTTTCATTGCTCTATCAGTATGAAGCTTAAATGAAAGAAGAAAATTATCGGAATTAACAGAAAAGGCTAAATATTAAACAGTGAGCATTACAGATACACATATATTGCAAAATATGTGAGCAATTAATAAATAAAAAAAATTTGTATGTGAGAACAGTATGGGCCTGACTCATCAAAGCATGTTTCTGCCGATTTTGAGCATATCATATGCAAAATCACTCTGCGTATGCCCAGAACTAGGACATACTCCAGTAAACGCAGCCCTGTCCGCTCTGTCTTCGAACACAAAGGACATTTATTACAGCCTATGATTTTGGGGCAAGAACAGGGTCGGGAAGGGGCATTTTGCCGTAGTCAATGTACAGTAAAAGACGTGGCGAACTCAAGCGCACGCAGCAATGTCCGAATCAAGCTCTAAGCATCTCAAAGTTACTTGTTTTTCTGCTTTATCTTTTGCTCCAGCTACAGGGCTAGTCTAAGTCTTGATCAGTAGTGATGACAGATGCATATACATGCTATAACATGTGTCTGTAATCAGGAGCAACTGTAAAAATGCATTTTATATCCATTAGACATTGAGAAGATACTAATAAATGTACTTCACTAGTGCCTATATTATTAACAGATGACATTCATTTATTTATTTTTTGCAAATTTATAATTCACATAGATATTGGGCATATCCTGTAGTGCACATTAGAGTACATTAGAGCACAGCAGACCTACACCCGAATTCTTCAACACACATATCTTCAGATCTGTGTTGAATTCAGGAGTATGCAGAGCCAATTCACGTGCGATTTTAAAGATACGCACGTTGCGCTCAGAATGCGTGCCTTGATGAATTAGTGCAAAGTAACTTAAATAAGCCTATTACTTAATATTTCTTTTATCAGTCTCTATTTTCCCATCTACATTTCCATAGGTTGGAATTTTTCAGTTACTGATGAAATATTCCAGTCGACATATTAATTTATTTTCTATTTAAGACTATGATGAGATCGTTGTCACAAAGTTATAGTGGAACTGTTAAAGTGAACAATAAAATAAACTAATTTCGGACAATGTTGATGTGTCTGTACTGTTGTTGCTAAGACAATTCTACGGTACTATATTTATCACTGGCAAAAATTCTAGGATCATCTGGAATCCTCATTCAAGGTTGGTGACAAAAGCAAAACTTTTGCAATATCTTTGTTTATAGTGCTGCGTATTAAAACGTATTTGTTGTGGCCAAATTTTTCTCTTTTATGTTTCTTATCCATTCTACTAACACAGACAAATGAAAACCATGGAATCACAACTGCAGATGTCTTATATTTTTTATGCTAATTTATGGCAACAGGTCAAGAACAGTGTAGCAATATAGTCATCTTTGGGATTTGTATGTCACCATTCCCTGCCTGCAATGTCTAAGAATAATAGTTGGCAAGTTGAGCAATGTTCACAAATGATGCTTTCTTAAGCTCGGTTTTGTAGTTTTGTGGCTTTTTATTAGACAGATTTTGCATTAATAGTATACTCTGTATTTTGTTATACACATGAGCATTTTTGGTAATGAATCATTAAAGAGATCTTAAAGTACCTAAGCTAAGCTATAATATACACTGTGGACTTCTAATTATAGTGGTGTTATGGTATTATGAAGTGATTCAGCTCCATTTTACAACCACTGGGACAATGTCTGCCTTGTGGGTGTATTCTTCCGTTGAAAGTAGGCACATTTTCTGCAGAAGTTTTCCGGAGAGCTGAATATACTATCCTGGTGCTGCCAAAGTACAGGGTTAGCAATGATCTTTGTGTCGCCAACACAAGGCACTTGTAGCTTTTTGTCTGCTTGGCAAGCACTACAGGGAGCGGTTGGTAGTCGTGTTGCTCAGCCATCCCCAATCGAAGTTTAATGTTTGCTACTATTGTGCTCTGGAAGAGATCCTGCTCAGCTACCTTTCTATTCACAGATATTTAACTTTATGTGTTGTGTGGCGCTTGCATCCAGCAATAGAACTACAGTATCATACCCATTGTCAGTTTTGTCAGTCCTTTTACTATCATTATAGATAATATAATAATATAATAATTATAGATAATCCCTTAGATTGTACGCTCCTCTGAGCAGGGCCATCTCTCCTCCTGTTTCCACCACTTCTAACTCTGCTCTCCAGCTACTTAGCCCTCCTCCTCGAGGGTCCTCCACCCCACGTCCACTCTCGCTCCCTCCTCCCTCATGGGGGTCTCCCTGTCTTCCGCACCCTCCTTCTTGGGCCACGTCGTTTGCGGATCCTCCCTCCCCCTTCCCCGCCCTCTCTAGCTGTGCATTGAGCTTACTGAGTTGCTGTGCTTACTGTTTACTGTACTGTGCTGTCTCCCATTGTATTGTAATTTGTTTGTCTCTGTACGGCGCTGCGGACACCTTGTGGCGCCTTATAAATAAAAATTAATAATAATAATAATAATAATTTATTTAATCATTTAAGTGATCAGGCAGGTCATGGAAAGTGTTTATATTAACTTTGTGTTTAAGAAAACACTAATACATGTTTTAAACTGTGAGTGGGAGAAGTGGTGAATTTTATATGGGAATATGGGAATATTTTGAGGAAACAGTGTCTGCAAACTAGCTCTTGAGGACTGGGTTTGAGTATCTCTGGTCTAAAGGCTTCCATTGCCTGGCTCCAAAAATGAACCCTTCAACTTGTAGTAAAAATATTGTAGTAAATGTCAAAATATTAATCCATTAGTGATTGCTCAGAAATCCAAGTTTCATTCAATACTCCAGTTTACACATTATTATTTTATAATTAAGGTTATGTATGGTTAGAAGCAATTTCCGAATGGCAGTGCATTGTTTTGTTGAGACTGAATAGATGTTGTTGATTTTTACTGTTTCTTGAAAGTATTAGACTTTACTATGTAGAATGTATAATGTAATTTATAATGTCTATCTATCTTATTTATTTATTTAAATAACCTTATATTTAAGTGTTAAGTAGACGACAACAGATATATTGCTGCTCATATTGCCTGTGCAATCTGGTCACACATGTTTTAACAAATTTATTCTCATACAGTACCAATTTAGATGTGGGTTTATATATATTGTGGATTACTATATGTGCAGATTAAAAGACCACAACAACGTCTTTCTTCATTTATCAGTACATTTGGATCATACAACCACCATATCATGCAAAGTACACAATGCATATAGCATTATGTAATTATGAAACTACACAACTAAACCTATACTCTACACATTTTGTTCTCTTGAGGCAATTAATACTTATATCTGTGTTATTTCAAAAACATGACATGCCAAAAATATATTTGTGTTTCCTACATTATAATTAGATTTTGCCATGTCAGTTAACATTTGTTAAACATTATAAACATAATTTTCTTATATGTTTTAACCTTTCTACCTCTGATTGCAATTATTTCATTTTAAGTATGGTTTCTGCTAGGTAATATAAGGACGAACTTAATGGTTTAATTAGTGTGGGAAATAATTCAGGAATGTCACTGGTCTATTTATCTGGCAAAGTATAGTTTAAAATGCAGATAATATAGGCATTTGGTAAGTTCTAATTGAATCTTATTGTGGCACATTAGTAAATAGATTATTCTGCAAAGCTGCAGTTGCTTATTGTAAAACATAAATTATATTTAATATATTCATCAGCATTCAATATTTTTTGGCTCAAATAGATTTACATGACACAAAATACATCAAAATTCACTTTGAGAGTGTTTGGATATTGGAAAAATTGTATAAATAAAACTAGCTCTATTTAAAAAATCTTCTACATGGAATAAACGTACATATAGAGATATGTTTACCTCAGATATGAATTTATTATAACTCAGCATATTACAATTTTCAGGTTATCTTCAACTATTTAATACAGTTAACTACCAGTGGTCAAAGTGCAAACTTAGAATAGGCAGTATGGAAATTTAGCAGTGGCGGTATGGAAAATGCAAGTAAATGGAATATGAGTTTTACAATGAAGGCAGTAGGAGAAGTCACTGTAAGGCACACCATCATATACACCCCCACTTTGACCACTGAGTTAACTCATGTTTCATCCACCACTTAAGGCATATCCACACAATTCATACCTACCTGGCAGCTACCCCACCCAACCGATAAACAACTAATAGCCAGGTAGCCAGAAGGAAGGGAAACTGAAAACTCAGGCCAAGAGTGGAATCACTTCCCTATCACACATCTCACCTGTTAAATCTGTCCGGGACAGCTGGCATATCTGTTTCCCTTGACCACCTTGGGCTGCACAGCGTTCCTCCACTCTCTTATGCCATTTTGCCAGCACTGCTGCGCATGTGCAAACACGGCACTTTCAAACCTCCACTGGATTCGCATTAGCTAATCATAGTTCAGTTCACTATTTAAGGCACTTCCTCCTATCTCCCATTGTCAGTTCTTCAGGTCTCCTTCCCTGTGAGGTGTAGTTCTCTGCTTCCATTCATGACAATCTAACCTATGTCTCCTGTTCCACGATCAAGACCTCCTGGGGCTATATTGCAGAAATATCACACATTATCACCGATCCTGCTCCAAGGCTATACTGCCCACCGGAATCTCAACACTTCAGTTCTCTGCAGCTCATCGCTTCTCTGTTTAAACCTGTGTCACCTGTTCCACGGTTAAGATCTGTGGTTATCCTGAAGTACACTGTGCATCTTCACCGATCCTGTACCTAGGGTCTCAGTACTTTACTCCACTGTAGTTCTCTCCCCACAGACTATAATTGTGTCTTCGGTTCCACAGTCAAGATCTGAGGGTTCACTACAGGGCATTGTGCTTCATCATGAATCCAGCTCCAGGGTTACTCAGCTTATAAGGATCTCAGCGCTCCAGTTCTCTGCTGCTCATCCTACCTCACTCTCCAGATCCAAAGGCTTATGTACTTACCTCCTAGTACTCCTACATAGCTTCATGTCTCTATTGTATTCTGGTTGCGTCATAAGCCTGCTCTGTGCCCCCTATAGGACTGTGACTGTGAGCCAAGCCCATATTCCCCGGTAAATACCTCTCTTCCCGTTAGACTCCGCACTTCTCGGAGGGTGACACCTGATCAGGCTTCGAGGTCCATTCTAATATCGTAAACCGTGACATTCCCTTTTCCCATTCTGCATTACTACAAATTATTTATTTCCAGAGTCAGGGTTGTCTTAAGACATCAGTGGACACAGGGCAAACATCCAATTAATTTGCCCCTATACTCTGTATAAAACATAACTGGAAGCTGTAATTCCAAAAAAGAGTGCGTCAAGACAAAAAAATACATTTTCTTTAAGTTTCCATTGCTATCTTGAGACCAATTTTCATATTTTGCACAGCTTACAGAGCTCTGTTAGAGCACAAACATTTTATAATTGTATAGTTCTATCTAGGTTTACTATTAGGACCTAAGTTTTTTTTGTCTATGCATATCTTACGATCAACTTGTTCTAGCAACTTGAAAGAAGACATTCCCCTATTTCGATAAGAAAGATAATCTGTTCTTTAGAAATAGCAGATACTCTCCCATTTAAAACAAGGAGTTACTTGTCTGCTTGGACACAAACAGGCAGAGATATGAGGAATTTTAGAGCCTCACATATCCATGATCCATACCTAGTAAATCTGATGGTGGACCCACTGTTTTAGTCAGCCCAGGGCAAATGCCCTTTTAGCCTCTTCATGAAAACAACCTAGCTTCTTATAGATTTGCGTGCTGACTGTCATGATCTATGCTGCTAAGTTATTTTTGTTACTTAAATTGGAAGCAGTACATTTTCTTAAAAACAGTTATCAACTGTCTGGTAATAGGTCATCCATTGTGATGACCTCCTTCACCACCAATCATCATGGGTGGTGGAGGTAGAAAACATGTGTCAGGTACACTGTCCTTGGTCCCTGACATTGCTATTGTCTTTTTTATTTTTGCACATGCACCTGTTTGTCCCTTGTTTGACAACAGGTAAGTTGTCCTATCACCAAAGATATATATAAGCTCCTTGGAAGGACATACGGCAGATAAGTATTTTGTTTCCAAGGAAAAATATCATTAGGCAAACAAAACCAATATATAGACTCTGCCTTTCTTTCCAGCTATCGCCCCATATCCCTACTCCCATTCCTTTCCAATCTTCTCGAAAAGCTGTTCTACAGCCATTTAATACACTTTCTCCACTCCACCATGACTGCCCTCATCAAGATGACTAATCATCTAATCTTGGCTAAGTCATTGGGGCTACTTCTCCCTGATCTTGCTTCTTGACCTCTCTGACTCTTTTGACACAGCTCACCATCCTTTCCTCCTTGACACTCTTCACTCCCTTGGCCTTCACAGCACTGTCCTTTCTTGGTTTACCTCCTAACATTCTGATCACTCCCTTAGTGTTTCTTGCTCTCGGACATGCTCCCCCTCCTTTCCCTCTATCTGTTTGGGGTTCCCTGAGTCTCTGTTCTTGGTCCATTACTTTTCTCACTTTACACCTCCTCCTCTCTTGGTCAATTAATTCGCTCCTTCAGCCTCCAATTTCACCTCTATGCTGATTACACTCCAATCTACCTTTGCTACCTTGAACCTCTCTCCACTCCAATGTGTTTGACTGCCTCCTTTGCAATCTCCACCTGGACATTTTCATATCAAGCACATCATTTCAACAAGCAAACTATTATTTGCATGATTATATAACACACCCTCTGTTTTTTATAGATTTTAATCTTTACTCATTAAATAATTTATTAGTTTAATGAATTTCAAAAATGCTTTGTTACTTTCTGAACCATTTTGAGATACAGATATCAAAGGTTGAAAAACTATGATCTATATATCACATAAAATGCTTCAATAGACTAAAAAATAGTCAAGGCCTGTCAATGATTTTGACAGATCTATCGCTGACACAACAATAAAATCAATAAAAACGGTACCTGAGCAACTTGTTACCTTCTGAATCTTTCCACTGCAGGTATCTTGTTTTTCTTCAGAAATTGAAATTTGCATTGAAAAAAGTGAAATTGAAAGAAGTAATATTTACAGTGTATAACACAAGCCAGATGTGGAAGTAGAGTTCTCCAAGCTAAACATTTACCGAGTTGGCAGGAGCACACTACTTTCCTACTCCATCCAAATATGTTAAGTTAAAATGGACTGTAATTTCTCCTTATTCCCTTAACCTCCCTGGCAGTGTCCCGGTGCCTTGTTTACTGAGTAGTAGGCTTTTAGTCTGTTACTTACTCCTCTTCTGCACAGCTGCACTTCAGCTTTGTATAACAACTCGTTTCAAATCATAAACTAGATTTCTTGGTTAAGCTGCTCACATTAGTAAAATGTGAAAACTGTCATCATTGTGTCATGCCACATTTCTCATATATTTGCGCTGAATAGTTGCTATAATATCTGTTCCTATGCTGCATCACAAATAAACATACCCTTTTGTGTTTTTAAAAAATAGTAGCTAGATAGATTGCATTTCATTAAAAGACTTCCTCAATGATGTAAAGGAAATTCTCAGTGTTCTCAACACCAAGCGACCAGACAACCAAAATAATAGACCATTGCACTGCTATGTGCACCAGTGGCAGGTGCATGTGGCACCCTTCCAACATTGCTTGACGTTGGGACAAAGGTCGTGACTGTAGGAACAGCATGACAGTCTCAAATTGGGACTGTCCTGCCTATATTGGGACATTTAGAATGTATGAACAACTAGTTACTATAGTTCTGTCCCAAGAAAAGTCTCTGGGTTTTAATGGAAATATAGGAATATCATGTTTTTTTTCCAAAACTGCACATAGCTCATGATATAGCTCAGTACAAACCGAACAATATATGTAGGCTCACTTAGTCCTTATCACTGACATCTGTAAGGAGGGGAAGCAGGCAAGCAGAAAACCACAGACAGAGTTCGATAATGCCCCAAATAGTGCACAATACTGACGCTCCTGTCATACTTATGTGGACAGATTGTGGTGTTAAATGAACTTTTATAACAAAGACAGTTCATACATTCAACTTCATATAGCTTACACCTTTTGCCTGAATTCAATTCCCCCCTTAACACTACCGTGTTAAACCTATTACCGTTAATACAGTGATTTCTACTTGTGGCTCCCTGACCCGCAAGCAAAAAGTCAGAGTTGAAATGACCGTATCAACGGTATTTATGAACACTATTACCGTAATATTGGTAATAGTGCACAGGCGCGTTACTTTTTGCCATAACGTGGCCAATTGAATTCCTCCCTATGGGGCAGATTCAACAGTCCATTAAGACACCCTGTGGCGAAGACCTGCCTAAAATCTTTGCTTATTTTTGCTTTAACCTAATTGAGGTGCAAGCAAAAATAAGTGAAGATTTCAGTACAGTATTAACCGGAAATGCGCACACCTGGACAACACGGTGATGTCTGGTGGCACTTTATGGAGAATTTACTTTGCTCCCTAGACCCCTGTACTTATAGGGGTGCACGTACCACAAATGTTGTTAAGTGTTTAACTGTAGTTGCTCATATATTGTAAGATACTATACTCCAGTGGAGCCTGATAATATGTGTAATTTACTCTCTATAAGGGACCATTCACACGTTTGCTTTTGGAGCATGCTGTGTACTTTACCATTTTGTGTTTAGATATATTTGTTTATTTATTGTCAGCACATATAATAAAGGGAACAGTGATGACCACAGTTGTCCTTGATCCCTATGACTGCTACCCTAAAAAAACAGTAATCATTCCTCTTTTTTCTGCAAGAAAACACACCGGACTTCATCTATGAACTGCAAAATTGCAGAAGCATAGCACCAAAACCACTTTGGTGGTGTACCTCAATTGGCTCAGATTTACTCTGTTACTAAAGTGATATCTGTGGATATGACTTACTTAGATTTTAGTAATGCATAATAAATTAATTTAGAAACTGACTAAAATGATAGCAGGTTGGATAAATGTTTGGCTAAAGGGCAAGTTGTGTTGTAGCCAATAATGAAGACTAAGGGCCTGATCCATTAAGTATCTTAAATTAAGAAGTATCTTATTTAAGTCTCCTGGACAAAACCACTGAAATTTAAAGTTGATATTTGTGTGCTATATGAAAAAACAGTCAGTATTTAACTTATGTGCAAAACAGAAAACTAATTTTCACCCCTTGCATTGTAACATGGTTTTGTCCAGGAGACTTAAATAAGATACTTCTTCATTTAAGATCCTTAATGAATAAGGCCCTACATGTATATATTAGTGATATTACTTGTGTATTTTTCCAGATGATACCAAGGGCTAGATTTACTAAGCTGCGGGTTTGAAAAAGTGGGGATGTTGCCTATAGCAACCAATCAGATTCTAGCTTTCATTTATTTAGTACTTCCTACAAAATGACAGCTAGAATCGGATTGGTTGCTATAGGCAACATCCCAACTTTTTCGAACCCACAGCTTAGTAAATCTAGACCCAAGAGTTCTAGCAGGGTTTATTACCTTACAAAGTGTAAAACAAAGTTTAGTTTATTTATGCATTTTCTTTAAATCACTAAGGTGTGGAATGTTAAATTTAATAAATCAAGAATCCAAAAGCAGAATATAGAATGAATGGTGATGTAATGTCAACAACAGAGATGACTTGGGGGTCTATTTATTAATATGTGGCAAAAAAGCAGATTTTTTTTTTTAGTGCTGCTTATCGAGGCAATAAAAAAAAATAACTCATGACTGCAAATTATCAACAAATTATTGCTGGGGTAGCAGAGCAATATTCAGCTGCCTAAGTGAAATTGGCTGATGCAGTAAAGATTAAATTACCGCTTTGCTGGGACAGTCTGAGGATACATGTGTATGCGTGACAGACGGTTCATGCATACGCAGTGGAACTGAAAGCCTAAACTTTGGCATTTAGTTCCACTTAGTAAAAAAAAAAACACTGAAAAAATGTTAAATTCAAAGCTGCAATAACATTGCGAGGAGTCACTTTTTCCCCACTCCCATCCTCCCTCCACTCTTACTTTTGCTTTCTCCCACTCAACCTCTTTTCCCTCCCTTCTCCCTATATCTTGTCTGTCGTGTAATGTTTGTCCCTACTGCAAGTGCATTTACTTTTGGTTGATGGACTGCAATGTTCTCAAATAATTCTACTCTTGCACTGTTTCATCTGCTGTATGAATACACATACTTTTTCAATAAAAACAGATTACACACAAAAAAGAGTGACATTAATTGTGATAAATCCAGGAAATAACCTCCCGCAGTTTTGATGGCAACTCATACAGTAAAATAATTTATTGATGCATGAGACAAACACATTGCTTAGACTAGATATAAAATCTACAAGTAAAAATAAACCAAAACCAAATGCACACAAAGATGGTAGATTAGATGAATCTTTTTTTCTATATTTAAAGATCAAAATGTCTTCCATTTTCCATTTTATAATTTTCTAATAATGTCAATATTTGTTTGACATATTTTGAGATATAGGATAAGAGAAATAATAATACTTAGAATTAGAGTTATTTTAATATTCAGTAAGCCACAGAGAAGCGAAAGAAAACAAATTTCTCTATAATTAGCATTTAATAATATGACTGGAAGCTGCCATAAGGCATGCTCAGGATGCAGGAGACAACCCAGGGGAGTTGAGAGATATGTACTCACCTGCCCAGTAATGGGTGACGAGCAGCTACGATTCAACACCTTGTGGTGCGCCAGCGACATTTCCGGGTGCACTGCTAAGAGCCAATCAGCATGCTCCATGGCAAACCAATAAGGGTTCACCATGTCATTGACGTGCCCTACCAAGCGATTATATAAATAGTTGCTCTGAATACGTTGGCTATTGTGACAGCAGAATTGTCACAAGAAATATTAAGGAGAAGAAGAACAGAGAAGATGCTGGGATCAAGTAAGAAGATGATGAGTGCAAGAAGAAAGATGCCACGAACAAGAAGCACCACAAGGAAAAAAGAAGATGCCAGGGAGACAGAGAAAAGTGCAAAGTAGAAGAGGCAGTGGGAAAAAACACACCAGTGATGTGATCACCAGAAAGAAGATTGAAGCAGATCTCCGAGTGTCCAAGGAGCAGGGATGGGTGGCACATGCACAAGAGCTGTGTCAAGCGGTGGGAATAGATGGGACTGTGTTAGTCTTTCACCTAGCTGCAGGCCTCAGTTCATATCCAGGCAACAGCCCAGTTCCAGGCCACAGCCCAGACCCAAGCCTGAGTTTGGCTCCAGACCACAGCCCAGCCCCAGATGTCAGTTCAGTTACAGGCATCTGAAATGAAACAAGGCCACAGCCAAGCCCCAGGCCTCAATTCGGCCACAGGCCTCAGTTCAGTTCCATGCCTCAGCCCCCACCAGGCCTTTGTCCACCACCAGGCCTCAGTCAGCTATCAGGCTGCATTAAGGTATTAGGCATTTGTGACTTGCTTGTTTCATTATTATTTTACTACATTGTACTTTTTAAGCCATATGGGTGGCACAGATCCAAATCTGTATTTACAGTCATTTTATTGATATGTCTTCATAGATTCAATACAATAAAAAAATCAAACTTTTTAAAAATCAAACTTTTCACAAATGTTGAGCATAGTAAAAATAACACTTCGAATAAGCAAGCAACCAATAAATGTTCATGTGCATTATAAGGAAAAACCTTAATATAACTAATATTAATTAGACATTTACATAAATAAAAATATTTTCATGCTTTTGTTTCAATATAGGGAACGGTCAGTTATCAATCTTCTAGCAATCAAATCTCAAGCTAAAGGGAATGTTCACCCTCTTATTAAGTATACCTTTCTAGCAATGGGTAGGATCCCCCCTTTGCCCCAGAACAGCCTGAATTCTTTGTGACAGGGATTCGACAAGGCTAACAAGAGACTGTTGTGTGAGAAAATCCCAGGAGAGCAGTAGCTTCTGAGATGCTCAAACCACCCAGTCTGGCACCAGCAATAATTCCATGGTTAAAGTCACTTATATGATATTTCTTGCCCATTCTGGTGTAGGTCTGTACAGCAATGGAACCTGTTGACCTTGGCTGGATACACACTACAGGGAAAGTCTAACGATACAATAGATTTAGTAATTTTACCAACAATAGAGAAAAAAAAGTCCCAATCAGCATGCTGATTCATGTTTACACACTATACATGATTACCTTCAGATCTATGCTTCATATCTGTCATTACCATCGACCGAGGATTACATACAGTTGGCATGCACTACAGATGTTCTTTTATATCCAGGAACCCAGAAAAGATTTAAGACAAGGTACCAATCTCCAGACCCATCCTGCCTCCTCTCCGGGCTCTACCTTCACTCTTCCAGTTTACAGGCAGTAGTAATAGGGGGTGAAAGTTAAAGTTACTGTTTTGAGTGTGCAGTGTCCTAAAGATATGAATTTTTCCTCTCAGCCAGGTAATTGCTGGCAGTGAATTCCTGTTCTGCCCTCTCAATATGTACATAAAGAATAATGGACATTTAACTGTGATGTAAATGTTGTGTCACGGAAGAATTTTTGGCTGTGCTCCAGGGTGTTGTAGACCACCCCTACGTCGGCTACAGAGTACACCAACTCCTTGCCAGCTGTGTAGTACAGGTTGTTGCGGCACTGATGCCCCCTGTACCCATATACCCACTATAGTGAACTGGAGACTGTGGGACAAGGCATTTTTTCTGCAAGAAGGGAGATGGGCATGCATTTTGTACAGCAAAATTTAATTAATCCAGGGCATATTGTGCTATCCACAACTTTACAAGCAATGGTAAAGTGTATTTATTCAGAACTGTAACTAGTTCATTTGACAGATTTAACACCGTACATGGTGCTAATCTTCACTTCTGCTATTTCTGCCTATGCCAGCTTCCTCTTAGGTTAAACACAAGACACCTGATGTGGAACACTGGTTGAAGCATTCTGGACATAATACAGGTATTTTCCTCACTAATATAGTGAGTGACAACTATCATTCAATAAAATGTGCGTGGCAATGGATCCCAGCAATTGGGAACTTCAATCAACAGATGGGCACTGTGGGACTGGGGAGCGGCGGATGGAGAGTGACGGTGCATCCACTGTATATATTGAAGGTTTAAGGACAGAGCAGGGGGAGCAGGGAGGATCCATGGGGAAGAGCAGAGTTTGCTGGGTTCCTATGGAAACAGCAGAGAGCCCGGATCCCGTCACTTTACTAGTCCGTGTGGAATTCCATGCTGGACGTCCGGACACCACAAGTGACAAGTGATGTCAAAAGTTGACTTAATAGCTAAATGTCATTCCAATTCTGCAGAGTGTATACACACTGCAGAATTGGAACTACATTGTTCCACCTTTGAAAAAGATTTTCAGTTCAGTTTGAAAATCTCAATCAATGATTTCATGTGCTTTGGAATGATAATCGTTCATCGTTCCAGGATACACACTACTGTGATATCAGGCGAATCAGTCGTTTATTGCCTGATTGGACCCATAATCGGCTAAAAAGTTAAACACAGTAGTGTGTGCCCAACCTATGTCTGAATGATTTTATGTATGGAGTTGCAGATTTAATATTTGCATTAACTAGCAGGTGTACAGGTGCATCTAATAAAGTGGCCACTGACTGTATATGCTATTACAGTCACACATGTCTTAATAAAATACTGCCACAGAAACGGATGTATAAGGACGCATTTTTACATCTCTGCAAAAGTCGCAATTTTACTTTCAACTCTAAATCAGGTGATAAGTGTTCAAATTCACTGAGTTTTTCAAAATAGGCAGACTCCACTTCCTGATATAGCATGTCCTATTCACCAGCAAGCTGGGCTCAGTCTATTCAGGTAAATAACTAGTATTAATGCTAAGTACCACTTTTTCACAATATATGAAAAGTGACAGGCTATTGAGACCAAGAGAGAAAAACATCAGTAAAAACAATTAACAATATGCTTCTAAAGGTTATGTTTGGACATAAATTTTCATTATACAATTTGGATGACATAACTTATCTTATTAAAAGCATAAAAATCATATGTCATTATTGACAAGCTGTAATCAAAGTTTAAATGCACTACAAAGTTTAATGCAACACTTCTCAAATTGTAAAGATGCCAAAATAAAAAACAAATGTGACTTTGAAGGAAAAATTCAATATCCATGCAGCAGCATATATAACAAATATAGGTTGACAAAACATTAACTTATTTTGTTAATATTCAACTTTATTACTGAGCCCAAGGGTTTGTTCATGAGAAACTTAGATAGAAGATAAAAAAAAGATAATTATTTTGTGTCTATGTTTATCATACAGTTATTATTTTGTAGTACAAATATGTACAGTAGATTTAGATGACATATTTGTGTATATGTTATACACATGTGCTGTAGTTATTGTACTCATACTTTATTATTTTAAAACATAATACATCTGGAATGTGATCTAAATCTAGTTAAAATCTCTTGTCCGTAATAAAACTGTTCAAGATAGCTGAAAATATTGTGGGTTGCATAGCTGAGGTTCAGCAAGCGCAGCCAATACTGTATTTAAATCCTTTAAAACCGCAACCACAATTAAAGACCACCTTAACTTTGGCTAAAGCCTCTGGTCACTGCATATCTTGGCAATGCAAATAAGTAAGGGTTTCAATAACTACAAAGGTTTTAATTTGCTGTAATATGGATCCATCTGAGCAAATTAACATAGCAGAGGTATAACATCTGCAGTGGCTACAGAAAACATATTATAAACCTTGAAAAATAAAATTATTGAAAACAAAATAATAGCTAACTTTTGACCTTGAAAAGTAAAATGGTCACATGCACCAATACAAAACAATATGATCTAACATAACAATATGATATAAATTAAAAAAATATGCAGGCTTGACAGAGCCCAAAATAATGCTTTATTAAGAGATACCAGTTTAAATTACCTGCTAATAAGAATAACGTGCTGTAATGTTCTATTTAAAATAATTGTTGATACTGTATGTTCTATTTATTGCATTTTTTTCAATTTAAATTACACATTGGTGCCCTATATAAGTATTTTGCTCACATACATGTTGCATTAATCGATTTTGAAATAAATGTAGGATATTTAATTTTAAAAACACTTTATTATTTAACTGTGTCTTTTGCTCTGTTCTGGATAATTATAATTTTAAAGGGTAATGGTAGCTTTAAATAATATCTGTAATAAAGCTCAAGAAATCGGGAAAGGCTGCTTGCAGTAATATCACAGCATTATGTATAATACGTGTCATAAATAAACTACAGCTCACACTATCTGTATTTGACTCTCCAATAACACAATAGCAACCTTCTTCTTAAAATATTACTCCAAAGGAAGCATCAATAAATCTCGTACACTATAACTCATAGGTACAATTTAGTATTAGGAAATATTTATGTTCAGGCCTAATATACTGTATTTAAAAGCTAATTGCACTTTTGTAGAGTTTTATTTTACTTAAGGGGTATATGTGCAAAATAGACCTATAATCTCTATCCTTTCTTTAACTGTTTATATATGCACTTTCTAGTAGAATGTATAAAGTATTAACTTGTTCTACAACAATCTTTGGGGGACCAGACAAGTGCTCTGTCTGTGGCAGCATCTTCTACCGTGTCGTCTTACCAAAATCAATGAATTTGAACAATGTAACTCAGAAATCTATCCGTGTTACTCAATTAAAACCTGAGTCAATATTGAAGATGGTAAGAGCTTCAGAACATGGGAGTAGTATATACATTGTACTAGAAAGTATATACAGAAAATGGTTAAAAATAGAATAAAGGTTATGATAGGGGTTATACTTGAGGGTTAGGGTCTCTTTTATACATAAACCCTCCATAAAATTGAAGTTATTCTTTAATGGAATCTGATATTTTGGAACTATTTGAAAGTGGACTTACATTACAGTCTTTACATGACAGTAAGGGTATCACCACAGCATCCTTTTTCAGCTTAACAACATTACATTTTTAGAAGAAAACATGGCATTCATAATTAGCCATGTGACAACACCCAGAGGCATGATACAAACTAGATGTGGGTGGTCTCATATAGGTTCCCTCTTATTAAGGGGCTGCAATTACTAGTACCAGACTTTCACTAGACTGACAATAGTGCCATACAAAAAGTTTAACCTTGGCATTGTTCTGCAGGGAGAAGTATATATATATATATATAAGTAACTAATGTAGAGCAAGGAGCTGGGGGCTCTAGCTGAGTCCAGGAATTAGTAAAGTAACGCACGATGTTGTTAGAGAGGTATCTTCCTGGCTCCACCTGGTGCAGCATTGGGTAATGATTAATAACAAATTGGCAGCACCATGCCCTTGAAGAGTCTTTCCAGATAGTTCTGGCACAGTATGCAACAATGTAAACCTAATGGCTACTAGCCTAGTGCTGGTAGCGCTACAGACACCCTAAAGCTGGTTAGGGGTTCTCTAAAAGGGATGGACCTGACCTAGTACTGAAGATGGTGGGGAAGGACAAATTGATGACCTTGTCAATCCCCATTATAGTGCCATGTAGAGGTGGGAGGTGAACTGGCATTAAGCCTACAACTAGGGACCCAGAAGGGACAAATAGGGCTCCCAGAACTTGATCAGGAACAGGCGACACACAAGCTATGAAACAGTCTCTCACAAATTTTGTATACAAATGTATCAAATAAAATTAGGTATTATGCATACATGCTTGTTATATTGATGAGTACAAAGCTTGTATTTAATTTCACTTAGTTTGGCAAAGCACCATAAGGTGTGAAACATTTCAGCAAATAACAAAACTATTTAGAAAATAATTCAAAGTTCAACAATTTAATGTCACTAGGCTGTATGCTTGTCTATTTGTCATTTCTAATAACCTTCTTATATACTGCATATACAAGCTTACAGACCATATTTAATAAGAATATGTGAAAAGTCTTATATCCAGAGAACCAAAAGTTGGCTAAATTTGTTTTGGTTAGAAGGAAATCTCATGTTTCGCAATACATAGTAACAACTATATTATGTATTATTAATCTACTGCAGCACATTATAAGGATATTAGGTGTTTTTCCTTATTTTAAATTCACACTATTAATGATACTCATTAGTGGCGTAACAATATAGGGTGTGATGGCTCCGGGCCGCCGGAGGGCACAGCTCTGGTCTCAAAAAAGCAGAGCGACGGCCTTTTCTGAGTTGTGCATGCACAATTGGCGCACGCTCAATGATCTCATGCTCTCGCCCAGCAGACAAGAAAAGCATCATTAAAAAGCTATCCAGATATTTATATGGTGCCCACAGAAACATGTATTGAAAAATTAGGAACATTTAAAAATCTTGCCATTATTTACATAAGGATTTTCATCATTACTACCTCAGGTCAGTTGGTCGTGGGAGAAGCTTTTTTTTGCCGATAAAGTACACTTCAAAGTCTTCAGTCTTTAGCCGTTGAGAAAAATCAATATATCCAGACACTTCTTGTCCATGTGAATTTTTATCTCGGATAAAGATAATGGACTAAAACAGAAAATAAAAGACAATTGTAGGTGAGAAAAAAAACAAGTTGTGCATGCTATGAAAACATTCAGATGCTTCATAAATTTGTATATATAAACTGAAACCAAGATCTACTTATTTCACAAATTTCACAAAACTGCATATTATACCCCTATATCTTTTGTATTACTTTAAAGGTTGAAACTCTGTTTTCTTTCACCAAACTTCTCACCCATCTATTCATAGGTGCTTTTAATTATAGCAGTATATAGTCTCCTCTTTCCTATCAGTATTATTTGTAGTATGTATGTACTAAGAGCAGTAAGTCACTTGTCACAAAAGTAAATTCATACATTAGTTTAGGTCATACAAATTAAAGTATGTCAACCAAACTCACCGTTTAATATTATATATATATATATATATATATATATATATATATATATATATATATATATATATATATATATAAATATGTTGTACAAATAAACCTAACTAACCAGAACTGTACCATTCACTTGGGAATAAAATGTAAGTAAACAAAGGCATACTAAAATGCAGTAGGGTGGTCTTTTATCTATAATGTTCTCAGGAAAAAACCAGATTGAATATGTGACCTCACCCGGTTTCCAAATGCAAAAATTAGATGTTGGACAATCCAGATGTACTTTATATGGGAAATTCCGCTTTTATGTACATAACATATCAATATAATAAAAACAATGAAATGTAACAATGTGCAGGTAAAATAATGACAAATGGCAAAGTCCCATCACAGTCAAGAGTTACTGAAGACAAAAACGAGGCTCGAACAAGCAGTAACCACCTGAGCCATCAATCCTGAAAATGGTTACATAGGAGTGGCGGATCCAGGTGGGGGCGATCAGGGCAGCACACGCATACCCTTCAATTGCAGTTAAGACACCGGTCAAAATGGAGGTGGGGTGGGCCCAACCGGGACTGGGGGCCGGGCCAACTAGGGCCACCCATTCAGAATGAAGGAAGGGTGTGACTATGCTAAATCGCCCCCCCCAAAAAAAAATAAAGTCTAGAGCCGCCCTCGTTGCATAGAGGGCAGAGATTTACTTCTCTGGAATCTGTAAGCACAGGATCTTTGGCCTCCCAAGCTCTACCTATCTACTCACCACACCATTTCAAACATTATAACAATGGATACATAGTAACATGATAAAAAAAAAAAAAGAAACAGAATTATTCAATATGCCAAACACATACACCCAGTGCCCAAATATTATACTCACATTCAGAGCTTACACATATTACGGAAGGACTCAGAACACTCACATTGAGACTGCCTCAAATTCCCCAGACATTTTACCAGCAAATAGTGTCTGTGCCACCACATTATTCCATAATCCGGTGCCCTAGACATCATGTTAGCTTGCAGTGCCAACATATGATATTAACCTCCAATGGCCTGAATAATGCCAGCATCCAGTGAGAACACTTTATATTACCACCCATTACCATATACATACCAGTCTCTATAGCCCCATGTGTATCAGCCACCAGCAACCAATATACCAGAAGTGCCCCACATTATAACTGGCTCTAATATCATCATATTTAAATCAGTGATCAATGTTACACCAGCATCATCTGTCTCCATATTATAACTAAAATTTAATACCTCCATATTCACCAACCAAAGCCTCCACTCAGATCTGTGTAAATAATGACCTGCTTACAATATGAAGAGAGTGTGATCATTCACACAGATCTACCTTCCAGCTTGAGCATTTATTATGTTAGCATTGTCATAGTAGTAAGAGACACTCTATAACTATGAACCAAAAGGGGTGAGAGATAAGCAACATTCAGTGTTGTGCTTGATTTAAAAGCAAGACAGAGATCCATTCAAATGGAACACAGTGGTAAATATTATTTACTACACACCTCTTCCAGCTAATAGTGACATATTACATCAGTGCACTATCAATATAATGAGGGCTGTGGAATGATGTCTGGTAGCAGCAGTGTGGGGCATAGAAGATGGGGGACCATAGACACTGTGGACTGCCTACGAGTAATTGTGCCTCTTTTAACAAATCTAGACCTGTTAAAGTGTCCACACACAGACACGTTCCAAAAGTGGAAAGTGGTACCCATGGACATGGCAGTCAATTAGGCACATTTGTGTAAATTACATAATATACTGTATAAAATAATAAAGCAAAATAGGCATTGTAAAGGGGTAACTACAGCCATATAAAAATGTATAGCCTCCCCTATCCCCTGCGGCAGTAGAGAGAAGGTACGGAGCAGCCACAACATAGGCTTGGAGGTTGTAATGACAACCAGCATTAAGACATCCTCAGGCATTCTTTCAATTACAATGCCGGGGCATATCTTTCCCTTGGTGGTAGCCACCACTGATCTGATATCTGTATTGTAATAGCCAATGCAGACCTGGGAGCTGTATTATGGTAGCCACCATTGATCTTGTATTGTTGTAGTCAGTAGAAATGCGAGTTATGTAATATTGTAGCCATATATTAGAAATCTGGGGTTTGTAACCACCAGATGGTTGGTGTCTATAATGCTGTCGCTTCCAGAGATCTGGGATCTACATTGTATATTGGTTGAAAAAGGCTATCTGTATTGCATGTCAATCACTAGAATGCTCTGTGTACTGTATATGAAACTAATAGGCTGCAAGGTCATAAAGGTGTTATGCCTTCAGCATTGATGTTTCTACATATGCATTTATTCCTGTGTAAACTCCACGTAGTGGGCAGCTAGTGTCAGCTTAACTGAACTCTCAGGGCCTCCGTAGTTAGTTTCCAATGCACCATAGGTAATGCCCAGAGATCACCATTTTAGATATTGCATGCTAAGAAGTAAGAGGTACAGTATATCTCCCTGCTTAGCACAGCATCGATGATAAGAGTCCTGCCTAGTTATGCAGTTTTTCTATATTTTTCATGTTTG
Source organism: Mixophyes fleayi (assembly GCF_038048845.1). Classification (NCBI taxonomy): domain Eukaryota; kingdom Metazoa; phylum Chordata; class Amphibia; order Anura; family Limnodynastidae; genus Mixophyes; species Mixophyes fleayi. The sequence continues at coordinate 176,010,081 of NC_134402.1, forward strand.
CATTGCATTGCCTCCTCTGCCTCTGACCGCCACCTCACTACTTCACTGATCACCTTCTCTCACTGTCGTCTTCAGGACTTTGCCCGGGCTGCTCCCCTGCTGTGGAACGATCTTCTTAGTTCCATCAGGTTAGCATCTACTCTCAAAGGCTTCAAGCGTGCCCTTAAGACTCATTTCTTTATTCAAGTCTATCAGTCCTCCTAACTTTCTTGTCCTGGCTCTCTCCCCTAGTTAGTACCACCCTTTATGTGTCTCCCCCTTCCCTTTAGGTTGTTAGCTCTCATGAGCAGGGACCTCTTTCATTCTGTGCTCCTTCTCCTGTTCCTTCACCCTCTGCAGTGTCGGACTGGGACATGAAGGGCCCACCTGGGGAAATGCAGCGGTAGGGGCCCACTACAATGGGGTGTGGCCAACTGTAAGAGGGGTTGTGGTCAGTCATTAAAGGGGATGGGGTCAGGCCATGGAGGACAACGTATAGCACCTTAGTATGGTCCATAAAGAAAAAGAGGACATTTGCAGTGAGGAGCCGCGAAGGAAAAGACAGAAGAGAAGAAAGAAGTCAATAGGAAAGTAAGTGAAGGGGAGCAAATGCAGCATGGAGGGCACTGTGTGAAACAGGGGAGACAGGGAAAGGGGAGGGATGAATTGAATACAATCAATCATCATCAGCTATTTGTGTGCTGTCCATTCTTTGTGGTTAGTGTTCTCTCCCCTCATAGTGTACACAGAAAACAAATGCTATACTACAGTACTAGAGATCAACCATTCATCATATGAAAATCACAATATAAGGGTATAGACTAAAAATTAATATATCCATGAAGCACTATGGAGACCACAAAATTATTAGCATAAAAATATATGCACATTTAAAATATTACATAAATCTAATTACACTCTAGACACTGGCAAATAAAAACAGGACTCTAAAAAATGATCTACCCACAAAATGTACACTCAATAATAATCCAATGCCACTACAAAGGACAAAAGCAAAACATTAATATTAAAGCATATAGCAGATGCAATCCTATAAGGACCTAACTGTCTGAATGTGTTTTATTCTGATTAAGATATGCTTCTATAGGGAATAGAGTCCCACAATTGATTGAAAACAAATAAACATGGTACATGATATAAACAGTGAATTTGGTTACTAGTTTATTAGGAATCCATTCATTGGTCAGCTGCAATAGGATCCTTTTATAGAGGCACTGAAGACGTATATTGCAATGAAGCCATTCTAATTTATCTCCCTCCCTCCGAGGTCACACAGTGGAGAGCTCTAGAGAAGTTTGCACGATTTATTACTTACTGATTACACGGACTCACACTGCAGTTAGGATGGCAACTTTATGACTACAGGACGCCTGCAACTACAGCAGAAGGAGTAATCTGAGATCTGTGTCACTGTGAAGCATTTCTGCCTCTCTCTGTCTCAGGAGCAGGAAGTGTTCTCACGTGCTGGCTGTAGGCAGGGATTAGTTTGACAGTCTCCGTTTCATATGTAGACTGACCGCAACTCGGTAATTCTCTGCTCTGCCTCACCAACAAAGAGGGCGGGGTTATCAGGCAACAGGGCCTCCCGGGGGATACCCCGGCTCCCCGGCAGGCCAGTCCGACACTGACCCTCTGTACCTCTTGGCCTGCTTCGCTAGCCCTGTTTTCCCTGTTTTATTAATCTTCGGCCTTCTTCTTGCTGATTTCTACTATCCCTTTCACTATCTGTCAGATATAATCTAATTTGCTTTACCCTGTCACCTGTGTTTGTATATCATGTTGTGTCTTGGTTCTGTTTTCTGTATATGTAATGTACGGCGCTGCGGACCCTTTGTGGCGCCTTATAAGTCAAAGATAATAATAATAATAATAATAATAATAATAAATCATTATATCTGTACATATTGTGATTGTATTCTATAATTTCTGCATTACAGTTTCACCACTTGATCTACCATGTTCTTTACTATTTCAATAAACAGCATTCTTCTAAGACTCATTTTTGCTTGCTTGAGGTTCCACACAAAGATGAGCATTAATTTATACTGCACTACCAGTAAAAAATGCACAGCCGCGATGTGCTGAGAAACAATTGAATCTGCCCCTATATGTCTTTAGTTACTTATAGGTTATTTAATGCTTGAATCAAATAAAATAATTCTTCACATTTGTTTTACTTGGAAGAGTGAGAGTTCGAAGCTGCATCGCTCTACCGCCAGCCTCTCTATGGTTGCAATCTTTTCTGTAAATAATACCACCCTCCTCCAATAGCATTGACACATAAGGCAAACCCACTGACAAGTGCTTTTGCAAAACTGTTGGAAAAGCGCAGTTTTACAAAGCACCACAATACAAATCGCCGTCCCAACTTTTAACATGATAACAATTACAAACTGTCAGATTTATGACGATGCCAGAAAAAAAGGTAGTTTTGAGAGACAAGACTGGCCAAACTGTATGCTGTCTGAGCCATCCTGCCATCTAGAACACAAAAGGAAACACCACCAACCCAGTAATCATGGAGGCAATCATCAAATACTGATTAAGGGGACTATGTGCGACTGTTTAAAACATCCCATAAAAATTCAAACGCATTAATAGAAATTTATGTGCAGATTAATAAAAACACATTTAAGTGCTGATACACACCTGTTAATTTGTTACTGTTAATTAAAGGCATTAATTGGGTGGCAAAATAGCAGTATGTATGGCCACCTCAAGAAAGGTGATTCAAGGAGTAAAATAATTATAATTAAAAAAATATAAAATTAAAATATACCAACATATAAATTTAAATGTAAAAGTCTTACATATAATCTCTGCATCTCTCTAACAATAGCCTGCTCCAAAAGCTTTATCTATATACTTAATATTTTTTATTTTTATAAAATAAGCTTACCTTAGACTGTGCAATATAAAATGTAGCAGAGGCAGCCACTGAAATAAACGGTAAGTATATACAATGCACACTTGCTGATAGGCAGCTGATAAACTGACTACTCTGTGCCAAACACTAACTTATATACCCAGGCTGAGTGACATCACAACAGCTGTTTATGACGTAAGCTAATCACATGATCACCCTAGTCAAAGCAGTTAAAGTTCACCTTGCCTTGTAAGGTTGTAACTGGATGGAGGAAAGTTATATTTCTGATTAGTGGATAATCGCTAAAACAATAACTTGTTTTCTTAGCAAGAACTACTGCACAGCCAAATATATTTTCCAAGGATTTAGTACTAGTACATGGATGTTCTTCACGGGGAAAAAAATAATTCAGTTTATTTTAACCTGTTCAAACATTACATATTTAATCTTTTCATTATATGTAAGGAACATTGAATGAGTGAGATAATCAAAGTATACTAGTATCATATTTTTCATAAGGCACGTTATGAGTTGGAATTAAGCAACAGGTAGCAGGCCCCACCAGATAAGGAGGCTCTGAAAGAGTGTCTGTCTCAGGATCACACACACTTCTGAATAAGATGCATCTATATATTAGGCATTTGTGGCAGCACCAATCACAAAGTCTTTCCGTAACCTATGTCAGGCGCATCATTATATATAGCCAGCATTACCTCTGAAAAGCTTCAACCTGCCCCTGTCCTGCCAGGTCCATTCATTAGCATTGCAGCTACATTACATGAAGTCTTGGTTGTGTATTCACATTACTTTATTGATTATGATTTGATTATTAAAGGGAAAACAACAGATGTTTTTAGTTAATTTAATTTGTATTTGTATTTAATTGCATTTTATATGAATCATTTCACATTTATTACTGACACTGTCATGACAATATTCTCTCTTGTGTATATGGCATTTTATTATATTATTAAATTGTGTACAAATAGGGTAATGTGACTTTAGCATTTACTTCTAACAGTGTCAAGCCCAAGGCCTGATTATCCAAAAAGTTGACTAGGCTACAGCTTAGTGCGCGAAGGGTTTTGTGGGTGGGTGAAACATTTTTGGTGGTGCAAAATTATGACAGGGAGAAGTATAACCTGAAATTAATTTTAAAATATAGTGTGAAAATAACAAGTCATCCTTTGGTGGGCACTTGAGGATAAATGAGTAGGAGAGACAAGAATGGTGACTGGCGCAGGCATGACAACCCCTTTCAACTATTATGATCCCATTAATTGATAATATATAAACACACTACATAACCGGCATTTAAAAATTAACTGTTTATTCGTATCAAAAATAGATGTATATATCGTTGTATGCTAAGCTAAATTATACTGTTTAAGCCTCACAGTTTGGAACATATTTATTGGAAGTGTTTAATAGCTTCTAACTTAATATTGGTAGAGCGTTGTTATAAAGTGAATGTTGTGACAGTATGTTGAAATGAATGGACTGTTGCGACTTCACATTTTAGAGACACATTTGCTAATTGTATCTACTCATTCCTAGAACAATATAGATAGCAGACTCTAATATAGGTAATTTTAAATTGGTGTATCTGGCTTAATTTAGCTGTTGGATCCTCACTATTTATTCTAGGATTAATATTGCTAATCATGTATAGCAGATTGAATTTGATTAACAATGTAAAATGCTCTGGCTGTAGTGATCTCACACTCACAGCTTTATTTTGTGACTGCATCCACTCATTCCTAATAGGGCATTTAGATCAGCATTTGGATGTGAGAGTATTCTATTGGCATAGAATACAAAGAGTATGATTTTTTTAATATAGGATCTGTGGAGATAATAGTTCCTAGTGTGAAAAGCCCTAGATGTCTAGCGCAATTGTAAAGCAATACGGAATTTGCTGGCGCTATATAAATAATGATGATGATCATGATTAAATGCTACTGAATGCATCTTAACGATGCGTCCAACTCAACGCAGGCATGTAAACACACTTTTTACATGCATCTTTTCTCTATATATGTACTGAGAATATATGCATCCACCTCTAAATGAGCCCTAAGGTGGTGTCTCATACAAGTACTTCTGTATTGTGATACCATATGTATTTTGGTCCACATTACCTTGCAATGTCTCTACTGCTCAGTAAAGAAAAAGAAGACTTAGTTTAAGAAAAACCTATTCTCATTCCTACTGAGATTACACTTTTTTTTTTCTGTTTGACAACATAACATTTTTATCTCCTGCTGAGGGTCAGATTAAGAGGTGCTATTTATCTAGTCACACCAGTTCATCAGAACAAAAGAAGGATAAACAGTACTTAGCATTCCCTTTCCCTCTCCCACCTGTGATAGCACCAAATGCTGCAACAGAATTGACAGCAAGGAGTGAATGAACTACAGCTGCATTCCTACAGCTATGTCGTGTGATATTAGTGGAGCAGACGTGTACACATCAGCACAATGTTAAACAAAAAACTAACATTCGATACACAACTACAAATTCCAAAAGAAACTAAAATATACAGAGCGGTCAACATTGTTTTGCAATTAGCAATCAGACACTTTTGTTTTATCCACAAAGTATTGTACATCAAACCCTAAAGAGTGATAATATGGACCAAAAGAAGCTCAGTGGAATGAAATTCCATCAGAGGGATTACACTTGTATATATTTAATACCCAAACCATATAAAGTCTATTTTAAAGACTGCCTCCACTCAACGTTTCTTTATAGGAATTACATAAAAAAAAAAAAGTTCAGACACAGGCATTAATAATTTACTTACATAATCCATCCCTATGTCTTACTTTGACAACTGCCATTGACAGCTCTGTCCACTTATAGGTCCAAAAGGATGGATCCGTTGCTATGCTGGCATGTGCATACTGTAACAAATGTCTTTCTTTATCGTAGGGAACACCCCCTCTACCAACACAATATGCAAGGGTGTCTGGCTGCATTGTGTAGCAGTAGATAAACACTGGCACAAGTGTTTTAAATAAGAATGAACATCCTGTAACAACAAGACAAAGCACTACTGTGTAACATCTCTTTCGCAAGCATATTCACTGATAATATAGCCAGCAATAATAAAAACTTTTTATTCTTTATTCTCAATTATTGGCGCTGCTGTTTCATGATCTGTGGTGTCAGGGTCGTACATGATGTACAGTTGCACATGGTGAATTGTTGATCCTTATATGCACCTTCCTTCTGTTGGTGTAATATAAATGCAACCAGCTACGGACAAAGTCGAGTGCCATTGACAGTATCTAGTCCACCGCAATAAAAAATGGTATTTTAAGATGCCAATGGAAATATAAAACGATAGCGTTATTTTAATGCATCATTATTTTACAATACAATCACTACTGATTATGTTACATTTTTAAAAAATGTAACATAATCAACAATCATAATCAATCATTCCAAAACAGCTATTGATTTCTGATATTTAATTTAAACGTAGGTCTCTAAATGTTAAAAAGTGTCAAAATATGCAATTGTTATTATTCATACAGGAAAAGAAACAGTAAAATGCTATTTGTTGTTACAACTCCTTAAATTAGTTGTCCTTACAAGTTAGGAGTTAAGTAGAATACAGCTCTATTTGTTTCAGTCATTTTTAAGAATAGATGTTAAAGATTCCCCCCAATGGCTCTTCACTGTGTTAACTATGACAGCTTTACTGTGCGTTGATGATTATCTTTTCTGGGAAACAGAATTGAAGCTTGTCCTTTCAAACAAAGCACTACTAAACTTGAGACACTGAAGAATGACAAATTACAAAGAGGAGTTCAGGAAAACAAAGCCAGTCAGTTTAGCAATTAATCCCTACCACAGGCCGTTGTTGTCCCAACAATATAACAGGTGCTCCTTCCAGGCCCATCTGTAGGTTTTTACAGAGGCAACCCTTCAGCAAATTACAAGGGTCATTTATTTTATTACACTTGGCAGAAGGACTAGTTCAATTAGAAAAAAAATGTGTCACTAAATCATTGACACCTAGTTTAAATCATGGGTTGCGTCATTGTTTGACCTTATCAAAGCTACTTTATCTGTTTTTGCACGACCCATAAAATATAGACAGTATTAATACTGCATTTTGTACACAGACTGATGACAGGAAATGTCTAGTGACTCAGTTTATCATTAATGTTCCTATCTACTAATACAAAACTGTGCCTCACATTTGAGTAAAGGAATACTATAGCGCTTAGTGCTCACTAAATGATCACTGACCATCGCATTCCAACAGCATAACAGGAGCACCAGATGTGGGACACTGGTCATGCACACTACCCAGAATGATTACTTATTCCATCCTTTTCTGGAATCTCATTTATATAACAAACATGTTACCTACTGTTTCTTTGATAACTATTATTCACATTAGCAACAGCAGCTATTTACATAGCGCCACTAATTCTACAGTGTTGTACAGAAAACTCAGTCACATCAGTCCCTGCCCCATTGGAGCTTAAATTCCCTAACACACACACACACACACACACACACACACAAAGAGACACTAGGGTCAATTTGATAGCAGCCAATTAACCTACTAGTATGTTTTTGGAATGTTTTTGGAATGTGGGAGGAAACCCAGAGTAAACCCACACAAACACGGGGAGAACATACAAACTTCACACAGATAATGCCATGGTCAGGAATCAAACTCACAACATATAGGGTCTGTATAAAACACATCAAATATGCTCTTCTGATGAATAATCTATTAATTTGCTGGTTGGTTGTTTGCATGTACTAAAAGCCATGATGAGTTACTAGGGTGCTATATATGTTTTTTTATTTGTGTATAACAACCCCCCTCAATTTTTTTTTTAAAAGGGCAGACTAGATGGACCCATAGCCTCTTTTCTGTCGCAAAATTGTATGTTTCTATGTAAGATGGGTCCATGATGAGTTTCACCAATAATCTGGAATTAATTTATTTTAAATCTAGTAAAATTGAGCTTCTCCTTAGACCTGTTTTGCAGTTATGTTGACTGCTTTCGTTTGGGCTTTCAGTTCCACTTCCAGTTTAAAAGAAAATGTAAAAATGTTACAAAAAAAACATTTAAAAACCTTAGACATTAAAAAAATGCATTGTTGAAATAATAAGACATTTTTTATGATTTTCATCTGTTATCGCCAGTCTGAGAGGCAGTGTTATCACCGGCAGTAACCCTTTGTTGTATAGGGCGAAGGGAGCAAATATTGCCCTTTGATAAATCAGCCCATAAGTTTCAGCTACCTGTCGCTTGTACAACTGGGTAGAGACAGGAAAGTAAAACAAGGACTCTGCAGACCAGGACCAGGATGGGGAGAGGGGCAGCACTAAGCAGAAAGGAGAGGGGGAAGAAACTGTTCTGAATAGGGTACATGAAGGAAGCAGAATGAAAGCACTGGAGTCAGCATAGAATAAAGGGAAGTGGAGAGGACACAAGATTAATTGCGATAGTAGCTTCTTTTATGTCCCCTTTCCCCCATGTAGGCTTTATTATTAGGAAGTCTATAGATGGGCCCATTTTTTCCCTTGGACAAAATGGTCATGTATGCGTTGGTTTAAAAACTTTCCTACACTACAATAAATTTATCTATAATGAGGGATGGGATCTTCCTTAATGATAGATATCTGAACTATTTGGATCTAGTCCATAGCCCTACACTGAATTTGGACAACTGTCTGAAAGTGCTGTTCTAAAGAGCCTTAGAAGAATATCATATCGTATTGTAAATATTTTGAGAGGAAAACCCTTTTTAAGAAAAAAGTATACTAGAATCCCTGTCTTCTCCAGTACTTGTAAGGAAAAATGGGAATAGACAACTTTTACCAAAAAAGAGACTACACCACATATTGCTGCTTATCCCACTACACACACAAACACTGGGTGTTTAAAAGACTTATATCTAATTTATCAAATAGTTATAGTGAAATAAATGTATAGACAAGCTCTGGTGCGAATGGAGGAAAATATGGAATGGAAGAAAATTTCAGGTATGAAAGGTTTTATAAATAAAATGTAATCATTTTGAGAGAATTTAATGAAATTAGAAAATAGGAAATGCAATGGTAGACAAGCCTGAACAGTTGAATGTAAATTTCACGCATACCAGTAAATTTATATTGAAATTTCATTGTGTAATGTACTGTTACTGCAAATAAATCCTGAATATGCACTCTTATAGCAAGAGAACATGTGCATCACAAAAGACAAATCCTCCTCTAGAACCAGCAGAAAAGAACACTCAGTTAAGATAAATAGTGATAGACAGTTATGGTTGCCAGCAGGTGACTGTTTTAAGATTTCTACAGTGACTTCTTCATGTTTCATGTCTCCGGCGTCTGCTGTCCCTCCTTGTTCCAACCGTGGCACTCCACCGGTAGATGCACTGAAATGCCAGTAGTCAATGATTACTTTATTATTGGATGCTGATAATGCCACACACTTTATCCACCAGTTTGGTGGTATTCACTAACGTGACTACCACTACACCGACAAGGACGTACCTGACTTCAGAAGCCACAAGTTGGCAATCACGAAAAGATGGTAAAGAGCAAAGCTTTGAAATCACTACTTCCCAGAATCGCGATTAATGCACAAGCCAGCACACAACAAGTCATGTGACTTTGTGGGACTGTACTATTATTAGGGGTGTTAAATGACTCATGCAGGGAGCCGCAGAATATAAAATATTTTACAGCAACCCCTCTACTTTACCCCTTCTACTCCCACACATGTCCTCATTTGGATTTATTTTGTCTGACAACACACATTAGAATGGAATGCCAATTTAGAAAAAAATTACTATATTGGCTGACCAGTGATGCACATGTGTGGCAAACATTAAGTCCACTGAATTTAGTTACATAATAGAGCTATGTCTGATAAAGTCACATGATGTAGCAGTAAAATATAAATGTTTAACAACTCTGATCACTTTCATCAACTTTGCAGTAAGGATTCATGGGTTTAGTGGAGATATAAAACATATACATCTGTAAGCCACTAAATAGCCTTCCGTATCTAGTACTCCTGCGAAGGATTCATAATGGCTACAAAATGAGCATTACCTACCACTCAGCATACCATGTGACAGGATCCGTTTAATTTGCGAGTTTTTGGACAGATCTAGCAGTTTTGCCTAGATTTCCACTAAAGCACATGGGTTTGCAGAGCAAGATAGGTAGATAGTGTGTCCTTTGGAAGCAGTCTTAGCTATGGGACACAATTTTCACCTTGTTGTGAAAACGAAATTTGCTTAATGTGAAAAAAGCTTCAAGAATACAAAAGTATAACAAAGGTAGCTCTGATGTTTTCTCGCTATTATGATAAATATAAGCCATGAATGAGGATAAGCCAAGCAGTATTTTAGGAGAAAATCTAATTTAACGAAAAAAATGGTTCTAAAGTGATAGGATGTTGAATTTTGATGTGACATATATCCTTTTGCACAGTGGTTTCTTCAAATAATTTTTACCTCCTTGCAAACCTAGGCATACCTCTGATTTGCTGAGGCATCTCCTGAGAGTGGAGAATAGGGGGTAAATGTATCAATGTCCGGATTCTTCAACTCCGGCGAGATCGGCTTCTTCAGCGCTTAAATTTAAAGCGGCGCTGCCTTGTAAAGGGAAGTTTCCCTTTACAAGGCAGCGCCGCTTTAGATTTAAGCGCTGAAGACGCCGATCTCGCCGGAGTTGAAGAATCCGGACATTGATACATTTACCCCTAGGTGTGCACCTTTAAACACTAAAGGACCTGAATCATAAAAGAGAGTAAAGCATAACAAATGAGTAACTTTACAACTGGGCAAAACCATGTTGCATTGGAGGGGGAGATAAATTTAAAATGTGGGGACAGATTTATAGTTGGGGAAGGGCATGACCTAGATCAACTTTAAATTTCAATGTAAAAATAAAGCTATCAAGTATTTGTGTGCTACATAAAAAAAGCAGCCAGTACTTAACTTATGTGCAAAATAATAAACTACTTTGCACCCCTTGCATTGTAAAATGTTTTTTTTTCAGAAGCAAACTTACTAATTGTTATGCTTTAGTCTTCTTAATAACTCAGGCCCTAAAGTGTTTTGCAGTGCACATTCACGGTGCTTTATAAGTGTAATCTAAAGTCTAGTGCCTCATCACAAGATGTGTATGAAAATTATCTGCTCAATTTCATTTGGATCATTCTCATGCTTTATGCATTTTTTAGTCACACAACTGGCGAAGATGTGTCAATTTGTCGATATTTCCAACAATATTGCAGCATGTGGGGCCCAGTGCCATACCCACCAGAATAGCCCATGCGATCGCTATGAGGCCTGGCAATGTTGGTCCATCCAATCTGGAGTCCCCTGCTTTTCTTTTCTGAGCATGCACAGGACTAAAGAAGTGAAATGGGGAGAGAATGGATGGCAAGGGTTTTAGGGGATCTCCCTATTTATCATAGCCCCTGGGCCATAAGGACAATTGCTAGTGGAAGCCTTTAATGGAGGCCTCTGGCGAAGCTTCCCCAAGCAAAGCATAAGAAAGCCTATTTAAAATTCTCCTATTACCATAGAAACAATTGAAAAAATACTTTATCACTAAAACAATTTTTTGAACATTGATCCGCTGCCCCAGTGACATTTTATTGATAAATTTGGTGGCTGATAAACAGCTATAGAATTGATAAATAGAACCCTGAATATTTCAGTGATGGTAATGGGGAGACCCATCAAAGAAATCAGCTGTATTAGTCCTTCAATATATAAACTATGCATATTTGGTATTGTTATCTTCAGACCCAATTTACTGTATTTTTCCGTAATTTAATGGACTTGCACCAATTGTGGAAAATTAACAAAAAGAAAAATCTTGAAAACCTAATTTTTTTACTTTGCCTATTTTTCACATAGAAAAAAGATATTTAACCCTATAACCTGCCAAATGAAAGAAGTATCTCTCTAGGGAAAATAAATATATAATCCACTTTGGTAAACAAAAACAAAACAAAGTTAAATCCTATAAAGAGACAAACAAAGTTAGAACATTAACCTGGACACAAAAGGGAAGAGAAGGAGAGAGTGGGTAATGTACAAAGTAAACCATAACAGATTACTAAGCTCTCAAAGGGGAAACAACACAGAAAGCCGGAGGACAAGAGAATGGAACAGTGGTAAACCCATATCTAATAATTAGCCATATATTTCATACATTAATGTTCTATTAACAAATGATATTGTCTAATCCATAAGTACTTATGAAATATTAATGAGACATATTATACTGGCAGCAAATAGTGCTTCAAAAGTCTATTATCGCTTTGGTAGTGGGATTTTAGAAATTCAAACCTTTTACGCACACAAAATAACCTCCTGATTCTGACGTGTAGATGTTAATGTGCCAAATATACATATCATAGCAATCATTTTCTGAAAACAACAGTTTTTTACGACCAACACCGCAGTGAATTAGAAAATGTGCAGCAGCCACACAGACTGTTCATACCTCACCTATCACATTCAATGCTTCACCTGCTCATATGGTGTGCACCTGTGATTTGTTGGCACACCATACAAGAACTGCACAAAGCACAATGCCAAGTAACCCTCTAGTGACTGTGGAGACAATATATTTTTAGAGGTCATGTTCCATATTACATTCCATTATGGTAACACTATCACACCTCCCAGGTGAAAAGGTGAGCTCCACGGCCACTGCATGCTGCTCATATGTCTCAGGTATCAAAAACACCTGTACTAAACCATTTGCTTCAAGCTGAACCTAAAAATAAAAAGCCCCTACTTTTTTCTCAGTAATGCCTTTGGGCAGACAGCCCACCGATTAATCATAGGCTGCAGAATTAAAACTGCTCCCAGAAGATGTACAAGTTTGTGTACTTGAAAGTCTATTTAAGCCAACAATGAAGAAGTCCACATGTAGCTTTCTGATTTGATTATTCCCTGAAACATGACTTTCTATAAAGTAAGTAAAGCAGCAGAGGGATGTTTCTGCTCTCACTAACAATGCTTTCAGCTTGTATTATGTGCGTGATATATTGTGATCACAACACCATAACAATGTAATATTAAAAACTACTTTAGTTAACTGTGAGGTGCTCATTAAGGAATTAAGATTGCATGGGTATGAATAAAGCAGTGTAAAGTGTTTTAAATATTTTTACAATTATTTATTTATTTGACTTTAAACTGCGCCAGTCCTGTGAAATCAGGACCAGCACTGAGGACTTTTGGTAGGTGGGGGGTTTTGGTCATTATTGCTGCAGGATTATTGTCCAAGAAAATAAAGGAAGCACAAAGGTGTTAACGTGATATTTCTTGCCATCGTTTTGAAAAAGGTGTTGCCCGATTCTTCAGTTGGTGTGAAATAGTCTGTCTAATATTCTGTCAAATGTCAAAATTTGTCCAAATATGACAAATCTTGATTTCCCCTCACTACTTCCTACTTATATCATACATTACCTAGTCACACCATTATCACAACAATTAGTCAACTAGTGGGTTGTTTGGCCCTGTCACATACAGTTGTGGTAAAAAATATTGGCACCCTTGCACTTTTTTCAAATAACTCACACTTTCCTCTAAACATAAGTGGAAATTAACAATAGTATTTGATCTCCACAATTCTTTCTCTGCTAATATTACACTCCCGCTTTCAGGACTTCGCCCGGGCTGCTCCTCACCTGTGAAACCTCAAATGCCATATCAGTTTAGCCTCTACTCTCCAAGGCATTAAGTATGCCATTAAAACTCATTTCTTTATTGAAGCTTATCAGCCCTCCTCCTAACTCCTTTGCCTTTGCTACCACTTCCACTCCCCACTCTGTGTCACCCTATTTGGCCTTCCCCTTCCCTTTAGGGGGTAAGCTCTTATGAGCAGGAGGCTCTTTCCTCATGTACTCCTTCCACTATTGCATGACCCTCTGTACCTCTGAATACCTAGCCCTGTTTTCTTGAGCCCAGGCCTACTTCATGTTGCACATTACCATCACTTTCACTCACTGTCCCATAAATAACTTGATGTGCACTACCAAGATATCTGTATAATTTGTAAAGTAGTAGATGTCTGGTGTATGTTTAATTATGTTTATTCTAATAATGTATTATCTAGCGTATTATGAATTGTTGTTGTCTGTGTATCATATAATATTGTTAATTTCCTGTACAGTGCTGCAGACCTTTTGTGGCGCTTTGTAAATAAAAGATAATAATAAAAATAATAATAATAATAATAGTAATAATAAAACAATTAACATTTTGTTAAACTACTATAACTACAATCAGCTGCTTCCAATAGCCATGGATAAGCTTCCTGTACCACTCTACTAGCAGTTTGCATTCTTCTTGTGCAAACTGCTTCAGTTTCCCCAGAGTTGAAAGGTGCCTTCACTAAACTGTTTACCACAGGTGTTCTATGGGACTTAGATCTGGATTCATAGCTGGCTACTAGCAACCACAGCAACTCAAAAACATCACTGAACCTTCTCCATGTATGACGGTAGTGAAAGTGTTCTTTTGTTTGGAAGCTTTATTTTGGTTTTTGTAAACATAGGGATAATGTGCTTTAACAAAAAGCTCTAATTTGGTCACAACTGTCCACAGGGCATTCTCACAGAAGGAATTTGACTTGTTCACATGTGTTGGCAAACTTCAGTAGGGCTCTCATATGTTTCTCAGCAGTGGGCCCCTCCTGGGCCTTCTACCATATAACCCCCTTTCATTGAGTTGGTGAGTGATGGTGCAAGCTCAATCTGTCATGTCTTTGGTCTGGAGCTTATCCTGAATCTGTTTGGCAGTTGATCAAGGAACTTCAAACAATCCTGCACTGCAATCTTTGATCAAGTTTTCTCTAGCAGCCATGTGCAGGCAGGTTGGCTACAGTGCCATGGGCCTGAAACTTCCTAATAACATTACATACGGTTGAAACCTTGTGATTGTCCATGCTTGGTTACAATCTTCTTTCTGACTTCCTAAGACAATTCTCTGGCTTTCTTTCCTTTCTCTGTACTCATTGTAGTACACAATGACACAAAAGGAGAATGAGCCCTTCTCTCTATTCAAGCTTGGTTAATGAGTGTTTTTTATATTGCAGGCACCTGCTACTCACCCCAGGTGAGTTCAGGTCCAAAAGGAAGGAGAATCACTGGCTGACTGGAAATCTAATTATTTCAAACTACTTGTAAAAGTTGAACATAAGTTTGTCCATTTAAGGATTTCTGTGTGGAGTAAGCTACGACTTAGTAAATGTTTATACCAAAATGTTTTTAAAATGAACAATTCTCTGTAAGAAATTGGGCATTATAAGAAAAAATTGCAATGCTGCCAATATTTCCAGTCATAACTTTAAGTGGTGTGATATATCTTTCTAAAAGCTCTTTCAATTGATTTACCGGCACATTGACCACTCCCCTCCTATCTATTGGGGTCTATAAAGGCTCTGTTCTGTGTCCACCTCTTTTTACGTCTTCTCTCAGTGAACTAATCCACTTCTTCTGCCCCCCAATAACAGCTTTATGCATACGACACCCAAATCTACCTCTCCTCCCCTGACCTCTCTCCTTTTCTTCTATCACATCTGTGCAAACACAACCAAAAGCTCAATATGTCCAAAAGTGAGCTCCTCATCTTCCCTTCTGCCAGTGTCACTAACCTATCTGATGTCCCCCACCATTGACAGTATCATGCTCTCTAAAGCCCCTTGGCCCCCTCCATACCTATTGTACCACCTTGCAAATCCCTAAGCTGACTTCTCATAACCTCCAAAATCCAATTCAAACTACCTGTCCTCAACTTCAAAGTCTTTATCTCCCACTCATACATCTTTGACCTCATCAACAGTCTCCCTCACAACCACTTAGATCTGCCTCTGACCTGTGCTTTGCCTCCTTCTCCTGTGCTGCTTCCTACTTATGTAACTCCCTACTAACCTGTTCAGGCTCCCTTGAATTTTCAATATTTCAAGCAATCTCTCAAAACCCATCTCTCTTTACTACAGTCTATCCTAACCCCATATGAAACTACTCCTTCTGGGTACTACCAAATACAGTCCCAATATCCACGC
Organism: Mixophyes fleayi; assembly: GCF_038048845.1. NCBI lineage: Eukaryota > Metazoa > Chordata > Amphibia > Anura > Limnodynastidae > Mixophyes > Mixophyes fleayi. Next base: position 176,026,034 of record NC_134402.1, read on the forward strand.
AGAGTCCTAGTGGCTTCTATTGTTTCATTGTTGTCCTCTAGACTATAAGCAGGTCATCTCTAACCTTTATCTCATCTCCATCTTCTCTGTCAGTCTCTTATGTACTTGTTCTGTTTTAATGGATGATATGTTTTATGCACAAATTGTTCTATGTATGATTTGTTATACTGACTGTTTAATGTTGTATAATTTTTTGACACCTTACAAATAAACAATAATGATAATGATGATGATGAATTGAGTTCAAGAATAGCACCAAATTACAAAACAAGCTGTATTCTGCTACTCCCTTAATGTTGATTCTTCTTATTATGCATGATTATTATTTATATGTCTCTTAATATTGAGAAGTGTTTTATACATTTGAGTCATTAGTACTTGGAAAGCTTTCACAAAAGATTACTAATATTTTGCTTTTAAACCTACCATACAAGCTTAGAGATAAGCGAGTCCCTATTCAATTAATCGGCTGTCGATTTAAGCATCGTGATTTTTTTGTACTGTTTACTAACTCATGCCATCAAAGTTATTTGTTATAGTAGCAATGGTTTTATGATTAATAAGTTACTGGTTGTGGATCCTGAACATTAATATAAATATTATTATTGTACAGATGTCTCATATATACTACACTTTAAATAAAACTTTTCAAACAACTAAATGGTACTCATCTGATGTCATGGCCTGGCAATAGCATCCTTTTGCCTAATGAGATTTCATCACTAATAAAATGCTATACTTTTTACAGAAGTGACAGGTAGAAATTATATCAATATAAATAAATAAATGAATTACTACAAATACTACTACTATAAAAATACAGTTAGAAATGTAAAATATGGTACTGTACCTGTAAACTGTATCTAATTTAAAGGTATATTTCCAAACTTTAAAGATTTGTCCCTGGAAATCTTTGTACATGTTTTTCTATATTCACCAACTGCACACTAGAATTCTTTTTTTGATGCAAATATTACAAATCTATTTTTATTCCAAAGGCTTTTACATTAATATTTATTGATGGTGAGTATTTAAAATGCAAGCTACCACATTATGTTCAATTTCAGTGGACCTTATATGATGGGAATTCTAGTGCTTCAACGTCCACTGAGACGGTATCATGCTTGAGGTGCTTAGATGCACCTGGAAACTATTTGAAAATGTTGTCAACTATGCAATACTTGATTCACAGCTGACACTAATTTAACAATTATTTTGGCAAAATTGCCAGTTGCCAAAAAATACCAGCAGCTTTAAAAGGAGTACATCTTTGGTCTGCTTATGTAAAAAATTAAGTAAAGGACAATAGCGTTGGCGTCAAAGGACAAACAAAACAACTTAAAGGCTGCACCGGGGCTGCAGCCGCCAGTTGGACAGCCTTGACCTAGGTAATGAAAACAGTTCTTACTCACTGTGTAAAGTGCATAAGTTCACTACTCTGAACCTTTTGATAGGAATCTGTGCAAGAAACAAACCAAGCAAGCTTTTCAAAATGCTTGCTGCACATGCTGGAAAGTATTTAATGTCGTGCCTGTCTCTTCCCAGCTGGGATGTGACCCACAGCAGGGTCTAATTGGAGAGGGATGCAGAGAAAGAATCTCCATAGAATGAGCATGTCGCAGGTCAAAACACAGCTGACAAGATGCAGTAATAAAATAGAACCAAGAAAACAAACAGCAAAATCAGATCAAATATGTTTTAGTCAATTCTTAAATATTATATTAATGCTAGGAACTGTTTAGGAACTGAATTTTTCCAGATGGAGAAAATCTCAGTTACATATTGTAAAATACATAAATGTAGCCAAGGATCCAAAAAAAAAGTGGACAATAACAAAAAAAGAAGATCTCCCAGGCTGCGAATAACTCACTGCTAACTAGTTACAGGTGCGAGCAATACCAGCACATGAAAAATATTAAAATGCAATAGCTTTAGAGTGATGACATATGTGTTCATAATACAATCATCACAGAGTGCAGTCAGGCACCTGTTTAATATTTGTTTTTCTGTTTTCATTGACCAGCAGTTATAAAAGAAGAAGGTTTATAGTGGAAGGCCATCTAAAGAAAAGAAAACCCCCACTACCTACACACAATGGGGGCATTTAGAAAAGCAGACTAAAAAATGCACTGGCAGCTTTGATATATGTCTCCTAAAAAGCACCTTGCGCTTATCCTACAACAGGCCTGGCCTGGTGTACGACAAATTCACTATTAGCAGCAGATATGTTGTCGTAAGTGCTACTTTTGTTTAGTAAGTGTGACAACATGGGTCATGCCTATAGAACCGATCCCCCTTTTCGTACACATTTGCTTGGGACGAGGAAATTGAAAAGTATGAAAAAGCATCATTATTTGAACTCCTTTCCTATAAAGAGCGGGCTCATTGTACACACAGGTGTTCATAGTGAACACAGGATATACAATGAATGTGGCTTATTAACTCCCAGGGCCTTAAATGTTTTGGAAAAGTATCACTGTATACTGACAGCATATTTGTCAACCCAATTTTTACAGCTGTTAAACCTGCAAGTGAACCTAGCTATGGCAGGACATACACTAGGTGAACTGCTTGCACTTGTGTGTATGCACCCTAGTGTGTATTCTGCAGTATAATTTACTTTAAGGTACTAACGGGTTAGAATTTTGTGAACAATACAGCAATAATAATAATGTAATTGATATAACATCTGATATCCCAAGGCGTATCAACAGAAACAGCTATGCAGAAACTGTAAAGTGACGTAAAAGTGACGTATTACACAATCTGGCTGTGCCAGAACCTTGCTTTTTTTGCTTAGTTAGTTGTATACCAATTTTCAAATATATTCTAAGATACTTCTGCAGAATGACGCAAGGCTGTCCCCACTGCAGGGGTCTGGAGGGGAGCAGCTTAACTAAAGTTTAATTATGTGCAAAAAGGCTAAAGAGATAAGTGCTAAACAGCGAGTTTAGGAATACAACCCCAGGGTCTTATTAGTTAATATACTTGTCTGGTTTGTGCAAATACTTTGTAGACTTTTTGAAAAAGAGTGTGTAAATATTTGTTCAGACAATGAATTAATGAAAGTTTTCCTGAGCTGTGTCACTGTGTACTTGAGTTGATGCTAAAACTGAATGAGTGTCTAATTCTTACACCTTATACATATATGCTACTACAAAATAGTGCAGGTATGAAATATGTTATGTTATTTCCAATGAATGAGTAATATCAGTTACAAATAGCTACTAAATCTAATATATAATTTGATACAATATCTAAAATACAATTTGATACAATATAATACATTCACAAAACATATCTGTAAAACATTTAATACATGATTAATAACACATTTTTGACCAAAGGAGCCACGCACCAGGCCCAAAAACAATCACACCAGACAAATTGTGAATGGACAGGAGTAAATATCCTTCTAGCTGTTGAACACCGCAGCCTATATGTGCACTATTAAAAGAAAACATTATGACCATTGTAATTTATATGTTCTACTGCAACCTTTTGGAAACTGTTCATGTGAACATTTGCCTCTTTCCGCATTAGGGCATGGAATTTTGCATATTTCTCCCGTGAAATTCAGCCATAAGTTTTCTGTGCAGTGACCTTCTCCCCCTCAACCATACCACAGTGCAGACTTAATTTACACCGGTGACTGTCATTTATTTTATGTATGGAATGCAATATTTTCAAATACATTGTGGAACGGCATGGAATGATGAAGCAAAAGCGGAACTCCTAGATTATATCACCAGAACTTCACACTTCTGCAAAGCGGCACAAAATGGGATTTGTGTGAAATCCCACACATCTCTACCTCTCAATTACCAAATGACTGGAATTGGGACAGTTTGACCCTTACATTGCCACCATTCAAAGAATAAACTTTTTTTTAATGATTCTCAATGGTGAAAAGAGCAGAGGTAGTGCAGGTGTACAAGTGATGCCACATTATTTGTTAAACAGGCATTCCCAAAACACATGAAGACATGCCAGTGAAATTTGTTGAATCATACAATCGGCTGGGATTACTGTTGGTGATAGCAATTTTATTGTTGGTGGTAACACTTTGTTGTATAGGGCTAAGCAAGAAAAATCTCTGTCGAAAACACCCATTTTTCCCAGTGATAGCATTTTTCACCCCTTGATTAATTGGCTTGATAGTGTTACTCACATTACAGCTCCACTCCACTCTCCTTCTTTTATCCTTACAGTTCTGACCCCTGCTCATCTTTTTTTAGGGGGAGGGGGAAATTGGACTGAGGACTTGAAACAGAATAAACTAGCCATATCTCCAAGCTCAATCATATACCATGCACTGCAATAGCTATTTACTAACAGTTATACGGGATAATGCTTGTTCTCTATGCCACTCAGTGGTGCAAGTAAGGTGGTACGCTATAAGAAATTGCAGGGACACCATACCATCTTCTCAGATTCATGAGACATGTTAAGGGGCAAAGTGGACGGCCATGAAGATGTCAATGAGACATAGCAGGGGGCAATGAGGATGACAATGATATGAGAGAAAACAATGAGCATTGCAATGAATAAGAGATACAAGGGTGGGCAATGGCAACTGTGAGAGGGGGCACTGAAGATGGCAATGAGAGATATGAGAGAGAACAATATGAATGACACTAAGAGTTATGAGAGGGGAGAATTATGTGACAATGAGAGATATAAGAGAAGTAAATGAGGATGGCAACAAGAGATATGAGAGAGAACAATGAGGATGGCAATGAGCGATACAAAAGTGGCCAATGGGCAATATGAGAGAAAAGGAGGATTGCAATGAATGAGAGATACAAGCGTGGACAATGGCAACTGTGAGAGGGGGCAATGAAGATGGGCAGCACGGTGGCTAAGTGGTTAGCACTTCTGCCTTGCAGCACTGGGGTCATGAGTTCAATTCCCGAGCCTTATCTGTGAGGAGTTTGTATGTTCTCCTGTGTTTGCGTGGGTTTCCTCAGGGTGCTCCGGTTTCCTCCCACACTCCAAAAACATACCGGTAAGTTAATTGGCTGCTAACAAATTGACCCTAGTCTGCGTGTCTGTCTGTGTGTGTTAGGCAATTTAGACTGTAAGTGTCACTCACCGGACTGTTAGTGCCTCTAGTTTGGGACATGGGTCTCTCTCGCCCCTGCCGGCCCCTGTCCTGAGCCGTGGCCGTCCACCATCTTGACTAAGATTGCGCATGTGCAGAAACCCTGAACTGTTAATACCTCACCTCTAGTCTCATTGGTTAATTAATCACCTCTCAGTACTTAAAGCACCTGTTGCCCCATTACCTTTGCCTGTTCTTGGTTCTCATTCCTTGAGACTCTGAGGTGTTTCCTGTTTCTGCTCGTGTTACCTGCCAGACAAGTCTACTTCTGGACAAGTCTCCTCTCCACATCGGTAGTAGAACTTACCCGCTGCAGACTACTCTCGCTACCTCCGTTACCTGCCTGCTTCTGGACAAGACTCATCTCCACATCAGTAGTAGAACTTACCCGCTGCAGACTACTCTCGCTACCTCCGTTACCTGCCTGCACCTGGACAAGTCTCCTCTCCACATCGGTAGTAGAACTTACCCGCTGCAGACTACTCTCGCTACCTCCGTTACCTGCCTGCTTCTGGACAAGTCTCCTCTCCACATCGGTAGTAGAACTTACCCGCTGCAGACTACTCTCGCTACCTCCGTTACCTGCCTGCTCCTGGACAAGTCTTCCCTTCACATCAGTGGTACAACTTGCCTATTGCAGACCACCCACGTTACTCCGTTCCACGCCTGCACCTGGACAAGACTTCCCGTCACATCAGTGGTACAACTTGCCAATTGCAGACCACTCACGCTATTCCGTTACACACCTGCACTGGACAAGTCTTCTCTACATATCCGTGGTGAAACTTACCAGCAGTAGACCATTCATGTTTCCTTGTGATATAGCTACTACTCTGTATGGTACCTATTAGCTAGACTAAAGTCTACAAGTGCCTCTGTATTGTAGCTGCAAGTCGCTGACTCTTCTACTATATTGTTGATTGGTCTTTGCCTAACGTTATCCAGTTATTAAGTACTGGCCTGCTATATGCTACCTGTGTGCTAAGGCACTTGGACTCTTTCCTTATTTTATCCTGTTTAATAAACTGCTGTACCATCACAGTTCCACGGTGCCAAGACTCAGCATTTATACTATTGACATTCCTTTCCTCTATTCTATTGTATGGTTCCACTGATTCACCACACTATCCAGAGGTCCGTACCTCTGGTAAGTGTAGCTACACCTGGTGAATTCTGGGTAAAACTCCTAGTGCCTGTGACAGTAAGCCCCAATGGGACAGGGACTGATGTGACTGAGTTCTCTGTACAGCGCTGCAGAATTAGTGGTGCTATATAAATAAATGGTGATGATGATGAATGATAGATATGAGAGAGAACAATGAGAATGGCACTGAGAGATTTGAGAGGGGGAAATTATGTGACATGAGAGATGTGAGAGGGGGCAAACAGGATGGCAATGACGGATATAAAAAAGGGGATTGAGGATGGCAATGGAAGATATGACAGTGGGCAGTGAGTTATATGAAATGATGGAATATTTGTCTAAGGGATACGGTGGACTCTGGCTGTAATATAAGGAGGGTTTTGTGGATATGGGGAGAAATGTAACAAGAAGGCAAAAGACATTTTAAAAGATGTGGTACAAAATTCCAGTATGGCACATAGATGAACAAGGGAGATTGTTAGGTATAGACCCACTAGGAATTTAAATCTACATAAAATGATTTTTTTTTTGATTTTTTTTTTATACGTTTGTATTGCTTTGTTATATATTTTGGCTCCCTTCTTATTGTCACAAAATCTGAACAGGTACAATTTACTGAAAAGATCTGAAAATTAGGTCACACCAGCTTGATTCATAGGGCAGAACAATCTTTATTCTCAATATATAGAGGGCTGAACTGCTCATTTTGAGAGAGATCATCTGAACAACCACCAGTAATTGCAGAATTGCGTTGAAGTTTGTATTGGATACACAGTTGTCAGGAGTATGCATTAATCTCTCTTACATGGAGACATGGAGTTTTAAATAAATGTTTTCATTTCTACTTGGACAAAGTGATACAGGATTTATATTGGAGCTGAACATTTGTCCTGTTAAATATCCATGAACAGCCTTACACTATAGTAGTCAGCATAGCAAGAAAAATCCCCACCTTAGATATTTTCCCCTTAAAATTGAAAGTTAGTTAAATGATTAACTAGTTGTAATTTTTGTAAGATTGACACAACTTTGCATCAAGATCTGATTCAAACCGTAATCTGAATTTGCTACAAAGGGTCCATCAGACATATTACAGGGCTCCCTCTCTAAACTATCACTTTTATTATACCACCCTTACAATATTATCTGCACATAAGTTTATTATGATAAATTAATTCCAAATATATTTCCCTGTTTGTAGTGTGACAGTCTCTATAATGCCAGCTTTGGCCTGTGCTTTAAGCAGCCAGAAAGAAGTGGGAGAACTTTAGTACTATCCGCATATATTTTTATAACACCAGCATATTACACAACATAGAACAGAATATTTAGATAGTTGAATTCACTCACACACATGAAGAACATACAGATAGCTCTGTGGGTTGGAATCAATATCATACATTGCAGTAATGCTAACCACTGTGCCACCATTCAGAAATATAAAGGGACAACATCACCCAAGCACTGTAGATTAAGCATTATATACATACAAGGCATTATAAAAAAAACCATGATAACATTTAGACAGCGTGGAGACATAATAGGTATGAGAGCTTTGCTCTAAAAAGCTTACAATTTAAAGGAACTCATTAAAAGAATAAAAGCAGTTATTCTTATCATGTTTTCCACTTGAATGTGGCTGGCAGCTATACACTGTCTCCAGACTATTCCTGTTTGTGTGTGTGTGTTTGTACCAAACCCGTGGAAGCCTACCCATCAAGTCTCAGTTAAGCTGCTTACTCCGAGATGAACAATCATGCACTTGTAAATTTTGCTGCAGGTGTCTAGGGGTGTCAGCTGGCCTCTGTTTATTATTGGTGTGCTGTGTACAGGGAGACTGGCCAGGCCATCAGTAACAACTCTATGCAAACGGGTCAGGGAAATGAAAATAAAGCCTGTGCTGCTGGAACTTTAGGGTCTGAGGTTTTTCTGGCAAGAGCTTCCCAAGTTCCTCTTAGGTGCTACTTAAAAATTGCTACTTGTTTGACTTGGAAGAAACTTCACATAACAAGGCCTATGTGAGATATGTGTAGTAAGGAAACCAGATGTGTGCAGGTGTGCTGCTTTTTTATTTTAAGTTCTACCGGAGGAACACTTCCTTTGCCTATTTCTAAGGGGTTTCTCTTTTTTCAGAAGTCTGTTTATATAATTTGTTTTTGAGGGAGAAAAAAGCACTGTAAAAATAGCCAAGGTTTCATTTGCATGATTTTGAACTTTATTTAAAGTCCTCTTATTTTAATTAAATGAAGGAAATATGTTGGAACTAGTCTAAATCCTAGAACATTTTCATATTCATTCTCGGTACATAGCCTGAAAATTCATCTTAATGTTACAATCTGCATAGGAAACACTTGTTTTATGGGTCATGAAAAGGATAAAGACAGTTGTATAGATCATTTTATTATATTAGCACTGCAGAAAAACTAAACTAGTTTTTTACATCACATGTATCATCTATGTGTGAGAGACTTGCAGGCATTGTCATGTATAACAATCAATTAACAATGGCTAAACCCTAAATTTATATACATTCAAGTGCAAGATTCTCAAGAACACTAAGGGATAATAAGGGTGATTTTCTATCACTGCAGATCAATAGTTAGCTGTCTTAAAAAACATAACTGTAAAAATGGATAACAATCTGAAAAAAAAAATATTTTAAAGATAATGACCATTGAAAAAATGCTTTATACAAAGAACCGCCATTATCACATACATGAAATGCTTGTTAAATAGCCTTCCCCACCTTCTACCACCAGCAAGGCGCATTGGCATCACTGTAGTTATTGCTATCGCCAGAGGTGACCTCTATGCACTATGTAAAATATTTATTGTACTATAGGTGTAACATAACTTTTATTTTAAACAAAAAAAAATTCAGTGATAAGTAGAAAGTAGATTCCAGAAGATATTACATTGCACATACAAAGTTTTAGTTGTCACTGTTTAATATTTTAGTAGAACCCTCATCATCATCATCATCATCATTTATTTATATAGCGCCACTAATTCCGCAGCGCTGTACAGAGAACTCATTCAAATCAGTCCCTGCCCCATCGGAGCTTACAATCTAAATTCCCTAATATAGATATACACTCACACACAGACATAGACATACACAGACAGACAGGGAGACAGACAGAGAGGGAGAGACTAGGGTCAATTTTTTTTTTTATAGCAGCCAATTAACCTACCAGTATGTTTTTGGAGTGTGGGAGGAAACCGGAGCACCCGGAGGAAACCCACGCAAACACAGGGAAAACATACAAACTCCACACAGATAAGGCCATGGTCGGGAATCGAACTCATGACCCCAGCGCTGTGAGGTAGAAGTGCAAACCACTCCTGAGATAAGTTTACTTAAACACTTAGGAAAGCCATTTAAGAAGCATTAACCTGCCAATGTGTACTGCAAAATCCTCTTTGGTGAGGATTTGCACTTAAAATGGCAATGCAGCTTTACTGGTGCAGATAGAGGTGGAGTGGGGGGAGGTGGGGTCTGCAGCATGTAATGGGACTGGTGCAGATAGAGGTGGTGTGGGGGGAGGGGTGGTCTGCAGTATGGAAGAGACTGGTGCAGATAGAGGTGGTGTTCGGGGAGGGGTGGTCTGCAGTATGGAAGGGGACTGGTGCAGATAGAGGTGGTATGCGGGGAGGGGTGGTCTGCAGTATGAAAGGAACTGGTGCAGATAGAGGTGGAGTGCGGGGAGGGTTGGTCTGCAGTATGGAAGAGACTGGTGCAGAGAGAGGTGGTGTGCTGCAGACCCCCCACACCACTTCTAATTGTTTGGGCAAAATGCATGCTGTTTGAGCTATCTGGCCATTCAGAACATAAGAGGAAGCACCATTGACATATAAATGATGGAAGCAATCATTATTTATGAAGGGGCAAAATTAATGTATAATTAACTTATATGAGCAAATTTTATTTTTCATTATATTATGGGGACAATATTATTTTATTTTATTATGGGGATATATAATCACATAATTATATTAACCGGTCAATACTATTTGAATGGAAGCAATAATTATTTGTGATGCACACATGTGGCACTACATAGTGTCCCCATAATATAATAATAAAATAATATTGTCCCATTAATATAATGAAAAATAAAATTTGCCCACATAAATAAATTATACAATAATTTTGTCCCTTAATCAATAAATTATGATTGCCCCCATAAGTTATAGTGCCTCCTCCTATGTTGTAAATGGCAATATAGCTCAACAGCATGTTTGAGCTATCAAGCCAATTAGAAGGAGGTATAGAAAAACCTGTCTTTTTCCTGGTAGTTTTGATGACAGCTTTGGCCAAAGCGCCAGCGGTTTAGCTGTTTCACTCTGCCGCAGATCACCAGGTAATGGAGTCCCCATGGTCTGTCTTACCTGGTTAAGGTTTGGACAGGTCAGGGGCACGGCTATATTTCGTCCCAATGTTGCATTTTATATGTTGGAGGGTGTGCTATTGGGAGCTGCAAAACTCTTGAGGAATACAGCATTTATATAAGGAAAATGCAGCAACGAAACAATGGCGATTATTTAGCTATACAAGTACCGAACATTTCTTAGTTACAAAATAGTGATGTTTTGAAGCTCTGTGCGACATTAATTTTATGCTCCCTATAAAGAATTAATATTAAAGAAATATTAACCTTATCTGTTCACTTTATTAACCTAGTTGTGAGCAGTTTGTCATTCTGATGGCCAGTTAAAAATTAATTAAAATAGAAATTAAATCGTCAGCTGAAAAAAAGCTGTAACCTTCCTGAGTCAATTAAAAAATCCACAAGTTTATTTGAAGATAAACAAAAGCAATATTATGTTGCAGACAATATGTCTGGGTACAGTAATATGGTGAGTGAAGCACACTGTTATTACAGAGCAATTAAAGCCACTGTGTGTACTTTGACAGATAGAATTAAAATTGGAGAAGTGAAATGTGCACTAGAATCATTGTTTTGTATGAAGCATAAAAACTACCTTTAATTTATTCTGAAAATTAAAACAATTGTGGACACTTAGCTTCAGAAAACAATTCACTGATAAATCCTCATATTTAGTGACTCTGACATATACTTTAGGCCATTTCGGTTAAGTGTACATTCCCTCCCATCCTCCCAGCCTGCGTCTCTCCTTCTCACTCATTACCTTCTCTCGCTTCTGCCTGTAAGATGTCTTCCGTGCTGCTCTCCTCCTCTGGAACTCACTCCCTCTCCCAATTAGGCGTTTCAACTCTCTCCAAGGCTTCAAAAGGACTCTCAAAACCCATTTCTTCATCAAAGCCTACCAGCTCTCCTCCTAACCCTCACCTATTCCCCCTTCACACCGTTTCCTTCCTTCTTTGTAACAGTGTTTGTCTATCTCCAGGGGCGTCAGAGGGACTTCTGTCCCACGGGTCGGTCCCGCAGTGGGCTACTTTGGGTTGGGTTACTGGGCCACCTGCATTTTTTTTTCCTTTAAAATGTTGAGTCTTTCCCCAGGGCTAAAATTTGCCAGCACTCCCACGTCTACCTCTCACCTCTAGATTGTAAGCTCTTATGAGCAGGGCCTTCTTCCCTCATATCCTCCTCTTTGCCATACCTATGCCACCAGCACATCTATGTCTCCCCTCCTCTCCCTCAACCAGCGGCTCTGATCCTGTTTGCTATGCCCTTATGCCTGGGTAAAGGCTAAGATTGTTAAGTGCTGATTTGTCACCTATTTTGTATTCCACCTATCATGCTTCTTTCCTCAAGTCATAGTATAAGACTATTTCCTGCTTAGGATTTCAATTCCTGCTGCATTCTACTGTTTTACTGTATCCTCTCTGTAAAGCACTATGGACCCTTTGTGGAGTCTTATAAATAAAAGATAATAATAATTATTATTATTATTACAGCTTAACTGTCATCATGAATTAGACTTTTGCTGTCATAACAGCTTTTTAAGGGATTTTGCAAAGTGGGAGGGAGGGAGGGGGGCAAGCTCAGCAGACATGCTAATGGATAAAAAATAGATTGTATTTTCTTACCAATTGGACAGAACTTAATAAATAATAATAATAATAATAATAAATGTATTTTGTTATACTAACTACCTACTGTACTTGCTCTGTTAACAGTAATTCCGGACTTCTTTTCTGCTATATTCTAGTTAACCGTAGTCCAATGGGGTATGGATTGATGTGAATTAGGGATGAGCGCACTCGGATTTATGAAATCCGAGCCCACCCGAACGTTGCGGATCCGAGTCGGATCCGAGACAGATCCGGGTATTGGCGCCAAATTCAAAAGTGAAACTGAGGCTCTGACTCATAATCCCGTTGTCGGATCTCGCGATACTCGGATCCTATAAATTCCCCGCTAGTCGCCGCCATCTTCACTCGGGCATTGATCAGGGTAGAGGGAGGGTGTGTTAGGTGGTCCTCTGTGCTGTTTAGTTCTGTGCTGTTTAGTTCTGTGCTGTGCTGTGCTGTGCTGTGCTGTGCTGTGCTGTGCTGTGTTCTGCAGTATCAGTCCAGTGGTGCTGTGTGCTGTGCTCTGTCCTTCTGAGGTCAGTGGTGCTGCTGGGTCCTGTGCTGTGTCCTGTTCAGTCCAGTGGTGCTGTGTCCTGTGCTCTGTGCTTCTAAGGGCATAGTTATTTCCCCAATATTCCCCTGTGTTTAAAAAAATAAAAAAAAGTTTTTTTAAAAAATACCAAAAACTACTTTAATTTTTTTTAATTACCACAAAATTTGCACAACCAATCCTGCAGTATAAGCCCATTGGTACTGCAATATTACCAAGTTCACACATTCAGCAGTAAAAGTCCAGTGGTACTGCAATATTACAAAGTTTACACATTCTGCAGTATCAGTCCAGTGGTGCTGTGTCCTGTGCTCTGTCCTGCTGAGTTCCGTAGTGCTGCTGGGTCCTGTGCCGTGTCCTGTTCAGTCCAGTGGTGCTGTGTCCTGTGCTCTGTGCTTCTAAGGGCATAGTTATTTCCCCATTATTCCCAAGTTTTTAAAAAATAAAAAAAAAGTAAAAAAAAATAAAAAATTAAAAAAAAAAAAAATATATATAATAATTATAACCAAATTTGCAAAACCAATCCAGCAGTATAAGTCCATTGGTACTGCAATATTACCAAGTTCACACATTCTGCAGTATCAGTCCAGTGGTGCTGTGTCCTGTGCTCTGTCCTGCTGAGTTCCGTAGTGCTGCTGGGTCCTGTGCCGTGTCCTGTTCAGTCCAGTGGTGCTGTGTCCTGTGCTCTGTGCTTCTAAGGGCATAGTTATTTCCCCACTATTCCCAAGTTTTTTAAAAATAAAAAAAAAGTAAAAAAAAATAAAAAATTGAAAAAAAAAAAAATATATAATAATTATAACCAAATTTGCAAAACCAATCCAGCAGTATAAGTCCATTGGTACTGCAATATTACCAAGTTCACACATTCTGCAGTATCTTGTGTTACATATAATGGAGACCAAAAATTTGGAGGATAAAGTAGGGAAAGATCAAGACCCACTTCCTCCTAATGCTGAAGCTGCTGCCACTAGTCATGACATAGACGATGAAATGCCATCAACGTCGTCTTCCAAGCCCGATGCCCAATCTCGTAGTACCGGGCATGTAAAATCCAAAAAGCCCAAGTTAAGAAAAAGTAGCAAAAAGAGAAACTTAAAATCATCTGAGGAGAAACGTAAAGTTGCCAATATGCCATTTACGACACGGAGTGGCAAGGAACGGCTTAGGCCCTGGCCCGTGTTCATGACTAGTGGTTCAGCTTCACCCACGGATCTTAGCCCTCCTCCTCCTCCCCCCCTACAAAAAATTGAAGAGAGTTATGCTGTCAGCAACAAAACAGCAAACAACTCTGCCTTCTAAAGAGAAATTATCACAAATCCCCAAGGCGAGTCCAAGGATGTTGGTGGTTGTCAAGCCTGACCTTCCCATCACTGTACGGGAAGAGGTGGCTCGGGAGGAGGCTATTGATGATGTAGCTGGCGCTGTGGAGGAACTTGATGATGAGGATGGTGATGTGGTTATTGTAAATGAGGCACCAGGGGGGGAAACAGCTGATGTCCATGGGATGAAAAAGCCCATCGTCATGCCTGGTCAGAAGACCAAAAAATGCACCTCTTCGGTCTGGAGTTATTTTTATCCAAATCCAGACAACCAATGTATGGCCATATGTAGCTTATGTAAAGCTCAAATAAGCAGGGGTAAGGATCTTGCCCACCTAGGAACATCCTCCCTTATACGTCACCTGAATAACCTTCATAGTTCAGTGGTTAGTTCAGGAACTGGGGCTAGGACCCTCATCGGTACAGGGACACCTAAATCCCGTGGTCCAGTTGGATACACAACAGCAACACCCTCCTCGTCAACTTCCTCCACAATCTCCATCAGATTCAGTCCTGCAGCCCAAGTCAGCAGCCAGACTGAGTCCTCCTCAATACGGGATTCATCCGAGGAATCCTGCAGCGGTACGCCTACTACTGCCACTGCTGCTGTTGCTGCTGTTAGTCGGTCATCTTCCCAGAGGGGAAGTCGTAAGACCGCTAAGTCTTTCACAAAACAATTGACCGTCCAACAGTCGTTTGCCATGACCACAAAATACGATAGTAGTCACCCTATTGCAAAGCGTATAACTGCGGCTGTAACTGCAATGTTGGTGTTAGACGTGCGCCCGGTGTCCGCCATCAGTGGAGTGGGATTTAGAGGGTTGATGGAGGTATTGTGTCCCCGGTACCAAATCCCCTAGAGATTCCACTTCACTAGGCAGGCGATACCAAAAATGTACAGAGAAGTACGATCAAGTGTCCTCAGTGCTCTTAAAAATGCGGTTGTACCCACTGTCCACTTAACCACGGACATGTGGACAAGTGGTTCTGGGCAAACGAAGGACTATATGACTGTGACAGCCCACTGGGTAGATGCATCCCCTTCCGCAGCAACAGCAACAGCTGCATCAGTAGCAGCATCTACAAAATGGCTGCTCATGCAAAGGCAGGCAACATTGTGCATTACAGGCTTTAATAAGAGGCACAACGCTGACAACATATTAGAGAAAATGAGGGAAATTATCTCCCAGTGGCTTACCCCACTTAGACTCTCATGGGGATTTGTGGTGTCAGACAATGCCAGTAACATTGTGCGGGCATTAAATATGGGCAATTTCCAGCACGTCCCATGTTTTGCCCACACCCTTAATTTGGTGGTGCAGCATTACCTCAAGAGTGACAGGGGTGTGCAGGAGATGCTTGCGGTGGCGCGCAAAATTGCTGGACACTTTCGGCATTCAGCCAGTGCCTACCGCAGACTAGAGGCACATCAAAAAAGCATGAACCTGCCCTGCCATCACCTCAAACAAGAGGTTGTGACGCGCTGGAACTCCACCCTCTATATGCTGCAGAGGATGGAGGAGCAGCAAAAGGCCATTCAGGCCTACACAGCCACCTACGACATAGGCAAAGGAGTGGGGATGCGCCTCAGTCAAGCGCAGTGGAGACTGATTTCCGTGTTGTGCAAGGTTCTGCAGCCATTTGAACTTGCCACACGAGAAGTCAGTTCCGACACTGCCAGCTTGAGTCAGGTCATTCCCCTGATCAGGCTGTTGCAGAAGCAGCTGGAGAAAGTGAGGGAGGAGCTGGTAAGCCATTGCGATTACACCAAGCATGTAGCTCTTGTGGATGTAGCCCTTCGTACGCTTTGCCAGGATCCGAGGGTGGTCACTCTTTTAAAGTCAGAGGAATACATTCTGGCCACCGTGCTCGATCCTCGGTTTAAAGCGTATGTTGTGTCTCTGTTTCCGGCGGACACAAGTCTACAGCGGTGCAAAGACCTGCTGGTCAGGAGATTGTCCTCTGAAGAGGACCGTGACATGCCAACAGCTCCACCCTCATTTTCTTCCACATCTATGGCTGCGAGGAAAAAGCTCAGTTTTCCCAAAAGAGGCACTGGCGGGGATGCTGATAACATCTGGTCCGGACTGAAGGACCTGCCAACCATTGCAGACATGTCTACTCTCGCTGCATTGGATGCTGTCACAATAGAAAAAATTGTGGATGATTACTTTGCTGACACCATCCAAGTAGACATGTCAGACAGTCCATATTGTTACTGGCAGGAAAAAAAGGCAGTTTGGAAGCCCCTGTACAAACTGGCTCTATTTTACCTGAGTTGTCCCCCCTCCAGTGTGTACTCGGAAAGAGTTTTTAGTGCAGCGGGGAACCTGGTCAGTGAGCGGCGAAGGAGGTTGCTTCCTCACAACGTTGAAAAAATGATGTTTATAAAAATGAATAATCAATTCCTCAATGAAGTACAGCACTGCCCTCCAGATACTACAGAGGGACCTGTGGTTGTGGAGTCCAGCGGGGATGAATTGATAATGTGTGATGAGGAGGAAGTACACACTGTAGGGGGAGAGGAATCAGAGGTTGAGGATGAGGACGACATCTTGCCTCAGTAGAGCCTGTTTAGTCTGTACAGGGAGAGATGAATAGCTTTTTTGGTGTGGGGGCCCAAACAAACCAATCATTTCAGCCAAAGTTGTTTGGTAGGCCCTGTCGCTGAAATGATTGGTTTGTTAAAGTGTGCATGTCCTATTTCAACAACATAAGGGTGGGTGTGAGGGCCCAAGGACAATTCCATCTTGGAACTTTTTTTTTTGCATTATATGACCAAGCAACAGTCGTTTGCCATGTTCAAAAAGTAAAACCAAATGTAAAAAAATTCAAGAAATTAAACCAAAAGTAAAATGCCGTGTCATAATTTAAAACAAGAGGTATTGACGTGCTCTAAAACTACTGTATTGTTGTTTATATTTTATAAACACTACACTTGAAAGCTTGAGTCTTTCAATAGAAAAGTAACTGTCCATTGCACGAATATTTGCAACAGGGACAATTTTAGGGTTAAGAAAGTCAACTAATAATAACACTTCGACGCTGTGTGTCTTTATAAACACTACACTTGGAAGTTGGAGGAGGTATTGTGGCCCCGGCACCAAATTTACTACCGGGGCCACTCCACTGTGCAGTCCATATTTAGGTGTATCAGATATTAAACAACGGTGACAGTTGATGCCCAATTTTTTAATTATATTGTGGCCTCGGTACCAAATTGTGTACCGGGGCCACCCCACTACGCAGTCCAGATACTTGTTTGGTGGAATTCAGACCAGTTGAGGGTTTTATTATTATATTGTGTGGACCACTCTATCTATACCACACTACAACTCTATACCACTCTATTTCCTACTTTAATTCTATTTCATACTTTAATTCTATTTCCTACTTTAATTCTATTACTAATTAATTACCATAAAGAGGAACAAAATAAACCAATTTTAGCAAAAGTATAATATGACTTAGACTTACAAACACTACACTTTAAAGATCGTGCCTTTAAATGAAAAAGTCAGTCTTCATTGCACGACTATGTGCAACAGGGACATTTTTTTGGGTTTACAAAGTCAAACAATAACACTTCGACCCTGTCTGTCTGGGGTCTCTCAATGACGAATTGTCTGTACCATGTTTGGAGGAGGTATTGTGGCCCCGGTATCAAATTGGGTACCGGGGCCACCCCACTATGCAGTCCAGATACTTGTTTGGTGGAATTCAGACACGTGGAGGGTTTTTTAATTATATTGTGGCCTCGGTACCAAATTGTGTACCGGGGCCACCACACTACGCAGTCAAGATAGATAGATGCGTATTGCGTATCATAGATAAAGTACATTCAGTGGTGTGGGGCAAATTGAAAAATATTCAAAATGCACTGACATTATCAAAAACAAGAGGTTGTCACACGCTAAAACTCCAACATGTATATGATGGAGAGGATGGAGGAGCAGCCGTATGTGTAGTGTAATGCAGATCTGTTGAAGGTTTTTTATATATTTTATTGTGGTGCCCAGTGCCCACTCCTCTACGCAGTCCAGGTACAATTATTGGTGCGAATCATAAAAGTTCAGGGTTTTTAATATATTGTGGTGACCCACTCCTCTACGCAGTCCAGGTACAATTATTGGTGCGAATCATAAAAGTTCAGGGTTTTTAAGATATTGTGGTGACCCACTCCTCTACGCAGTCCAGGTACAATTATTGGTGCGAATCATAAAAGTTCAGGGTTTTTAAGATATTGTGGTGACCCACTCCTCTACGCAGTCCAGGTACAATTATTGGTGCGAATCATAAAAGTTCAGGGTTTTTAAGATATTGTGGTGACCCACTCCTCTACGCAGTCCAGGTACAATTATTGGTGCGAATCATAAAAGTTCAGGGTTTTTAAGATATTGTGGTGACCCACTCCTCTACGCAGTCCAGGTACAATTATTGGTGCGAATCATACAAGTTCAGGGTTTTTAATATATTGTGGTGACCCACTCCTCTACGCAGTCCAGGTACATTTATTGGTGCGATTCATAAAAGTTCAGTGTTTTTAATATATATTGTGGTGTCCCACTCCTCTACGCAGTCCAGGTACATTTATTGGTGCGAATCATACAAGTTGATGGTTTTCTTATTATATATATTGTGGTGACCCACTCCTCTACGCAGTCCAGAAAGATACCTTGTTGCGACGTTTTGGACTAATAACTATATTGTGAGGTGTTCAGAATACACTGTAAATTAGTGGAAATGCTTGTTATTGAATGTTATTGAGGTTAATAATAGCCTAGGAGTGAAAATAAGCCCAAAAACTTGATTTTTAAACTTTTTATGTTTTTTTCAAAAAAAATCCGAATCCAATACCTTAAATCCGAACCGAGACCTTTCGTCAAGTGTTTTGCGAGACAAATCCGAACCTCAAAAATAACGAAAATCCGGATCCAAAACACAAAACACGAGACCTCAAAAGTCGCCGGTGCACATCCCTAATGTGAATGATTAAATATTCTTTGCAAAACACTGCACAATATGGTGGCACTATATAAATAAACGATAATTGTAAATGTAACACCCCCTCTGGTGGTGTTGTTCACACCTCCCAGTGACTGAGTGTGTGAAGAGACAAACTGGAATGTTGCTTAGCAACAGCAGACTGGAAAGAGCTGAGGGGATCAGAACCTGAGAAGAGAAAGTGTCAGCCAGGGGCCCAGGACAGAGGGGAGATCGTCTTCTGACCATAGTTGCCAATTCCGCTTATAACAAGCGTAATTGGGCTTCTTTTTTTGTGAAGTTGCGGGTTTTTTCCACTGCCGCGGGTAGCTTGTTTTTGGGCTTGGACACGTTCTCCAGGTCCTCAGGCTGCATAATCGTTTTTTTGTTGTTTTTCTTTCTGTTACTATTTTGTGATTGGTGCATTTTTATTTTTATTTTTGTGGGCGGGATGTGCAGAGAATTCCTCTAATGAAGTGGCGCTTTGTGGGTGGGCGGAGTCAGAGGAGGACCTGGAATAAATCACAGGAAGACGGATCTACAGCAACCTACTGAAATAAGTGTTGTGACAGACACACAATTGCTGCACTTATAGCAAGTAACACTGCTATATAACACCCTTTCCTCCCATTCAGTAAGCTGCTCATGTCAGAAGACTGTTTTCAGAGCCCTATTTTATACTGTTATATCATGGGGCTGTGTGGTATAGACATACCAGTGTCCTAAATTACAGCATTTGCGTTTTCATTTGCCATATCAGTGTATAAATGTGTCCTCTTGTGTTTATAAAGGTTTTCTAAATGGAGATTTAGTGTAGAAATTAGTGTTATAGAAAAGGACGGTCCTCTGTAAGTTGGTCTTTTTTTGGGCTTTTTAGGATTGGTTTGGGCTTGTTTTGGGCTTGTATTTCACTAAGCGGTTGTTTGTTTTTCATTTCAGAGTTGGCAACCCTGCTGGTGACCCCCTGGGGAGCTGTTGGCATGCTGTCACTAGGGGCCATGGCACAACATCACAGACAGAATACTAGTGACATGGGGCAGATTTAAGGGATAAATTACCTCAGAAAATGACAGGATGATAGGAAGGAGAGGCAGCAAATATTGAAGGGGTTGAGAGAATACTCCAGCAGAGAACAGGAGAGGCATATTACCCCCGCAGAGGATGGGGGAGAGATATCACCCCCACAGAGGAAGGGTGAGGGATAATACCTCTGCAGAGGAAGGGTGAGAGATATTACCCCCGCAGAGGAAGGAACACTGCTGTGAGAGAGAAATTATGGTGAGCTAAAAAGCCCCCATTTATGGGGCTGCCCCATTGATATTCTGTCCATGTAGCTGTTAAGAACTGTGCAGGAGGAGACCGGAGATGTATACAGGAACCGTACATATTTACTTTATCACTACAACAGTTTAAGAATGTGCTGGAGTGAAGAAGGATTGTTAATAAAGAGTTTATTTTGCAATATAGGGATGGTCTGGCGCCCAAATTACTGAGATTTCTAATTGCACTGCACCACCCAGTTACATCACCTGTGTCCCAACATCTTTACAGAGACTGTGTAAGAATATCCTGCATGTACTGCTCTGGTCATCTATATCCATGCCAGAAGATAGCCAGGGCTGAGAAGGAGGTGCACTGCCTAAACTGTGCACCTCAACACTACGCACAGTGACAGGGGTTACAAAGATGTAAGAGATTAACTTGGAGATTGAGGGACTCCCTTCTTAAACCTCCCCCAGCACCCCTCTTTGGCCAATTCCTGTATCTGGTAGTGTGCATTTTTGGATAAGGAAGAGCAAAGTTAGAAAACACAGGAACCAATACCTTGATAACCTCATCTAAACTGTTTTACTATACCTCTGTCACTGGATGACCCCCTTTCACAACATTAGCCTGTGTTACAAAGTCACGGCTGAACCACATATATTTGTATTTGCTGCTACTAAACATGCTTATCTAGCTTTAAGCAGTTTGCAGGTGTTACATTATATACCATGCCCACAAGTCAGTACATGGGGGCATGGTATATACAGGGTTGTCTTTCCAACTCGGCACGATGGGCAGTTGCCCGGGGGCCCAGCGGACAAGGGGGCCCGAGGCAGGACTCCTACGAAGAAAAAAAAAACGGAAAAAAAAAATTACCTTTTGCGGTCAGGTGACGATCCGGCTCCCTCCCTGGTCCCCTCTTCCGTGTTGTGCTCACAGTGAATGTCAGGCGTGATGTCAGCCCGACATTTACTGCGAGCACAGCTCAAACTGCTGAAGGCCCCGGCTGCCACTGCTAGAGACGACTCACAGGTTAGTGGTTTGGATCTAGCTACACCCCACAGATCTTCCTGCATTGCTCATATATATATATATATATATATATATATATATATATTCACTTTTTTTATAAACATATATATATAGGGGCTTCGGTCCACTGCTTTGCCCGGGGGCCCATAATGTTCGTAAGATGGCCCTGGGTATATAATGTATACTGAGATCAGTATATAATGTAAAACTCATCTGGAGAGAAGTGTCCTATGCACTGATGCTGAAGTCATCTGGTGACCAACATAAAATGCAGAGCCCCATTCTGATGATGAATATACTATGGAGATTCTCACTCTGAAATCAATATGTAAAACTCTGGCAATAAATATATAATCCAGAGCTCCATCAGGAAACTAGTATAAATCACACTTGCCTACTCTCCCGGAATTTCCAGGAGGCTCCCGAATTTCGGGGAGTCCTCCCGGACTCCAGAAAGTGTAGGCAAACCTCCTGGACTCTGTAAAATGACGAAATGCACAGCATTGAATAACAGGGACGGGGCTTAATTGTGTCATTAAGTCCCAACCCCCGCTATTCAATACCTTGAATTTCGGTATTTTATGGTAGGGGCGACACCCCTCATAGCTCTGTCACATGATTTGTACTCCGATCTCCCAGACTACAGATTTTAAAATTAGGCAAGTATGGTATATATTGCAAAGACCCAATTGGTGACCAGTATATAATGCAAATCTCCATCAAGGGACCAACTTATAACACTGTCCCCATTGTGATAAATTCTATATAGCCCTCTTCCCTTGTGTGGTGGGAATGTGAGGCACAAATAAATAACCCCCAACATATTTAGGGAAATGGTTCTTCCTGGGCTCACTCCAATTATGTGAAGGTGCTAGGGAAAGTTTTTAGTACAGAAATGTGGTAACTAATGCATATTAGTACTGTAGTGTCTGTGTATGTGCTCATTCATACACGCAGAGCATGGAGACCAGTACCTGTGCTATACATGCTGTGAAGCACATTTACTCAAACAGAAACAAACATAAAGCAACGCATTTTTACAGCAAGTTGCAGAACAGAACAGTAAACCAACACAATGGGGACACATGGTATTGCAGGCATGAACATCAACATCTATCTGGCAAAGCCAGATCACAAAATCTAAGTAACACAAGGACTAGAGATGCTCAGGCTCGGTTCCCCAAGAACCGAACACACCCGAACTTGGTACTTTCGCGCTTTTTCGGAATTGAAAACAAGGCAAAACGTCATTGTTACGCCGTTCGATCTTGCGATTTTTGAAATCTATAAGTACCGCCCTCCACGGAGATCTAGCGCCATTTCACAGAGGGACATAGAAGGGGTAGCACAGTCTATAGAGCAGTTGGGCAGCAACATAGATAGAATAGAAAGAAGAGGGGGCAGTAGTGTTCAACAAAGTCTACAGTGACATTCAGGAGAGTTCTATTGCTCCATTGCTAATTGTCATTGCTGAAATACAAATCCTAGTACTGGCAGGTTTGGTGTAATTCTGCAGTCACATTCTATTGTGTTATATAGGTAACACACAAAGAGTAGAGCTCCATTGCTAATTCTCATTGCTGAAAAATACAAATACTAGGGCTGGCAGACTTGTTGTAAATCTGCAGTCACATTTTACTGTGTTATATAGGTAACACACAAAGAGGAGAGCTCCGTTGCTAATTCTCATTGCTGAAATACAAATACTAGGGCTAGCAGGCTTGTCTTCTGAATTTGCAGTCCAAGTGTACGGTGTTATACAGGTTACACAAAAAAAGGAGTGCTCCATTGCTAAGTGTCATTGATGAAATACAAATACTCGGCCTGACAGATTTTTCTTCTGAATTTGCAGTTAAATTGTACGGTGTTATATAGGTTACACACAAAGAGGAGTTCTCCATTGCTAAGTGTCATTGGTGAAATACAAATACTAGGCCTGGCAGGTTTCTCTTCAGAATTTGCAGTCAAAGTGTATAGTGTTATCAAAATGGATTCACAGCAGTACCCAGAAGAGCAGGTGCACCAAGCAGCTGCTGGCACCAGTCATGATGATAGTAATCCCTCTACGTCATCTGGTAAAGCTTATGTAAAAGTGCATAGTGTTTTTAAGTCCAGGAAACAAAAATGTAAAAAAATACCTTTTCCCTTGGTCAAGAAAAAAATACCTGTAATCCAGGCAAAGTTATCTTCAGAAAAAAATAAAATTGCCAACATGCCATTCTACACACGCAGTGGCAAAGAAAGAATGAGGCCTTCGCCTTTCTATATGAGTGCAAGTTCGGCAACTGTCACTGAGGCATCTTCTTGTAAGGTCAGTCGTGACCAAGCAAGACCTTGTCATTCGGACTCCAGGGGGTAAATGTATGAAAGTTCGTTTTTTTCAACTCACCGGAAATCGGCGAGTTTACAGCTAAAATTTAAAGCGGCGCTGGCTTGTAAAGGCAAGTTTGCCTTTACTAGCCAACGCTGCTTTAAATTTTAGCTGTAAACTCGCCGCTTTCCGGCGAGTTGAAAAAACCGGACTTTCATACATTTACCCCCAAAAGTAGTGTCCAAATACTTTTACGTGTAAAAGCCGAGCTGGAAGAAAACAGTAAGACATTAGAGAAAAATGTATGTTCAGATTCAGAAATGACACAAATCCCTGAGGAAAGTCTACCCACGAGTGCTATGTGTAATCGTGACCATTTTGATAGTGTACCCATAAAGATGTGTGCCTGAACAGCCCAAGTGTAGCCGGTGATACACCAATTGAGGATGCCACTTTGGAATTGCAACAGGATGAGGGGGATATTTGTGTAGCCGACGAGGACTCTATGTCTGTGGGTATGTTAGGGAATTTAGACTGTAAGCTCCAATGGAACTGATGTGAGTGCGTTCTCTGTATAGCTCTGCGGAATTAGTGGCGCTATATAAATAAATGATGATGATGATGATGATGATGATGGAAGAAGTTCTGGCTTGTGATAAGAAGAAGGCCATTGTCATGCCTAGACATAAGACCAAAAAATACACTTCTTATGTGTGAATTATTTTTACCCAAATCCTGACTACAATTGTTTAGCCATTTGTAGCGTATGTAAAGCCACAGTCAGTCAAGGTAGGGACCTTAACCATCTAGGAACCTCATCCATGTTACGCCATTTGAAGCGAGCTGTTGGGAAAATCAGAAACTTATGCTAAAAAAAATAACAACAAGCAGTCCATCATCAGCTAGGACCCTTCTCTCACCTACATCCCGACACCTGCAATCTACGCCCACAACACCGGCCTCATCAATATCCTCAGTAGCAATCGAAGTTAGTCCTGCATTCAAGTTGCTAAGGTTAGCTGACTCCTCCACTATCCTGGATTCCTTAGAAGAAGTCTTGAGTGTAGTCCCACTGCCGCTGCTGCTGGGGGTGAATCTTCATCCCAGAAGCAGATCAAGAAGAAGACTACTAGTAATTTACAACAATTGACTGCTAAACAATCCTGTGCAAGAGGAAGCAAGTAGGCAGCACAGTGGCCTAGTGGTTAGCACTTCTGCCTCACAGCACTGGGATCATGAGTTTGATTCCCGACCATGGCCTTATCTGTGTGGAGTTTGTATGTTCTCCCTGTGTTTGCGTGGGTTTCCTCCGGGTGCTTCGGTTTCCTCCCACACTCCAAAAACATACTAGTAGGTTAATTGGCTGCTATCAAAATTGACTTAGTCTCTCCCTATCTGTCTGTCTGTGTGTGTGTGTGTGTCTATATTAGACTGTATGCTCCAATGGGGCAGGGACTGATGTGAATGAGTTCTCTGTACAGCGCTGCGGAATTAGTGGCGCTATATAAATAAATGATGATAATGATAATGATGATGATGAAGTATGAAAGCTGTAACCCAGTCGCAAAGCAGATCACAGTCGCCATGGCGCCTATGCTTGTATTAGATCTGTGTCCAATATTCACTATTAATGCAGCTGGTTTTAGACAGTTACTTGAGGTCTTGTGTCCCCGTTACCAAATTCCATCACGACACCATTTCAGTAGAAAAACTCTTCCTCACCTGTATCAGAAGATTATGAAAAATGTAATTATTGGGCTACAAAATGCAATTCTGCCCACTGTACACTGAACTACAGATATGTGGACAAGCGGAACTGGGAAAACTAAAGATTATATGACTGTGACAGCCCACTGGGTTGGTCATTCGCCTTCACCAGCAGGAACAGCAGCAGCATGCACCCAAGTACGTCACATTTGTCAGAGGCAGGCTACTCTGTGTATCACCGGCTTCACTAAGAGACATACAGCTGACAATCTGTTACACACAATAAACCTGGTGGTGCAGATATTTTTAAAAAATGACAGGGACATGCAGAAGATGCTGTCTGTGGCCCGTAAAATATCTGGACATTTCCGGTAGTCGGTAGGAGATTGCAGCAGCTGCAAGAGCAATTTGCCCTGCCACCAACTGAAGCAAGTGGTGGTGACAAGGTGGAATTCCACCCTCTATATGCTTCTGCGGATGGAGGAACAGCGAAAAGCCATCCACGCTTACTCCACAAGCCATGACATTGGGAAATGAGGGGGGGTGTATTTTAGTTAAGCGCACTGGAGAATACTTTCTGTGTTGTGCAAGGTGCTAAAACCATTCGAAGTAGTCACCTGTGAAGTGAGTTTAGACACTACTAGCTTGAGTCAAATGATTCCCTTAATTACAATTACACTTTTGGAAAAGCAGCTTGAGAAACTGAAGGAGGAGATGAAAGAAAGCAATTACGCTAAGTATGTCAGACTTGTAGATCAAGTACTTTATTTACTTTGCCAGGATCCAAGAGTTATCAAAATCTTGAAATCGAATCACTACATTTTGGTGACTGTGCTTGATCCTCGGTTTAAGAGCTATGTCTTCTCTTATTTCCAACTGACCCAGATCTGAAGAGATGCAAGGAGCTCCTGGTGAGCAAGATGACAGCTCAAGTGTTACGTGTCAGGACGGCGTCTCCTCCTTCAGTTTCTCCCTCAACTGCTGCTAGGAAAAACTTAGCTTTCCCAAGAGACCAAGGGATGATGCAGATGACTCAGCGCCAAATTTTGACATCTGGTCTGGTCTAAAAGAATTGACCAAAAAATGTAACGCCTCTGCCATAACTCCACCTGATCCTACTATCAGCATCCAAAGGATGGTGGAGGATTATTTTCATGACAGCATAGAAATAGACACATCAGACAGTCCCTTTACATACTGGGAGGAAAAAAAGGGAATTTGAAGACCCATGTACCAACTCGCTTTGCACTGCCTAAGCTGCCCACCCTCCAGTGTGTACTCGGAAAGAGTTTCAGCACAGCCGGGAACCTTTTCAGCAATCGGTGTAGGAGGCTACTTCCTCAAAATGTGGAAAAGATGATGTTCATAAAAATGAACTTCAATTTCCACGAGGAAGGCCTTTCCCGCCAATTACATCAAAATACTGAGACTTCTGTAATGGTGGATTCCAGCGGTGATGAATTAATAATGTATGAGGATGATGTACACACCGATGAGGGTGAGGATGAGGCTGACGATGATGACAACATCTTGCCACAGTAGAGTTTATTAACAGCACTGTTTCTTTAAGCCTTAAGCCCATTGTATCTTGTTTTGTGGGGGCCCAAACCAAGCACTTCAGCCACAAGGAGTGGTTGATGTGCTTGGTTTCTTAAAGTGTGCATGTCCTTTTTAAGATCCAACATAAGGGTGGGTGGGAGGACCCAAGGACAATTCCATCTTGCACAACTTTTCCTTTCTGCCACTGATGTGTGCCAATGTGTCCTAGATGTGCTAGGAACCACCGTGTGTTTGAGTCATCACTCTGCCTGTTAGCATCCAGCCAGATCGCTGCAGTATATGTCCGAAAGTGTATGAAAATAATATTGTGACCTGTGAGGTGGTCAAAATTCACTGCAAATGACTTGAAATTAGTGTATTGATTCAATAATAATGAAGGATGAAAAAAGAGCAAAATGATGTGATTTTAGCATATTTTAGCATTTTGTCTAAAAAATACAGATCCAAAACCAAAACACACGACGGCGGTTTTGCCAAAACCAAAACCAAAACCAAAACACGAAGCTAATCCAGATCCAAAACCAAAACCAGTTCACGGGGGTCAGTGAGCATCTCTAACAAGTACTCCTTCCAATCCCCCATGCCATTCACCACAAAAAGGAAAGACGAAGCAACACTCAGTCATCAACATTTTGAACTAGTTAAAGTGATGTCTGGGCTACTTAATTCATATTTACTAATTTTGTCTTTGTTCATTGTGTCCGCACTATATTACAATATGTCCTTGAGTTTGCTGTATTCATAATTAAGAAAATTAACTAAACATGGTGAAATACAAAATGAATGTGATAAAAATGCAGACCCAAAACATGACTGTTAAGAGAAGTCATCAACTTAAATCTAAGCAATCAAACCCAAAGCTGCTGGATGCAGCTGTTGTACTGGTAGATTAAGCAAACATAGTAGAAATTTATCTAGCTTTGATGAGGTAAAGAAGGAGCAAAATGGTCCTGCAGAAATGAGCCACGCAATTATGTGGAATAAGCAGGCTTGCATATCGCTGGGGTTAAAAATTTGAAGAACAAGAGCTCCTCCTTAGCAACAGCAGCAGCACCTAAAAACCAGAAGGGTATAATTCCCTCATGTAATGTGTCTGTTTATGTTGACAAAAATCTCAGAGGCACAGCTACTGCTAAAAAAAACCAAGCCATTTATTTACTCTAGTCACTAGTTTAGACAAACCACACTTGTCATAAGTAGTGTGTACCCTGGAACGATGTAGTGTGTACCCTGGAACGATGAACAATCATTGCCCCAAAGCACAGACCATCATTTGAACGGATTGGTCGTACTTCTTAAAAAATCTTGTGTAGTTATGAACAATGTCGGTCCAATTCTGCAGTGTGTATATAGAATTGGACAGACATTGCTTGAAACAGCACTTACCTGTCACTGTAAGTGTCTGTATAGTGTCACATATCGGCATGCTAATCGGGTCTTTTTTTTTATTCTGTCATTAGTGAATCACTAATTGTTACCTTTTCCTGCAGTGTGTACCCAGCTTAAGAAAAGTTAACACCATTATCAGCCAAAAGTGTACATTTAGCCTATTCTCATTAGCTAATGCAAGGTCCCAAGCCTAAAGATAATTATAATGATGAAGGTGAGCGGGAGGCAAAGCAAGAGGGGACAGACCCAGGGTCTAATTAAATTTGGAGCGCAACTTGCGGTTTAAAAATGAGCATGGAACTTGTACATAGTTACGATCGTATTCAAATCCAAGCGGATCTCAAGATGCATTTTAATTTGAATCTAGGTGCGCTCTGTCTAAACATTACTTGACATATATTAACAGACAGAACAGTGTGCAATATGCGCATAAGCATATGTGCAATATACGGTCATCAGAATGCATACATTAAACACATAAATCAAGATGATCTTAATGTGTACTCTAAAAACAATGCATTTTATTGGTCGATTTCACTTGCATACACATATTTTGTGCTAACTAGTGGCACACATATGAATACTTTTCCAAACAAAGCCCATGCCGTGCCTGTCATCACTATCAGTCAGCAATTACACCTGTCATGTAGCTGGTGCAAATGATTTAGGCTGAAACAAATGCACTTAAGAGAAACCCAGAACTCGAATTGGCCGTATCTGCGCCGACACGTCCTTACTGTACATTGCCTATTTTGTGTCATTTGCGTTCGGACATGATTTGCATCCATTTGCGTTCATAAGCGTAAGATCTGTTTCTGAGCATGTGCAGAGCTATTTCACACAAGATACGGCATGTAAACAGTCTTACATCCGAACATTGAATCAGGTCCAGAGATGTTACTTACATTTGGATAAAGATCAAAAGACAGATATTAAAAGTAGGCGTGGCGGTCATGATGATAATGGATACATTTTCAATTTTCTCCTTAGCGCAGAAGCTGACATCATCCACAATAACGTCTTGATTGATAGGGACCGGAAGAATGGGATAATATAAAAAGTTTTTCCCTCTCCTTTCCGTTTTCTCCTCTTTATAACACTTATTCTCCCTTCTATTCTTTAGTGCACTTTGTACACTTTGGGTGCAAATTTGGCATATTATAAGTTAAAAGTTAAGTTAAAAAACATAAAAACCCCAAAATAGCAAATGTACACCCACACACTGAGCTTGATTTATCCCAAGTTGGGCCCGATTCTAAATTGCCAGCATATGCGTCAGGTTTATGTCAAATGGAAGAATCACACATTACATATTTTACATATTTATATTACAAAATGGTAATATAAATGTCCTAAAGAGAAACATTTGCTGAAATTCATTTTGCTAGTGTGACATACATTCACTATTCTTTATGAAAATCAAAATTTACATACCTCTATATAGCTTGTGCTCCTTTAGCCTAACCTCTAAATAGTAAAAAAGTTATCCACAAACAATGACTGAAATGGTATCAGCTGGAGAGGTCAATCTGCAATCATCCAATCAGAAGCTACTAACATAGGTGCCAGTCGTCATCACCACTACCATGTTTTTTCACTTGCCCTCTAGTAGGTACAAAATATATAGCTCCTGACAGGCGTATATGAGTCTCTGTGCTTACTGTATTTGACCTATGTTAGACCACCACTTCCCTCCCCCGTTTTACTACTACAGTCAAAAGGAGGCACAAGTGTTAGATGCGCACACATATGCAAACTCTGTCTGCGCACATATGTGTGCATTTTCTTTGTGGACATGATCTGTGAAATTTTGCATATTTTACACTACATAACGTACATCCCACTCTGTATCAGCTAGGGGCAGGCTGGGCTGGGGGGCAGTGGGGCATCTGCCTCCCGGGCTAGTCCCATAGTGGGTTATCTTGGGCTTGGTCGGGGGGCTCGGTCTGGTACCTCCTTTGGGCCGCCGCCACTTGTTGGTGAATGCAGTGCCGTCCGCATACACAGAATACTATCCAGTGCACAGGCGTCCGCATCACATGACACTCATTGCGGCCGTGTCATTCATTCAATGACACGGCCACATCGAGTGTCATGTAATGGGGACGCATACGCACTGGATAGTATTCTTTATATGCGGAAAGCAATGCATATACAGCACTAAATCTATCTGTGGACTTTGCTACAGGGCTGCTCCCATAGCCTATGGGCACCCTGTAGCAGCAAATCACTGAGGACCAGGGTGTCAGATTGACACCCTGTGCCCTGCCTCTCCCTTTCCTCTCAGTACCAGCCCTCTGATTATAATTGGGCATCCACAATTAATCATTTGCATGGAAGCCTCAATCTCACTAGGAGGCTCCCATGAAGTAGGTAAAAATTAATAAATAAATATATGTATAGATATATACATACATAAATATATAAATAAAATAAATAAATCTAATATAAATAAAAAAATAAAAAATATAAATTTATATATATTTTCTTTATATACTGGTGGCTTGCTCACCAATACAATGGGAGCTTTCAATACAGTAGAAGGCTACCATTTAGGCAGGGCAGGACAAACACCCACTCCTGCAGCCATTATTGAAGAGAAGAGCAAGGAAAGCACAGCAAGAAGAAAGAAAGAAAGAAAGAAAGAAAGAAAGAAAGAAAGAAAGAAAGAAAGAAAGAAAGAAAGAAAGAAAGAAAAATTACAATCACTTTTATTAAGGTATGTTCAGTTTTTTAATATTATCTTTTTAATTTTTATTGTTAAAAAATAGCTTTTTTTTGTATATGTGCGAATAGATAATTATACAAATTGTGTATTGCTATTTGTATGATGATCTATTAATAGTGCTTTATAAATAGGTTCCCCCAACAGGGATTATCGCCAGCGATAACCCTATTAGTATTTTGCAGAGCAAAACCAAGCCCTTTTGCTGGCAAAAACATTAGGTTTTTTTTAAAGCAAAATGGCTTTGTGCACTTTGATAAATCAGCCCCTAGCTTCAGTACTGTAATAGGACATTATTATATAATCTATTGCTAAATCCCCTTCCCACCTCCACGGACAGGCAAAAGCATGTAAACATGCTAAACTTGTTATACAGCACCGCGCAACAGCTGTATAGCCTATCACTGGTGAAATGGAGCTGCTGTGCATGCACAGCCGCAGCAGCTCCTCCCAGGCTTTAGCCAGACAATGGAAATCGTCACTGGCGCCCTGCGGCTGAACGGTGAGTCCCAGTAACACTAGACGTTCAGCTAATTATATATAAAAATATAGGATATATCTTCTTTATTTAAATATACCATATTTTTTACTTTAATTGTATTTTACAGTTACCGGGTACTATATAAACTGAAAGTCAGCTAGATGGCATAAGATTGTTTTTTTCAGTTGAAGCAGCACAAATGTTATAGGGTCCGCTATTTTATATTCTATTAATCATTACTAAAGTAAGTACTGAAGCCTGTCTGTAAGCTTTAATCAGATTTCATATATATATATATATATATATATATATATATATATATATATATATATATCCTATAACATATTTGCTACATTAAATATATTGCATATATGTATGTAGTGTAATCAAAAATTGGTGTCATAGTATCAATGTTTTTTGTTGTTTATTTTTTTTATTGATCATATTTTAAATGTGCGCTATCATTGCTAGCTTTAATGTGTGTTATCAAAATTATTTTTATTGTGGGGTATTAAATGTATTCTTATACTTTTTTTTGTACTTTTATTGGGGGATTAGTCCTGAATTCAAACATTTGGGAACCCCCCCTTAAAAATCCTGCGTTTGCCCCTGCCTAGACACACTGGGTTTTCTCTCTGGGCCCCTGTGCAAAGTGTCTGTGGATAGATAGATAGAGATATATATATATATATATATATATATATATATATATATATATATATATATATATAGATAGATAGATAGATAGATAGATAGATAGATAAATGGGCCGCTACTTATGGGCCAGTGCTATGTGCTAAAATCTGCCAGCCAGCCTCTGGCTGGGTCACTGGGTCACCTGTATTTTTTTTCTTTTAAAATATTCCTGAAAGGCTTCCGAGTCGAATCTTGCTCCCCGGGCTAAAGTTTGCAAACCCTCCCCTGGTATCAGCCCCCTTTTCTCTCTCCTTTTTTCAGTCTCTCTGTGTCTCTTTGTATTTCTCTCTTATGATATGCAAGCAGTGGAACGGAACAGAACGAAAAGATAGAGAAAAGTTTGCACAGAAGATTTCAGGGCAAATTCGGTCAAAGAAGCAAAATTTTGCACCCAAATGTGTAGTTAGTTGAATGTTTCACAACGGTTCCATATAATGCAATGTGTCCTAACTTTCAGAACTTAGCTCACTTGTAATTCCAACAATTCTGACTGTTTGGGAAGTTCAAGCAATCAAAAACAGTGGGATCATGATTAATGCTTTCACTGCCATTGTACATCAATGACTGTTCCATACTTGGCACACCATATATCAATAGTCCTATAGTATATCAATAGGCATTCTATCTCTTAATCTTCTAAGCAGTGGTGGTAGGCTGAGGTTGTTGATGTTAGCTATTAGTTCTATGTCCAGGTTCACTGCTAATGGGAGCCATAATGTAGCAGCACCAGTGCTGACGTACTTCGTGTAAATGGACACAAACCAGGGGACTGTTTATTTATCTATTTATTTAACTTTGTGGTGGTACCATTAATGCAATTTGTCAGTTTTCTGTGACATTGTTTTTTAATGAGCTAAATGTGCCAGTCCTACATCCGATGAACCATATTTAGAAAAGCAGAATGACATTTTATGCCACACATTGAATGGATAGTAGTTGTTTTTTATGTAAAACAAGCACTTACTATAACTGGACATAGAGCATTGTACCTCAAAAAGTTAACTTTCAAATCTCTGTTGCGAGTTGTGCTAACATTGGTTGCATTCTGGGCACCAGGAGGTGGACTAAACAATAGCAGCTGTATTGCATTTGGCAAGTCCATACAGTTCAGTGAGCTTATATAGCCAACAACACTCACATTAAAGAATAAGTCCTATTGGGAAAGGATATTATGCAAGCCCTATAAGAAAAACATAAGAAGTTTAGTAAATCGGCTAATCCCATTATTTGTACAAATGGTCATAGATTCTCGCTTTCCTTTAAACATTTGTTTTTAAATATGGATTTGAATATATAGAGATATTTTAATGATTACTAACATGAGGATGTCAACTATGATGGATCAGAACAAACCCTGTTTATTTTCTTTTGAGTGGTGTCATTAGCCTGTCTTTGCACCTACTGTAACTACTTTTTCAGCACTGTGGAATTAGTAGCGCTATATAAATAAATAGATGATGATGATGATAGCAATAAACCCACACTTGGTATTTCCTATATTTTATATGATCCCAGTTGTGTAGCAATATAAATGCCCATATATGTATACAAAACAAAAAGACAGTTGCAAGTGTTAATCCTTAACACTGCATATCTGTGTGTATCTAACAAAATGAAAACATGATGTATTAGTTCATATTTTGATCAAAATATTTAAGCCTGCATCCCAGCGTCAATTGCCCCTCTTTATATGCAGGTCCTACACTGACCCATAAGGCATATAGGTCATGAATAGTATGCGATTAATGCTCAAAAGCACTTGTTTATAGATCAGTTTAAACTGGTTTTTTGTGTCGAGAAGACACTGATGGAGTAAGTTGCCCCCACCTTTGGAAAGAGGATCAAATGAACTGACCTAGGACCAGCTGTCTACTGGAAGATCATAAATGGACCAATGAAGAACTTTCTTGGTGTTATCTGTATATATTTGTGACATCATCACTGTTTTTTTTCTAAACCAAACAGTATATAAACAGGCCTTTGTTACAGGAACATTCTTTTTGCCAACAGATATCAGCTTTGATGACTGTTCCTGGATCCAAGAGTGTGCTGCATATGTATCGGTTGTAAAATTCTTATTGTATTTTGCTGCTTATAGCTATTAAATCTCTTTTGTGTTTGGATCCACATTGATCGCATTGGCAATATTTATTGGGGACGATAGATACGAACGTACGTAATACTAATTACCCAATTGCGCATACTCTGCGCTGATAGCTAAAAGAGTTAACACTTTCCACACTGGTATTTAAAGGGCTTATACAGCCAAACAATCAACCTATTCTAAACAGGCAGTGAATTTGTTTACCGGAATAAAGACATATACATTTTAATATATGAAAAAGGTACAAAGCTTACATATTATAAAAACAATTAATAAAAGATGATATAACACAGCAAACCAGATAAAAATAAAAAGGTTGTTGATTGATTTCCAAAAAGTCTACCAATATCTTGTAAGTGATCACCTAATTTAAAGACACTTTTTCCATCTTCCCCTCTTATTGGAATGTGGTATTCAGGGGTGGCCTGTGACAGTTTTACAACCACAATTTACATCTTCCCTGTTTAATACCCAATGCTAAAATGTAACATATCTTTCCTGGCGAGTGTCATGCAGTTTAAATTTTATTATTTATAAATTCAATACAATTTTACAAATCTACGGATACCAAACAGGCAAAGGTCAAGTGGATTAGTTGAGCTAATACTCATTTCCTCTCATTCCCTGTGTGACAGACAGCTTTATTCAATGTATGGGTTGCTCTTCATCAAACTATTTACGAATATGTGGCTGATCACTGATTATATTGATTAAAAGTGTATTTTGGAAATGGAATATTAGCCTATATAAAATTTAGCAAGCCATGGTCACAGATTTCATGTCTCTTTGTGTAAGACCTCCCTGCTAGGATGGTTCCCTAAAATCTCTTTAGGTGCCAGAAACCACTCCTATTCCAGGACATAGATCACCCCATTGGATCTTTGAAGCTGTTCAATTCTCCCTAAATGTGACAATGTTATCTTGTAGTTCTTTGGTCTGCAGGGCCACAATAAATTAGGGCATTAATCCTGTGAGAACAGTTTTGCTTTGAAGTCTTTGAAGTCATTTGCATTAAACCCTAGCTTATTAAATGGATTCATTTGGTATAGAGTATTTACAATGCAGCCCCATATGATTATGCTTTATTCACCAGAGTCATGTATGGCTTAATACTTCTAACTGTAATTCCTTCCTTTTCACTACATTTCTCTTAGGGAAAGGAGACATTTTTAAAACTGCCTATGAGAGTGATTGTTCTCTATATTTCATCACTGTTTGCAGTGTAAAGCCGGAGTTTGTTACTTATCTCCCCCATATTGTACAGTAGTGGATTTGTACAGCCAGTGATTACTGCACATAATGTAGCTAACATGCTCTACTTTATTATTTTACTTTTGTCCTACATTAATACTATGTTAAATAGTGTCTTAAAAAGGAGCTTTGTATATGAACATTTCAATGTTAGTTTTGGGTTACATTGTCCTTTTAACTGTTATTTTTGTGTATCCACTGCAATTACTAATACGTTGGCTAGTTATCTTAGTGATGTTAGTATATCATTCTAGTTCTGTCACATCTTATTCATCATGTAATAGGATTTATAATAATCCACTATTTGAGCTCCAAGGGCTCTATTTATTAAGCACTATCTCTGGCGAAAATAAGTGTTTTCTCTGGAGATGGGGCTACTCCCTATCTACCAAAGGCTAACGCCAAGAGCTAAGAACACTGAATCAGATGCAGACTTAAAAAGGTACTTAACTTGTTATTTAGAAAAACAAACCCTTTTATGTGGGATTGCTGCTTTAATTTGTCCCTGGTAGCACATGATTGCAATTTGATGACGGTGGAGGTACCAGTGGGGCGTAACCTAACCCCATGGATACATTGGGACAAATAAATAGAAGGCAGATAAAAGTTGGACAACCCCTTTAATTTCTTCATTGTTTCTATGTCTTCTGCCTACCTTATACTTACTGAATTTGCCACAATCTCAACAAGTTTTATGCTGTATCTACACTACACATCTATCAATGGGACAGTTACTGGAGCAGGTTACCCAATAACCACCAAGACTAGAGTCCAGTATTATAGAACACATTAAATTATATAATAACCAGTTCTTAAAAATACGTTTGTTTATGGTGTTATATTTCGGACTGTTTTACCTGCAATATTTTGCATTGGAAGTATATATTTTTTTACTATGGTATGTTGAAAATAATATTTAAAAAAACAACACCTTGTTCTAAAACCTTGGGCAGTTAGGTTGCATATAACAAAAATCACAGTGTATATGGTTTCCCATAGACGTGCAATGTACATTTTTTTTTTTTACAGGATGAAAAAATAAAAGAATATAAGATGAATATGCAGGTCTATAAAGCTCAAGTCATCTTCCCCATGTGTTTGCAGCATGCGTTGGGTAATGACCCTGGAGGAATAGAAAAATGTAGCAGCAGATAAAACAAAACAGAAAAAAATGCAGAGATAAAGAGCACCTGGAAGCTTATTCTTTCCCAAGTGGGTGTAAAATTTATGTATGTGCTATTAATGCAGATGAACCCTGCAACTGCTTCTAATTTAACACTTTAACTCGTGTGTTTAGAATGTTGTGTAAACATAACAAAGTCTGTGCTTGTTTACCAGGGTAGATAGAAGGTTTTCTTCCTGAAGCATGCTGGCTTCACTAGTTCTCGGCAAGTATAATAAGTAATTGCTTCTTCGATTCTATCATTTACACTAAGCCAAATGTGTAACTGCTCCATCTACTGAACTCTAAACATGAAACCATGCTTTCTTTCTGTTTGACTAGATATTTAATTTTCACTAAGTGAATATGCTAAACATTCTACACTCTGTGTAATGTCAGGTTGCAAATGGGCTGTGCTTATTTATTGAATGCATAGAAGGTAGCAACAAATGTTATTATGATACCCACACATTTTGCAATATGTTTATTCGGCCATAGAATGACTAGATTTGTGGTCAAAGAGATCCAGGAGCACATTGCATTTGGTCATCTGGCTAAAGAACTTGATAGCAAACACTATAAAGCTATTGAGACATGAGGCTTGTCTCCCTCTGTGGGAAGTACATACAGCTGGTACAGTGAAACTGTGAATGTTTTATTAAACCAGTTATGGTTGCTGTGACCACATCATCTGCCACTGGGATTATTGTGCTAATTCTAGTAATTCTAGGGCTAATATGTGCTGACCCCAAGCGATGTGTGCTTTCATCAGACCAACCAATCTGGGAGCCCGGGGCCTCCCAAGTCACTTTAGTGACTGGAGGACACTCAAGAAAGGCAAGGTGGAAGGAAAGACAGGAGAGGCTTCCCTATGGCGCAGGAGTGGGGGAGCTCAAGAAAACACTTGAGAGGTCTTAGAGAGAACAGTAAGCCTAGGATAAGCTGAGCCCCATCTCTGCCTACCCGCTGGCAGGTACACCACGGATGTCCCAAGGAAAACCCATTGATGATATTTTTCCACTGAAATTATATTCCTGTTATTAAAAAAAAAAAAAAGAATGAGTTTCATTACCAAGTAAAGTCATATTTTGTCGTTTGCCAATTTTATTTTCATTTCCAGCTTATAGACATGTATAACATTTGTGTGATACTGACTGCTCCTTTTGTTCTTCTTGTGAACATTCACCAAAGTAGTATAGGAAAAATGCTTGTTATTATGAAAAGTGTTCCTTTTTTTTTTTGAGGTTCGGGTATTTTGTTTTGGGTATTCAACTGCCACATAGCTGCACAAGTCTCAAACATTTTATACAGGTAAAAAGTGCAGGCGTGCAATAAATAATAAATAAATATAATTACAGTTGCACTATTCTATTTATGTGGTTCTTCTTAATGATGCTCATGGTGAATTGCCCTGCACGGTGTTCACAAGTTGTTACAATATGCTTGTCAGCTTTAACAAAGGACTACGACGATAAACACTGCTTTATTAGTGTTTATCATAGTGATCTACTGATCACTATTTTGACGTATATGGAATATATATATATATATATATATATATATATATATATATATCTTATAAGTATATATTCTTGTGAGTGGAAAGTACATCCACAAACATGTATAACAAAATGATCAAGTTTCTTCCTGAGGCTGCGCCCCTATCATTACATTGTCTTTTATGTTTGCCAATTTTGGCTTTAAGTTTCATATGGGACACAGTTTCACTGAGGTTTATTTAGGTTCTTGGATCCCATAGTTATACTTAGAGATAGGGAGTAAATGTTAAAGAAAGTGAACATCTGTGTCACTGGTGACAGTTTAGTTTGAGAAGATAAAACTTGTCAGGACACATAAGAATAATGTTTCAATGTGGTTAGGCCTGTACCATCTGCTGGGATGGGTGGTTAAGTTTACTCATGACGTGCATATTTTCTTCATGAGCACCACATGTTATTTTTGCGTAATCAAAGTATTTGTAGTCAGTAGTGGTATAATAGACAGAATGATGCCACAAACATTCTTTTTCATCCTTGATCCCCTAATATTTTTTTTTTACTTTACTCAGAATCACTGGATTAAATGATAATACATGTTACCAAATATATTTAAAGTAATCTCAAGTACAGTTGCTAATTCTTCCATTTAATAAAGAACACGGATGATTCGGACTATGACCAGCTGATTGGGCCTATGTTAGATGGCGAGGAATAGATCTGAGGTTATCATCTAACCTGGTCCAGTCACAAAACCTGTGTAATTTATTTATATCTTTTTCTTAAGGGATAAGTTTACAAATTTACATTGAAGTAAACTAATCTGATTCTTATATGGATGTTGGTTCCTGCATACAGTTCAGTAAAACTTATAGCAGTTCTGCCTAGTTCTGAATGTGAGAAACTTGCTAGTTACAATAATCCCTTTTAGTAGTGTGATGTCACTATAGCTACTAGAGAGCAGTACACACATGACCAGGAATGATATCACCATGACCAAAGCACAAGCAACAGTATAAGTAAGGCCCAATAACATTAATATCACTAAGCACTATAACATATACTGGCTGATTTTGTTGACATAACACTTCTTTTTGGGAAGAACATCACTCTTAAGATACAGAAGTGTTAAATAGTTGGTACTTATGTTTCCGGTAAACATTTTTTTTAACTAATAGCTTAGCAAAATAATTTGTCAAATTTCAATTTTTGTTGAATTTCAATAGATCAGTTCACAAATACCAAGCCACAAAAAAGGTTACTCCTACCAAGCCACAAAAAGGTTACTCCTCCACACAATATATGCTATTTGGCATTCCATTGTCTAGTAGTAACAGGGAAACAATGTGCTGCTTCAATTATTAAAAGTTAGTACAATAAGCGTGTGAATACCCCAAAATAGCTGCAAATTGAGAGCTGAGGCAACAGGGGATACAGCAAATAAGGGGGGGTGGGCTGGAAGAGCTACTTTGTCTGCTTGAAGGCACCTGTAGGTAATATGGTGCCTTCATAACCACCTTCATTGTTTTACTCTCAGTTTCATAGATTCCTAAAGGATTTCTCAGCAATTCCAATTCTACACAGACATGTATTGAAGTTGTTATCCCTGCAAAACTAGGGTGTGCACAGTCAGCCAAGTAAAAATCGTTTTTTTGAGCGCAAGTATGTAAGAAATCTAATTATTGTAAGTACCAACCACAAGATAGAAATTGGCTATGTGTAACACTAGGAAAGCAACAAAGATGAAGGAGAAAAGGACTTCCCAGCTGGCAGAACCAGTATGGTATCCACGTAAAAAAATAAATAAGATTGTGTTTGGAGAATGAAGTGAAAAAAAAGATGACTTTCCCAACTTCTAGTAATACCATATTTCATTTGTTTGAAATGTTCACACTAACTTAGCAACACCAAGGCTGAAAAGGGTGACAATAACCAATTTTACATCATATCTAGGTACAAGGCACTGGTTATCTTCTCAGATTTTGTCAAATTACATGGCCTTTGACAGCTTTTCTCAGAATAAAATTCAGCATGCACTTCGGGGTTTGTTCTCACTCAGAAGACAAATGCCACAAAACAGTATAATACTCAGTTAAGTCAAGGAAAACATTCTAATACATTAATTTTAATAGGCGTGTACTGGTCTTTCTGAAAAAAATCAGTAGAGTATCTACCTGAAAGCCTATGTGGCATTTATGTAGGGAGAATGAGTAGATCATTGGATAAATTCACTAACTAACAATGACACAGATTTGCTTGAGACTCTGGTAACAAAATCAATGTCAGCTACCTGTACCCTGTGTCAGCTTCCTGCTTTCTGTGTCCCGTGTCACCTTCCTGTGAACAATTTATGATAGTCATATATATTTAAGCATGACCAAATCAAATAAAAATACCGGTCATAAAATCATTAGATATGAGTATGGGAAATAAATAAGAACCACAGATCTAATGATGATGCTATATACAAACCTATGCATTCAAAAACCTTACTAAAAGCTGACGAAAATCCCAGAGCAGCCGACACTCAAAGGGTTAACCTGCGGATTACTAATTTGAGCATAGTTACAAAGAAAATCTTGATTAAATTAGGATTTATAGCAATAGGTTTAGTAGTTCTTGAAAAGGTCATATTTTGGGAAAAAATAGAAGATGACTTGATGTAAGAGAGAACTGAAAGTGTTAGTGTTCAGTGCTGTGCTTTTTCAGGTGCACTTCACTCAATGGATCCGCTGAACGAGCTGCCTGGGATTCCGCTGTCGTTCCAGAGAACAACTTAAAACTCACTTGATATTAGACACTCTGCACAGTTTGGAAATGTATTAATTATCATCTATAACAGGATAGGACTTTCATACTCAAATTTATGATTCCCTGAATGGTAGGTATTTTACCACAGCCTTTCAAGCTTCTGCCAAGAAAGGTGTTGATATCTAACAGCTGTATTGGTCCTCTTGAAGTGCATATTATTATTTGCAGCTTGCAAGTTTTGGTAAGGGACAGTGCCTGTGAAGAAGAGACTTGTAAATCTAATGGACAACTATTAAAAAGTCATACCTTGTATAAAGAAATTGCTGAAATGATTCCTGGAAGTGTGTTTTCGCTACATCATTTTTATTTAGGTTTTAGTAAATTAAATGACACAGTAGGTTCTTTAATAGTGTTCTATTATCCTACAATGTACTCTAGTTGTTTGGTGAGTGCAGAAAGATGTTGAAGTTTTAACTACAAATGTCTGAGCTGTTATCGTTCATTTTTGCACAGCAAAGTATTCATAAGAAGATGTCTCTGGCCTCTGTTTTCAAAAGTGGGTCGACAATATATAAAGCCAGACCTTTCTCTGTGCACAGGTTTTGCTAAACTGAGGTATGTTCAGCTAAGTGACAATTCAACTCAATCACACTTCAAAATATGGGACATTTTCTATATGAAGATAAGTCTGCCAGTACACACCAGTGGTCAGTGCAAACACAGAATGATGTTTCTAAGCAGGAATATAGTGCATGAATAAATTATCATGATCCTATGGAATAAACTGTCTGAAGCAGCATACTGAAGTTATGTATATGACCAATATAGCAACCAGAAAGGTGCAGGACTATAAAACAGCTCCATGACAGTCCCAGTAAAACAACATAGTATACATCAACAGCAATGGTGCTTCTAAGTTGAGAAATACAGAAAGGGAAGAGTTAAAAATTCAGTCTGATGAGGACTCCACCCTGAAGGGCTGCTTTCACCATCTGTTGGATTTTTCCTAGCAAGTTAAAATTTAACACTAAAAGTTCCAAATAGCTCAGTTTTGATGGAATAGTTGTCCATAGTCAGAAACAGCATACAAGTAAACCATGCAAAAACACATTATGCTAAACATCTTAGACCCAACAATACAGTTAAAAGTAAATGAGGTCCAAATGTTTAGAATACATAGCTTCACAGACTTACGCAAACCTGCATAACATTATTATGTTGCCCTATCAGTCGTTGGTAAAATCGTTAACAATATCGCATGGTTAGAAATTTTCTGTAGTGTACCCAGCCTTAATGAACACCACCCTACATTTGTCAGTCTTAGCTAGACTGACAGCTCATCTCTGGCATTAATCCAACACTTTTGGTCTCCAGATTGTTACAAAATTGGATTTTGTTACTTTTATTTTACAGGAGGGACAGGTGCTTCATATTTCGCAGCTGGGATAAAAAAAATGCCACCTTGACAAGGCTACCACATGGGAGGCACAGTCTTGGCTGTAAAGAAACTCAAGTTCAGTTTGTTTAGAAAGCTACAGCTACATGAGTGTGATAATGGACTAATAATAGACTAGTAATAATTCAAGTAAGTTCATAAATTTTAATATTTATTTCAATATCCCAGATGAGACCATTCAAAGTTAAAAATGGCAGCAGCAAAACATATTGTGGTATGAAATAGCCCAAAATATATGAAGTAATATTTTTGGCTTACTGAAGCTTAGAAAACTCATATGAACAAATGGCTCTACACAGAGTCTTAAAAAAGCAATTTCCCATCAGATGTCTGGTAAGAGAGTGCTGATTGTAATAATATAAAACTACAATACTTACATACAAAGCTATTCTTATCGACCACTTTACCCTTGTACTTAAATTATTTATATATATTTAGAAAGTTTTTTTTATAACCATTACATAACTTATGCATCAATGAAATGACCAAAGACTGATGACATAGGAAGTAGCTAACAATTACAATTTTTTTCGTTAGGGTGATTAACAGTGGGTGGGGGTGACAGAGGGGTAGAGTAGCAGTATGGGGAGTAGGGGGGTGGTGTGGATCCATCGAGTGGGTTCTGATGGAAGTTGTTTGGGCTATTATGGATTAATCTTGGGACTACAGACTAATTGTGGGCTTATCATGAAATGAGGCCCTTAGAGCACAAACTTTATATATAGGAAACAGAGGAATCCGTCTGGTTATACACTACATTGCCAAAAGTATGTGGACACCCACAGTCACATACATACGTGCTTGTTGAACATCTCATTCCAAAACCATGGGCATTAATTTGTCCTTTGCTGCTATAACATCCTCACTCTCCTCGGAAGACTTTCCACTAGATTTTGGAATATTGCTGCAGGGACTCATATCCATTCAACGACAAGATAGTTAGTACGGTTGGGAACTGATGTTGAGCAATAAGGAATGGCTGGCAGTCGGTGTTCCAATTCATCCCAAAGGTGATTAATGGGGTTGAGGTCAGTTCAATTTCTTCCACACCAAGATGAGGAAACTATTTTTTGAGTTACCTATCTTTGAGTACATGGGCATTGTCATGCTGAAACAGGAAATTGCTTTCCCCAAACTGTTGCCACAAAGTTGAAAGGCTACGGTCGGATGCTAAATCAGCTCAGTGCCGCGTTCCAGCAAGGTAGGAAGCCAAGCCGGGCGCGTGCGCAATAGATTCACTAGCCTGCGGGGTAATTAATATTATTATTGTGGGTATTAGCAAGGGCTGTGGGTACTCCCAGAGCTAGGTTCTGATTGGCTGGGTCTGTTCTCGGATTTTGCTGTTTTGCCTGTGACCTTGACCTTTGGCGTGTTTCCTGACTACTCTTCCTGCTTGTGACCCCTGACCTTGGCTTTCGTCTGACCATCCTTACCATCTCCGCTGCTTCCTGAGCTCCAGCTGAGGTTTAGTATAACAAACCTACACTACTTGGAGTTAAGTCCTGGGGCATCTGAGTACCTGTGAGCATGTCTAGCTCTACGGGAAAGGCGGCTGCTATAGGTGAAGACCTCCGCCAATCTGTTCTGCAGGTTCGTTATCTGACCACCAGCAGCCTAACAGTATGCTGTAGAATTATGATTTCCCTTCACTGGAAATAAAGGGCCTACGCCAAACCATGAATTAATCCCAGACCATTATTCCTCCTTCATGAAACTTTAAAATTGGCAGTTAGCATTCACATAGGAAGCGTTCTCCTGCCATCCACCAAACTCAGATTCCTCCGTCAGACTGCCAGATGGTGAAGTGTGATTCATCACTCCATAGAACACATTTCCACTTCTCCAGAGTCCAATGTAATGTTGTTTACACCATTCCAGTTCATGTTTGGCATTGCGCATGGTGATGTGAGGTTTATGTGCAGCTGCTCGGCCATAGATTCCCAATTCATGAAACTCCTGACAAACAGTTCTTTTGCTGACATTGCTTTCATAGGCAGATTGGAACTCGATAGTGTAAGAGCGCTCACCTGTCTTCTTTCCAGTGCCTGTCAGCCGCTATTCTGGTTTATGGTGAGGAGCTTGTGTGGCTCCCCGTTGGAAAACATCATGTGACCTTGTGGCGGGGAATCTGAAATAAAGGGAGGATCTGACATCATACCTGTGTCAGATCAACAGGTCAATCCTCCTGACTCAGCCCTTGTGTATCCTGAGCTCTCTGTGGCTGTCTGTTCTGGCATCTCTGCTTCGGCTTCCTGTATTACTGCATCTGTTAGGTCTTCGCTCTGAACTGTGTACCGTCTCAGCTTGTATACCAGACCACTCTCCTGCTTAATCCAGTGTACCGCAGCCATCTGAACAGTGTA
Source organism: Mixophyes fleayi (assembly GCF_038048845.1). Taxonomy (NCBI): domain Eukaryota; kingdom Metazoa; phylum Chordata; class Amphibia; order Anura; family Limnodynastidae; genus Mixophyes; species Mixophyes fleayi. The sequence continues at coordinate 176,070,885 of NC_134402.1, forward strand.
CCGACTCTGCTTGTATACCAGACCACTATCCTGCTTAATCCAGTGTACCGTGCCCATCTGAACAGTGTACCGACTCAGCTTGTATACCAGTCCACTCTCCTGCTTAATCCAGTGTACCGCGGCCATCTGAACAGTGTACCGACTTGGCTTGTATACCAGACCACTTTCCTGCTTAGTCCAGTGTACAGTGGCCATCCGTGGCCATCTGAACAGTGTACCGACTCGGCTTGCATGCCAGACCACTATCTTGCTTAATCTAGTGTACTACAGCCATCTGATTTGTGTACCGAACCGGCTTACATACTAGACCACTCTCCTGTCATCATCCCGTGGTCGCATCCAGCTCTCCGCCTGCTCCGTGCAGATTGTTCTCTACCATTCCCCAATAAATACCACAGCACCCTCAAGGTATCTACTTCCACTCCTGTGTGTTGTCAGCTTCACCTATGCCTAGGAGCCAAACCAAGGGCCGCGACCTGCAGTTCCCTAGCAGCTAAGTCCATCCCACCTTGCAGAGATTCTTGGTGAAAACCAGGGGGCTGCTAGACTCCACGCCTTGCTAGGTCTGTACAAAATCTAGACTGAGTGTATCCTGAGTGTAACAGATAGTGAGTGTTGCAAAAATGGTCAGACAATTTTTATGCGCTACATGCTTCAGCACTTGGCAGTCCCATTCTGAGAAATTGTGTGGCTTACTGCTTCATGGCTGAGACGTTGTTGCTCCTAGACATTTTTACTTTACATTTACAGCACTCATAGTTGACCAGGGCAGATCTAATGAGATATACATTTGACTTTACTGTCTTGTTGGAAATGTGGTATCCTATGACAGTGCTACATTGAAAGTAATTGAGCTCTTCAATATGATATTCTACTTCCGATGTTTAAATAAAGATTAGCAGGGCTGCATAATTCAGGTATGACAATGTATATTGTATGTAACATTGTAATGTAATCTCAACGTGTGCTTTGCTAGATGACATGAGTCTGAACCTATGCAAGTGTCAATAATCTTTTGAATCTAGCCAGGCCTGGGACAGATCAGAATCTCTGAGGAGTTTGAAGCCCCAAAATTGTAAACCATCTAGCCACTCAAGCAGAGCAGAGATGAGAGATTTTCTGAGGTGTCCAAACATATATCTTAGTGATAGATAATTTACTTCAGAAAGCTCTGTTTCATTTTGTGAAGAGCCTGTAAGGAGGGTTTAAAATCTTCTGCTTTAAACATTATATTGTGCATTTTCATGAGGGGGTCTATCAGGATTGAAATTTCCCATATTTCTTAATTGTGTTCCCTCACACACTCCAGTCTTAACTAGTAAGTAGTGACTTTGGTTTTATTTCCTATTTTACTTCTGAAACTTATGTGTGCAACTTATTGTATGTCTTGTTATAAACTTTTTTGCAACTAAGCCTTGGAAACATTTTTTCAGATTAAATAACTTTAATCTAGTGTATTCTCCATGATTCTTTGTGAATTTACGAAGCCCAGCGAGGCTCATGATACATGTGTATGTGATTTAAGTGTGAACATTAATAAGTGATTTTGGTGAACATAAGAACACCATAATAAATCCTTTGCAGTGGCAGAAAAGGTGTATTCGTTGCTAAGCGACTAAGGTGACGCCAGTCACGGCCATCTTTTTAGATTGCTGTATCTGGGACAGGCTGGCCGTCCGTGACAGTGTGGCTGAAATGTGATTCATTTGTGTACAAGACCATTGTTATGGCAGAATTTTTTCCACGCAGCCACTATCTGGCATTGGAGAGTTCTTAAATAAAATTAAGAATAAAAACAGGGAGACATAGTTCAAGTTATATATATATATATATATATATATATATACACACACACACATATGTATATATATTACATATCCATGGCACCCCACTGCTCCCCAAACCAGCCTACCCCAGGTCAAGGAAGGGCTTGCAAATTTTAGCCCGGAGGGCAAGTCTCAGCTTCGCAGCCTATTAGGAACATTTTAAAGGGAAAAAAAATGCAAGTATACCGGTGATCCAACCCACAGTAGCCCACTATGCAGAGCCGGATTTAGACCTCATAGGGCCCTAGGCAGGATACTGTTTTTGGGCCCCCTCCCTGAAACAATCCATAGCACTATATTTTTGCAGCCTACCATATACCCCTATAGTTACGTAGACATGAAAGCATGGCTTGCATCTTTGGGGGCGTACCTAACATGTGAAAAGAGCAAGGCCACCCTGCTGCAGAAAAAGGCACCCCTAAATAATTACCAAGCAGTCCCGTTTTTTTAAGTAGTTGGGTCAAAACAACATAATAAATATTGAAGTCAGGGCAGAAATACTTACTTAAGTTGTTTGCAAAAATAATATGCATAAATCCAAGTATGTGCTCTTGTCACTTTTGTCCCTCTATCATCACACTGTGCCCCTTCATTGTCACTTTTGCTCCTTCACAATATCACATGTGCCCTTTCCCCCTCACCTCTGCCCATCACCATCCCCACCTCTGTGCCAATCACCACCACCACCAATGTGCCAATCACCATCACCACCTCTGTGCCCATTACCACCTCTGTGCCCTTCACCATCACCACCTCTGTGCCCTTCACCATCACCACTTCTGTGCCAATCACCATCACCACCTCTGTGCCAATCACCATCACCACTTCTGTGCCAATCACCATCACCACTTCTGTGCCAATCTCCATCACCACTTCTGTGCCAATCACCATCTCTGTGCCCTTCACCATCACCACTTCTGTGCCAATCACCATCACCACTTCTGTGCCAATCACCATCTCTGTGCCCTTCACCATCACCACTTCTGTGCCAATCACCATCACCACTTCTGTGCCCCTTCACTACCTCTGTACCCCTTCACCATCACCACTTCTGTGCCCCTTCACCATCACCACTTCTGTGTTTTTAAAAAAAAAAGAAAGAAAGAGTCACGTGATCGCTCGTCGGGTCCCGGCAGCCTCTCCTCCTCTCTCTATCACTGAGACACTGAGAGGAGAAGAGGCTGCCGGGACCCGATTCGCGGCACCCCACCCCCCTCCCCCGACTCGCGGCACCCCCCCCCCCCCCAGCACGAGTCGCGGGGGGGGGGGGGGGGTGCCGCGAGTCGGGGGAGGGGCCGAATTTTTTTTTTTTTCATTTTTTTAAAAATTACTCCTGTCCCCCCCAGCTGTGCCCCCCGAGAGCCGCTAGGCCCTAGGCAGGTGCCTAGGTTGCCTAGCGGTAAATCCGGCCCTGCCACTATGGGACGGGCCCATCTTAACTAGATGTGTTTATTATGCTCTCCTTTATTCTTCTGCAGCATGTGTCATGTTAATTCATGCATAGGGGCGGGAGCAGTGATGTTACAATATTTTAAAAGCCTGTAAGATCAGCTCTCTGATCTGTATTAGATCCAATCAGGACATTTCCCAAACATGTGGTGGGAGCTTCAGCTGCCTGTAATTAAGTGGGAAGGTAATACTTTACTGTTTTATAAGTTGCAGTGGAATGTCAGGTTAACACTGAACAATGTGTTTTTCCTTCATGGTTCATATCAGTAAATTTCTGTTTTGGAGTTTAGTTGTCATATCTTCTAATTTATAGACATAACACAGGGAAATATTAAAAAAATGCATTTTTGTGATGTTTTTCCTTGGCTGTTAATACAACCAATGAAACACACCCGTATATTTATTCTTCCTCTAACATTAACAGAGATAGTAAAAATGTGTACTTTATTGTAGGTTTGGTTTGTCTTTTGGGCCCTAAAAAAGGTCTACTTCTGACTTGTTTTGAATTATAGATATGTGTTACAATGCCATCTCATAGGCTAGAATGAAAATCACACAAAGATCACTGTGCTCATGAGTGCATGAAAGGATTACATGTTCGAAAGCATAGCAGATAAGTTTTTACCTAATGATGTTGGGTCAGTTCTTATCTGAGCCACATCTTAGAATAAAGAACACATGGGTGCAAGACACTGTACAATACGATCTCTGGCACTGTATTTGCTTGATTATCTTACAAGTCAGTATTACTGTCTAATTAAATGTACATATTGAAAGAAGTTAAAAAGTTAAACAAGCCCCTTAGAATGGCTCACATATTTTCTAGTAATATATATATATATATATATATATATATATATATATATATATATATATATATCTCAATCACACAGTGTGATAAGAATTCCAGGTTCATTGACCATCAACACATAAGCAATTACATAAAAGTTTTGCAGTGTTCTGTTTGCATTACTAATAAGCAGCTGAAAATGAGGAACCAGGAAGAGGTAAGCTCCCCCCTTCTCCAGGGTCTGTGCGTCTTTTATCGTAGTTAACGCTAAAGATGATATTTCTGGAGAAAGACCTAGTGGTAAAAAATGTAACTTTTTGCCAATTAAATTTTTTTAGCATTTTGAATAGGGCTCTATTGGAAGAACGGTGCACGCCACAAAACGTCCACCCGTTAAGCCATTGATAGAGATAAATGAAGAAAGTCCCTGTGGCCAGTGGAAAAAATACTGGTTTTCATTGGACATTGTGTTTTTCTCCACTGGATAAATAGGCCCGTATTCCTGTGATTGCTTAATTATGTATGAACATGTAGCATAGATGAAAATGTACCTGTACAGTGATTGTAGGGTTGGCAATAATTGCCATATCTGGAGTCTCATTTACTTTTTACTCAGGTCCACAGAGGCTAGAAAACCTGTAAAAACCCCAAATCAAATCTTTATTCTATATTCTCACTTTTTTTTCTATCCTCTCATTCCACAATGCATTTCATTGGGTCAGTTTCCCAGATTTTTAAATAAAATGTCCTACCTTTCATACTACATAAATTACTCACATATGGTATTTTGTGTTGTTATATCGCATTAGCACTGTAATTCATGTTTAAATAATGTTTAAATAATGCAAAAGATAGAAAATACTGCATATACATGACTCTAGACAGGAAAGCTATTTGCCCCCCTATCCCGCAAATTTCCACCACAGTAGCACCCACAATAATGACACAACACCCAGCAGTGGAGAGAATATGGTCGCAGTCTTTATTAAATCATCATAACCATCAAGGGAGGGGCATACTGAGCAACCAAGTGCCACCAAATGCCACATCAACCATGTCCATTAATCAAGGGTCATATATGCCGTGCCCACCCAACTGGCTACCTGACATCCTGGTGATGGACATAAAACTCCAGACAGTTCAAGAAGTTCTCCCCAAAAATAACATTATAGTCATGCCTTTCTCCAGGAACAACCAATAAGTCTCCTTCCCTTAACTGCAACTCAAACTGTGGCAAACTCAACTTGAGTTAATTTAACTTTATTTGAGATCTAAATTATAATAAGTTCACAAACATTGAACCATACAAATCATTAGTACAGTTCAATAAACTTTATTTCTACCCCTTCCTGACTTCTAAATGGGTGGCTGGGTGGGGTTCCATCCACTTATTCTGCTGGAAAGATGGAGAGATGAGCAGTCCTATTATTTTATATGTCACTACAGCACTGAATGCAGTGCAACTCAACCCCCTCTCTTCCCTTCCTTCACAAAATCCACATATACAGGGCTTCTAGTCTTGAATATTTCTCCAGCTTCCTCTACAGGGGAAGTCCCGCAATTTCTCGTCTTTGACCAACAAGACTCACAGAGCGGCAGCAGGACCCATGGTTCTTATAGCATGCTGTATATATTACTGGATATATTTCCCATAAAATTGTACATGCTGGAGAAAACTACCCCTCACCTTAAGGGTTTTTTGGACTTTCTTTTATTTTACACCAATATGTCCTGTTCCCTTGAACAACATAAAATGGGGGGTTGACAGTACATTTAAAAGTAGCTCTGTATGTTTTTTGGGCATCTGCTGCTTATAGTTACAAGTTCCCACAAGGCTGCTTGTCATGATTAGAGAGGACATACACATAGTTGCACAGTCATGTCTGCTAAATGGTGTTTTCTTTTGCTTTTCACTTCAAAGCTCACTCTGCATAAGAGGGATTGTGAAAATTTCAGTCATTAACCCTACAATGTAATTATTTTAATTTAGACACAATTACAGGATGTAAAATAAATATTTGGGTACAGTACAGCATATTAACCAATTTTCCAGATAAAGAACTTTAAGGTAAAACAGTTCAAGTAATTGATTAGGTAGCTAAATTAACCTTTATTTACAACTACTGTGCATGTCTGCTGTATTATTATGAATAATCTGTTTTAAAAATGTAACATACACATTAAAAAAACATTCAGGACATAAGAATGTGAAGTGGATAATACTAAATTATAAACATGTATTTTACCAGATGGTTCCCAGTGTCCACTGGGTGGAGAGAGTTATATGCATGGCATGAAAGAAATGTACAAATTTATCCTATTAAATATGAGAAGGGGAGAGAGCTAAGTCTCAGGCATTCAGCATCCTAATACCTCAAATGTTGACATACAACAAATTAATATAAATTATATTTATAGATATGTCTGCTCACTTTGGACCTGATTTTGAGTTAGGAGCAAAGCTACGAAAAGGAGCAACTTTGCACCTGGACAAACCATGTTACAATGCAACAGATACAAATTTACTTTTTTTTTTTGCATGCAAGGAAAATACTGGCTGTTTTTTCCTGTAACACACAAATACTTGATAGCTTTATTTTTACATTGAAAGTAAAGTTGATCTATGACATGCTGTATTGCAACTATAAATCTGTCCCTACATTTTAAATTTACCTCCCCCTCTAATGCAACACGGTTTGTCCAGGTGCAAAGTTGCTGCTTTTCTTTGCTTTGCTCCTGACTCAAAATCAGTTCCTTAATGTTATTATCAATGATTTGCAATAGCAGATGATGTTAGTTTGCTTAAAAGTGAATTATGATCAAATACTGACTTCTTAGCATGTTATATAAAATACATCTTGATACACAATTATAATTATAGGGAATAAGTTGTATGTGTATTTAATTTATACAGAGGTCCATTACATAATAATAATTCAGACTCATTCTGGTTATACTCAGCAGAGCACCATTCTGGTGACTATTATAACCACCAGTGCAGCAGCCCAATTCTTACCTTATTGTATTTATCTTGTAACTCTTTCCCTCTAGGAAGGGAGGGAGGTGAAGTGTGAGGACGGAAGAGAACAGGGCACGGAGAATCGTGCCACTTTGGTCCCGTCCCAACTGTGGTATCAGTAGCAAAAACTTTTTTGGGGTAAATATCAAAGGTTGCACTAATTGTATGAAAGTTAACTATGGAAAAAAACATTTAAAAAAAATCTGTTTTCACTAAAGCAGCAACAGGAATAGTTTACTATTGGATAGAAAATCTTGTATGCTGCAGTTAATTTATTTTTTTAATCTTTTTTTATTGCAAATTAAACAGCATATACATATAACGGGATAAACACAATTGAGCAGTATTGCAGGGTGTATATTAGATAACATCATTCAAACATTTTACATCACCAGCAAGGCGATTTGTTCATCCAACTGGGACGGTTAGTGAAAATTCCCACAAGCGGGACTGGGAATATTTATTGAACTAACCAAGTGTGATGTGATTGCTTAATTACTTTGTTGGATAGCGGATAGAAAGGCGAGGGAAAGAGGGGAAGGTAAAGTGGGGAGAGGGGGGAAATTGTTTGGGCCTCATTTATTCCATTGGGCATTCAATGTGGAGTCTTTAAATTCAATCCATTCATACCATAGTAAGTAATATTCTCTGTATTTATCAGCCGAGGAGTAAATCATGTCCTCCATGGACATATACAAGTCTAAACGTGCAAACCATTCTTTAATAGAAGGTGGTGTTGGGGATCTCCAGTGGACCGGTATTACAGCCTTCACTGCACTGCTGAGGTATTCAAGGTGGATTTTTTTTGTATTAGGAAATGGGCAATTTGATTTAATTAAGTAGCTAATATTAAGTTCTTCAGTTCCAACGATTGCCTTGGTGATGAGTAAAACTGTGTATCAGAAAGGTCTAAGAGTCATGCAATCCCACCAGATGTGCAGCATGGTGACTGGCACCAGTTGACACCTCCAACATAGATCTGGGAACTCTAGAAAAAGTTTGGCTAATATGCTGGGACACCAGTACCACGGAATCAAGACTTTATTTTGTGTTTCAATCACACGCACATTGACCAAGCTAGCTTGGGTACATTGGAAAATGTCACACCAGTCCAGGTCGGGGATGGCTGTCGCAAAATCGCACTCCCAGTCTCTTGTAAATTTGGGTAGTGCGTTAAAGGAGTATTTGATCAAACTGAGGAGTGATGCATAAGTACTCAAACTGCGTGAGTGCTCTCCCTGCCATCTCGGGAACACCCGGGGAGCATAGAAAGTGTCATAACTGTAGGTGCCTCCACATCTCTCCATTGGGTAGTTCCCATTTTGTCTGAAGATCAGCAAATGGGATAACTCTTGAGGTGTCCACAGCTGGCTGACATGGGTGAGTATCACTGCAATTTGTGTCTAAAACCTCGTCAAGGCAGCAGAGTGATACTCAGAGAGATGACCCCCACCTTTGGATATTTTGGTTTGAACTAGCCTATGATCTGCAACAACCTGGACCCTCCTGAAACCTGGACCAATAGAAGCAAGCTATGTCATCTGCATTGTTTCACTGTGTTTCTATCTGCATATAAGCAGGAGCTTTTCATTTAGTGATCAGTCATCTTTGACCACAGACTTCAGACCTGAATGACTGTCCACTGGATCCAGAGCGCCTGCGATAAGTAACGGCTGTATTTATTATTATTTCGCTTGAATTATTCTGCTACTTTTTGAGAATTAATATTTGTGCGTTGAAAACACAAATCGAGATTCGACAATCGTTATTGGATAGCGACAAAACGTGCATAACAGCTGCATACCCAAATATTGGGAGGTATGCTACACACAAAAACAGGCACTTTTTTCTATACATGCAAAAAAGCAATTTCATTTGCACCCCTTGCATAGCAGCATAGTATTCATCTCCTATGTGCAGATGATGCAAATTGTGTCAACATGATGTGGTGGACGGAGCGAGCGTGTATTACATCGTCATGCTAGGTTCAGCCCACCACTTCAATGTCTGACCTGTCTTCAAGTAGATTGCTAGACTGTCTCGGGAGTCCAGGACATCACCCACTATTTTGGAAGTATGTGAGAATTAGCAGGCATGCAATCAATTAGCTGGATAACCATAAATCTGGAAAGGCCTACTTAGTGCCCTCTCACCCAACACACAGTCACTCACTTCAGGATCTAAATAAATTATTTACATTGGCTTGCAAAAAGGAGTAGCTGTAAGTGCTTGTTCAGTGTTAGAGATGGTAGCACAATAGTCCCCGTCATATTTTAAGCAGTAAGTCTGCTCTAGAGGTTATACCAGGCAACTGTAAACTCACCTATAGTTGCCTATGAGTACTTTTCACAAATGAACCTTAGCATGCAGAACTCTGGCAGAGAAGCAAGTTTGAGAAACTTTAACAAACACATTGATTAACATTCACTCAACTTAAAAGCATAAGTGCTACATGCGTTGGTTATAACTGGAAAAACCCAAATCCTTTTGAAACAATATTCTGCCAAACACCAAATTGAAGCTAAGCCCTAACTTGAATATTAAAATAAGTCAAAATATGCCTAAATAAGCTTATTTGTAATTTTAGGTTGAGGAAACAATGACTTTTTGCCGTACATATCAAAATCACAATGATATCAATATTCAGATTTGAGTGGCTGGGTGTTAACGATTTGCCTATATCTCAAACCAAATTCTATTCCAAGTTATAAAATCCAACACCAAAAGGTATCTACTTGGCTGAAAGCTCCTACTCTTTTCAGATTTCGAAAGATAAACTGCCTCAAGCTCGGTCAATACAGGTGCTGGGGACTAATTTGAATACCAAGTTGCAAGCTTTGTGTTTAATACTCATGCCAGAAACCAGAAAACAAAGGTGAAGACAAAACATAAAAAAAGTCTAAGCTGGGAAGTAACAGTACACAAATGATGTTATGACGACGTTATCCTATCTGTGAATTCCACGTAAAAAAAGGATACCTCCTATAGGTATTATGAGAGCAATGCTTCACAAAGTATTTAATCAATGTATAATTTAATTGACATTGTGTTAAGAACTTCCCACTTTGAAAATTCCAGCCACAATGTACTGTATGCTTCTGGAAAGTATCGAGCAAACAGAAAAAAAATTTGGCTTGTCTTGCAGTACTTAACCATCAGAAAATCTATGGGAGTGTCAAACAATAATCAAACTGGATTTACACCCTTAATGTGTTACTGAAAAGTATGATAAACAGACAAGCTCTCAGAAAGCAGTCAACGTTGCATCAGAAATTGACACTCCCACTATAATTAGCTGCTCTTTCACTGGACAAACACTCAGCTTTGACATGTTTTGCTTTAGCTTTTTCTCAGTCAGTACTCTTCAAGCCTGCTGCCAACATATCCAGGTGGCATCGCATTCTACAAAAGCAAAACAGGGAAGCGTTTGAACTTTAGTATCATATAAAGCACGGTTATTTCTTAACCATGTATGATGTATTGCAGAATCCAAGTGTTTAAAATATTTTAGAACATATCAAACTGAAATGTTGCACCTATATATTTTCACTTGCAGTTTCTTGTTTAGGAAAAAAAAGTGAACCTCTTACAAATTATAAGAATATCTCCCTTTTTTTTTCTTTCCTTAAATTAACCCCAGCATTTGAAGAGACAAAACAAATAATGATATGGAGAAGTGGGGGATAATCAACAAGAAGAGATTGATAGTGATATGTTGAAGAGGATTGAAAAGTGACATCTTTTTCCTCCTGCCACTCTTTTTCCCAAGGACAACAAAACTATATTTAATATCTCTTGAGTGTTGTCTTGCAGATTTAAAGTGGTTGTGCACAACTTGTCTACCTTAGTTCACTATAACAAAATAAAAAAGTTGGAGGTTACTACATGAAGGAGAGGTTTAGTGAGGTCCAAAACCATGTTAAGTTGTAGCTCCATTTGGTTCCTTTGAAATTAAAAAGTAATTTTCTCCAGAACCTGCAAATTAGTTAGTTGATCTTCTACTAATGAACATATGATGATTCCCAGTTAATTCAATGCATTTATCTCTACTCTTCAGAAGCAATTAAACTACAATTTCCATGTGATTATTTTTGTACTCCGGTTGCAGCAGTAACTGGTGATGTCATTGTGATGTATCAGTGGGCAGCACAGTGGCCTAGTGGTTAGCACTTCTGCCTCACAGCACTGGGGTCATGAGTTCGATTCCCGACCATGGCCTTATCTGTGTGTAGTTTGTATGTTCTCCCTATGTTTGCGTGGGTTTCCTCCGGATGCTCCGGTTTCCTCCCACACTCCAAAAACATACTAGTAAGTTAATTGGCTGCTATTATTATTATTATTATTATTATTATTATTAATATTTATTTATAAGGCGCCACAAGGCATCCGCAGTGCCGTACAGAGACAAACAAAATCACAATACAATGGGAGACAGCACAGTACAGTAAACACAGCAACTCAGTACGCTCAATGCACAGCTAGAGAGGGCGGGGAAGGGGGAGGAGGGCGCGGAAGACAGGGAGATCCCCAGGGGGGAGGAGGGAGCGAGAGTGGACGTGGGGTGGAGGACCCTCGAGGAGGAGGGCTAAGTAGCTGGAGAGCAGAGTTAGAAGTGGTGGAAACAGGAGGAGAGATGGCCCTGCTCAGAGGAGCGTACAATCTAAGGGGAGGGGTGGACAGACAGAGAAATTGCTATCAAAATTGACCCTAGTCTCTCTGTGTGTATCTTAGGGAATTTAGACTGTAAGCTGCAGTTGGGCAGGGAATGATGTGAATGTGTTCTTTGTATAGCACTGAGGAATTAGTGGCGCTATATAAATAACTGATAATGATGATGATGATGATGATGATTATGTATCCTGGATTCCGCCAAGCAGGATCTAGGAGAGACACAAATCTGCCACATTGGCGAGTTGGAGACAGGAGGGTTTCATTTGCAACCAAGCCAAGTGACCACAGTGATATATTTGTATATTTGAGAACAGGGCTGGACTGGGACTAAAAATCAGCCCTGGCATTTAAAGTACACAGGCCCACCTCTGGTCCAGAAGGAAAAAAATCGTGAGCCGCGGCGCCATAAAGGGCGTGGCCAACATGGGGCATTGATACATACATTATAATAAAACATTACATTTATCATGCCCTCCCAGCCACATCACGCCATCCCCCCAGGCACATTATGACACCCCCAGCCCACTGTACTTATCTATGCTGCTGACATCCATCAGGGTGGGAACTTCCTGTAGAGTGAACAGGGAAGCTCTTAGTCTCACAAGATTACCAAATCTTGTGAGACCTAGAGCTCCTCGGCTTGCTCTGCAGGCTGTGTCCTGTCCAGGGACTGGGAGCAACTATCAGATTCCTCCTGCTAACCAGAGCTGGATTAACGCTCGGGGGGCCTGGGTTATTTAAGACAGGGGGCCCCTATTATGTAACATGGTTATCATATTAGACACAATGTTAGACAAATACACAAGCAATACTGTGTGCAATACTGTTAGGTGCCCGCAGCTTTGCCTTCACAAGCAGTACAGTGTGAAGTGGGACTTACCTCCCAACTGTCCTTGTAGTCTGATCAAATCTCACTAAACAAGACAGTCATCAAAATTCGGGACTTCCCCACCTGTGTTCTTGTCACTTACACCACCTGTGGCTGCTGGTGTCTGTAGTTGCTGCTTGTCTGGATCCTCGAATGCTGGAGGCCCTATTTGGAAAAAAAAAATGGGTACATGTAATTTAGAAAACTCCAACCAGCCCTGGTGTTTAATCAATGCAACCCATGTTTTATAATTAGGCCTCCCTCCAGCCTCAGCATTAAAATTGTAGTATTCACGTTTAATAAATAAACCTATATACCTCCCTCCAAACAACCCCAGCAATAAATTAAATCGCATTTACGTTTAAGAAATATACCTATTTCCCTCAACCATCAATGCCATTAAATAATTTCTATTCACATTTAATAAATAGACGTTATTTTTTCCCCAAACGGCCCCACTTTCAATTAATAGCCCCCAAATCATATTATGCCACAATAGTGCCCCAGTTCGTACAATAGTGCCCCCAAATTATTTTATACCACAATACTGCCCCCAGTTAATATTATACCTCAATAGTGCCCCCAAATCATATTATGCCATACAGTAGTGCCCCCAAATCATATTATGCCATACAGTAGTGCCCCAAATCATATTATGCCACAAAGTAAACATATTAACAACACTAAATTACATTTGCATAAAATGTGAGGTTACATACATATCCAGTAGGAATATACAGCCCCCCCTCCCCCGTGTGGCATCCTCACTTTTCTCCCCCCCCCTGCTTTCTGTGTGCCATTCTCTTCCCCCTTTTCCAGCTTTCTGTGTGCCATTCTCTTCCCCCTTTTCATGCTTTCTGTGTGCCATTCTCTTCCCCCTTTTCCTGCTTTCTGTGTGCCATTCTCTTCCCTCTTTTCCTGCTTTCTGTGCCATTATCTTCCCCCTTTTCCTGCTTTCTGTGTGCCATTCTCTTCCCCCTTTTCCAGCTTTCTGTGTGCCATTCTCTTCCCACTTTTCCTGCTTTCTGTGTGCCATTCTCTTCCCCCTTTTCCTGCTTTCTGTGTGCCATTCTCTTCCCCCTTTTCCAGCTTTCTGTGTGCCATTCTCTTCCCACTTTTCCTGCTTTCTGTGTGCCATTCTCTTCCCCCTTTTCCTGCTTTCTGTGTGCCATTCTCTTCCCTCTTTTCCAGCTTTCTGTGTGCCATTCTCTTCCCTCTTTTCCTGCTTTCTGTGTGCCATTCTCTTCCCCCTTTTTCTGCTTTCTGTGTGCCATTCTCTTCCCCCTTTTCCTGCTTTCTGTGTGCCATTCTCTTCCCTCTTTTCCAGCTTTCTGTGTGCCATTCTCTTCCCCCTTTTCCTGCTTTCTGTGTGCCATTCTCTTCCCCCTTTTCCTGCTTTCTGTGTGGCATCCGTCACCCGCTATCTCCCCCCCCACCGTTTTACTGTACTTACCTTTTCATCTTCTTTTCTCCTCCTGTTTCTGTCTTCTTTCTTCTTCTGTTCCACGCTCCTCAGACCCGGCCGACTCGACAGTGCAGCGCGCAGCGCTGCCCATGTGATCTGGTGGCTGGTTCCTGGGGAGGAGCCAGCCACCAGGCTGTCAATGCATGCTGTGTCAGTGCATGGTGTACGCTGTCAGTACACCGTGCACCGACTGCCAGGGACCGGACCGGCCCATCTGCCCATCGGCCCTTCTGGCATTTGCCAGAAGTGCCAGATGGCCAGTCCGGCCCTGTTTGAGAATAATGGCACTACAGTGAAAGTACTGTATTAGCAATAGTTATGTTCCAAACTCTGAATTACAAGGTGGAATCCCATATTTTGCACCTAAGAAAACAAAAAAACTGCTACCTTTGAAGTGAATCCTGCACAATACGGTCACAATAATTTTAACTTCAATTATATAAATATCAGCGGAATGTTCAGGACTTTTTTGAATTATTTGCCTTACTTATATCCCTATGAAGGGACTGTTTATCCTTCTGCTGTATCCAAATGAGCATTTACATGTAAATGAGAATTTACATTTACTATATTATCAACTATGCACGATTATTTGTCAGCAATTTAAAAGTCTTAATTGAGAGATCTTAATACACCACAAAAGAGTAAAAAAAGATATGCTACAATCTGTCTGTGGTAGAATCAGCTGTTGTATCCACAAATGGATGCAATTTACATAACAGACACACTTGAGATTTCTGAATGGCAAATCAAATCTTCCCAAGCATGCTACAACAATGTCTTAATCAGTCCTGGAAGCCACAACATATTTACTCATGGCTATGAATAAAGTGACAGTTTCTCTTGTCACTTTTATGATTGAAATAATGGTGACTGCTAGCTACTCACTAAACACACACAGTATATGTATGTCATGGATAAAGACAGAAATAGAATGATGTCTATAGTATTTAGATAATTTTGACATTAAGGGTGGGTGAGATTGTGAGATGCGAGAAAAATGTTTTGAAAATACTTAAAACATT
Source organism: Mixophyes fleayi (assembly GCF_038048845.1). Classification (NCBI taxonomy): domain Eukaryota; kingdom Metazoa; phylum Chordata; class Amphibia; order Anura; family Limnodynastidae; genus Mixophyes; species Mixophyes fleayi. The sequence continues at coordinate 176,085,998 of NC_134402.1, forward strand.
GGGATTATTGATCCAGATACACAGGTCTGCTTTTCACAAGGGAGTGGAAGTGCAAATTGCTTCTCAGACCTTTAATGCCAGAAAATAGTGCATGCGTCTTTTTCAAAATGGAACACGATAAATGCTTACAAAGCCTTCCTGACAAACAATCCTTACAGACTGTTGGATAACTGGCAATATTTAAAATATTCATAGGGCTTTTCAGGGCAATCTCACAGGTGCACTGATTAGGAATAGAGTTAATGGATATTTTATTTAACCTTGTCTCACCATAAATAAAATTAGTCAGAATACCCTGAGAAAGCACTTTGTCATTGCCCAAATATGTCTTGTCTAATCTAAGGCTATCAACATGATGGAGTAGGTTTGTTTGGGTCAGACAGCACAATCTTGCATGCAATAAAGTACACAATAAATTAAATTAGCTCTGCCCACTCATATACACTTTTATATACACTATATGCACAAAAGTATTTGGACGCTTGACCATTACACCAACAGGGACTGCAATGACATTCTATTCAAATACATATACTTTAATATAGAGTTGATCCCCCTATTGCAGCGATAACAGCTTCCACTCTTAGTGGAAGGCTTTCCACAAGATGTTGGAGTATTTCTATGGGAATTTGTGCTCATTCATTCTGTAAAGCATTTATGAGGTCAGGCAGTGAAGTGGGATGAGAAGGCCTGGCTCGCAATCTCCGTTCCAGTTCATCCCAAAAGTGTTCGATGTGGTTGAGGTCAGGGCTGTGTGTGGGCCAGACAAGTTCTTCTACACCTGTGACGAAATTAGTGTGATAACCCTGTGACCATTCGGTTTCTTATTTCTCACATAATGTGGATTATAGCAAGTACTTTTTATAGCCCATGCTTTTGTTCCCCAGCTCACCAGACTACAACTGCATTGTCCAATAACATGTGGCTAAGGGGACATTGTAGTTCAGTGTAAATATGTATATTGTGTATTGTATATTGATGACTTGCAGTAAGGTTGCTATTCATTGTCTTTAAAGTGAAGCCAGGGGGATTGTGGGTAGGGATCAGGTTGCCATGTGCTGGAGTAGGAAAACTAATTAGTGTCCATTGCTCTCACCAGGCTAGTCCAGACAGGCCATCTAACAGGGGAGGTTCTCTGGAAGGACAGCTCATCTTCACTCCCCTGTCCAACCCCCCTTAGTCCAGCACTGACCAATGGATAAGGAGAATAGACCCAGGGGTTTGCCCAGGGAGGGGAAAGACTATGGAAATTAGACCTGTGATATAAGGAACAACTCCAGGGGGGAAGGGTGTTCATTCTGGGATTTCATTCATGAAGCCTGCAAGATTTAGTTTTGAATTGTCGTTTTCTAACTAGAGTCTATATAGGCAGCTGAGAGGGATCCATGGGTCGTGAAGTCTGGACAGCAGGTGACTATATCTCCTTAAGCTATTGGGGTAAGGGACAGATAATGTGGTAAATCTGCCTGGCATTTATTTACTGTGTGTACATAATATTCTAGTGTTGTTTGTATGACAATAAATATAAGGTTGTATTTCTATAACTGCATTTGCCTGGGTGACATACGAATCCTAGAAGGTACTGGGTAGACTTCCCTGGCATAGCAAGGCACCCGTGGGTGGCCAGTCAGCGTGAAGTGGGTAGCATTGGGTCAGATAAACCCGGTATGTTCACATTTTTGGTGGCAAGCAGTGGGGTCACTCAGTCCTAGGTCCTCTCTGGGTAGAGCTGCAGGGGAACTGTATCGTGATACATTCCAGGGCTCTGCAAAGCAGTTAGCACTAGAAACCAGTTACCACATTATCCTGAACTTACTCCTAAAGGCTTTAAGGCAGAACGTGTCACGAAAAGCGTTGTGGGCTTTAGGCGAGGGAAGATGCCGCCTAAGTGCCGGTTTGATAAGGGGAGGCGCACCCCGCCAGAGGAGAGCGGAAGATGGAACCGTGTCTCAAAGAGGAGAAATCACAGTGAGATGATCCCTGGAAGTAAAATGGGTGTGAGCTCTAGGAACAAGAGAGCAGATCACAGCCCAGTGTTGAAAAAGTTCCCAAAGCAAGGGTTGAAGCAGTCCAGTACAACCAGGAGAAAGGTGTACTGGGATGAAGGACTGTGGCAGAGTCTGCAGGATGGGGATATGGATGTGTTGCACCACCCCACCACAATGCAGCACATTTTGGATTATTGGGATGAGGAGTGCCCAAAGATTATTATGTGGGAAGCAGCCAGTCTACAGGAGAAATTGGAGAACCTGTTGGATGTGTTCCTAATGTTGAAAGAGGAAGCAAGTGCCTGTAATTTTCGGGATGAACCAGAATGGGATGATTTTACACATGAAGTTATTTGTACTATGCAGAATCTGGCCAAGGGTAAATCCAGTTACAACAATATTCAGCAGTACAAGACGGAAATGGACTGTTACAGCACAGAGACATGCCTGATGAATCCCCTGGAAATGTACTAATAGAATCTGTCCCATTAGCAGATTCTACAGATCCACTAGAGACAATGAGTATGGAGGAGCTGATAGTGGAATGCCAGATCCGGGGTGTACTTTACCTGTATTGCACGCATAGGGATATCCTCAAACGTCTTTTAAAAGATCAGGAGAATCCCATCAATGCCTTCAGTATCTATAGGAAATGGATGCTCACTTTGGGTCCCCACATACCTCTCTAGGAACAAATGCAATGTCTGCAACAGAGTTTTGAAGAAGCAGTGGATGAGTAATGGCTACAAGGACTTACAGACACTGAAATGTGGCAGGATCAGTGTTATCGGGTGAATACTGAAAAATGCCAATTGCAATATCTTATGTCACACTCTAAAAAATGGCTGCTCAGTCTGTTAATCAGGGGGAGGTCCATCCCAGTGGATTATACACAGTTGCCCAAGCTACTCTCTTGGGGGAGACTGGAGAAGAACTGCTTGGTGAGGATGTTGTATCTCTGACTACTCAGAAAGGATTAGGAGAAATCCTCCCATTTGGTGACTTGGATGGAAAAGAGCTACCAAGTAAGTACCATGTAGTAGCATCTTCTGATAATTTGACAGTGTTATTGGCACCTGAGACTGTCTCTGAGTTAGAACAGAATTACAGAAAAGACCAGTTATCCACCCCTGTTTTGCCTGAAAATGTTTTGTTTAATGAAGTAACGCAGGATACCGAATGTGTGCTCTCCGGGGCAAGTGATGTACAGCTGTACCCAATTGTGGCAGAAGAGAATCATAAACTTGCTCAACATATGATCTCAGCAGAAATCATGATTACAGACTGTATGACAGAATTAATGGGAGAGGATAAAGGAATTCTCATGTCAGAGGCCACTACCATGGGGCCCTGGGAAAACTACACTTATACCTTTCCTTATGCAGAATTTGCAGATGAGGAGATGTTGACTGAGTGGGTGTCTGAGAGGGCACCAGCACAGCAGGATTCACCAGCCCCACAAGCTTTGAAGCATCACACTCCAGCTCCAAATCTGGGAATCCAGGACCCAATAGCAGAGGCCTGCACTAGACCATCCACTTTGTTTTGCCTCCAGAAGGACAAGTCTGTGTCCAATGAGGATTCACACTACCCTGATGCACCAGAGGTGAGGGAACTAGTGCAACAATTGGATGTGGTAGCAGGGGAGGGGAGATGCACACCAACATACTTACAGGGGCACCCACATGTGGTTTGGGAGGGGGATAGAGGATTCCCAATAAGCCAAGAATTAATGGAGCCACCACGTTTGCCTTCCACTGGGCAGTTGTCCCTTGAGTGTTTGGGGAAGGGGAGATTGGATCTTTGCCAGAAACAAACGGACAAGGTGCCAGAAAGTTTTCCTGCCACTTGGCAGTTTTCCCTCGAATATGTGGGGGATGTGAGCATGGCCTCCAGAAACAGAGGACAGGCCAAGGAACTATTTGCAGTTGGGCAATTAAGGGTAGACAAGGCACCCAAGCGATGTTGGACTACAACTCTCCTACCATGGATGTGTGCACAGGAGTGGCCCAGTTTTATTGTTGACTCATCTTATGACACAGGGCAGCATAAACCCCCACTCCAGCTGGGTGGGAAGATATGCCTGCAGCCATGGGACCCTGGTGGGAGATTGAGGAACTGTGTACTGCTGTTTACCTTGCCATCAGACCCAGGAGAAACCACAGCAGGCCAGAGACTTCGGACTTGGGAGGAAGGTTTACTTGGGGCTAAGGAGCCACTGGGGAACAAGGGCTAAAAAAGTAGGGGAAGTATATGTGACGAAATGAGAGTGATAACCCTGTGACCATTCGGTTTCTCATTTCTCACATAATGTGGATTATAGCAAGTACTTTTTATAGCCCATGCTTTTGTTCCCCAGCTCACCAGACTACAACTGCATTGTCCAATAACATGTGGCTAAGGGGGCATTGTAGTTCAGTGTAAATATGTATATTGTGTATTGTATATTGATGACTTGCAGCAAGGTCGCTATTCATTGTCTTTAAAGTGAAGCCAGGGGGATTGTGGGTAGGGATCAGGTTGCCATGTGCTGGAGTAAGAAAACTAATTAGTGTCCATTGTTCTCACCAGGCTAGTCCAGACAGGCCATCTAACAGGGGAGGTTCTCTGGAAGGACAGCTCATCTTCACTTCCCTGTCCAACCCCCCTTAGTCCAGCACTGACCAATGGTTAAGGAGAATAGACCCAGGGGTTTGCCCAGGGAGGGGAAAGACTGTGGAAATTAGACCTGTTATATAAGGAACAACTCCAGAGGGGAAGAGTGTTCATTCTGCGATTTCATTCATGAAGCCTGCAAGATTTAGTTTTGAATTGTCGTTTTCTAACTAGAGTCTATATATGCAGCTGAGAGGGATCCATGGGTCGTGAAGTCTGGACAGCAGGTGACTATATCTCCTTAAGCTTTTGGGGTAAGGGACAGATAATGTGGTAAATCTGCCTGGCATTTATTTACTGTGTGTACATAATATTCTAGTGTTGTTTGTATGACAATAAATATACGGTTGTATTTCTATAACTGCATTTGCCTGAGTGACCATACGAATCTTAGAAGGTACTGGGTAGACTTCCCTGGCATAGCAAGGCACCCGTGGGTGGCCAGTCAGCGTGAAGTGGGTAGCATTGGGTCAGATAAACCTGGTATCTGCACAACACCGAACTCATCAAACCATGTCTTTGTAATCATTTCTTTTTGCACTGGGGCACAGTCATGTTGAAATATAAAAGGGCCTATCCCAAACTATTGCCACGAAGTTGGAAGCATAGCATTGTCCAAAATGACTTGGCATGCTGAAGTATTAAGATTGCCCTCCACTGGAGATAATGGGCTTAGCCCAAACATTGAAAAACAGCCCCATACCATTATCCCTCCTCCACCAAACTTTACAGTTCACATAATGCAGTCAGGCAGGTAATGTTCTCCCAGCATCCACCAAACCCTGTCAAAGTCGAATAATTGGATGAAAGAAAGTTTACTGATTAATATTGTTTTACCGTGCAATTGCGATCCGTACGCCACGTGTCATGACGCAATCGCACGATAAATAATGTACGCATAGACTTTCACTTACACATTCACTTATATATAGCTCATATATATAATAGTTTCAATCCACAGTCGTTTATGAACAAATGTTATTTAGTTTATAGTTAAATATTATAATGTTATATGCACTTTAGTGAGATCTAAGGTTCAGGTTACAGGAAACATATCATGTTTGGTGTCATTCTAATCCCCTATTTATCCGCAGACATCTGGTTCAATCGCCTAAAGGATCGCACCTTGCGTATGGTATTGTCTGTGTCATGTAAATAGACCAGTTTGAACTAGTTCTTGGCGGGAAGATTAGTATGCATCTTCTGGAGAGCCGACCCCCACCCTTAGATGGTATCGTTTGAACTGGCCAATAACCTGCATTACACTGGACCTTCCTGAAGCCTGAACCTATGGAAACATGCCAAATCATCTGTATTGTTTCACTGTATCACTGAGTGTATATAAGCTGGGGCTCTTGGACCAGCATGCAGTCACTTTGACCACAGACTTTAGGACTAATTGACTGCATAGCTGGATCCAGCATTGGCTGTACTTAATTATTGAACTGTTATTCTTTTGCTTTTGTTAATAAATAGCTTTGAGCTTTGGAACCACACAAATCGCATAGACAATGGTTATTGGTAAATGAAAAAAAACCCTTTAATACCGTCTTGCCCATTTGATTGCCGAAGAGAGAAGCATGATTCATCACTCCACAGAATACTGCTGTGGAGTCCAGTGTCGGTGTGCTTTACACCACTTCATCCGACACTTGACATTGGTCTTGGTGACGTGAGGCTTGCATACAACTGCTCGGCCATGGAAACCCATTTCATTAAGCTCCCACCACACTGTTTTTGTGCTTATATTAATGCCAGTGGAGGTTCAGAACTCTTCAGCTATTTAATCAGCAGAGCGTTGGCGACTTTTATGCACCATGCACCTTTGCAGTCGTTGACCCATGTAGAAGAAGGCAGCCAGGGCAGGGCAGGATATGATAGTTACAGGAAAGAGAAATAGTTTAAGTGAAGCTGAGAAGTGGATCCGGTCAACAGCATTAAGGTATTGCTTTGTGTGTGCAGCTGGGAGCATGAGGTAAGTTGAGGCTGAAGAAAGTTGTAGTTGGAGAGTGGGAAGGCCAAGTTGGAAGAACAAGGGATGGAATAGAAACAAGAAAAAATAAAATCATGGGGGTGTCCATCACAGTGGGTGGTAAATGAAATCTACTGGAAGAAACCAAAGTAAGAAATAAGTTTTGTGGTGGCAGAGACAGTGGGGACATAATCTAGCATAAAATTTGAGGTCAAAGAATAGGAAGTGAACAAGGCAGCAAAGTTGTCAAAGAAATGGGAAAATGAACCTCGGAGGAAATACATGATAGAAACGTAAAGGTGGAAAAAAAGCAAAAAAAATGGTGTGGATTTCAAAGGAAGGGAATTAGAGCATAGTTCCAGGGGTATGATTCAGAGGGCCTGAGTCATTAAGGAGAGTAAAGCATAAAATAGGAGTAACTTTGCACCTGGGCAAAACTATGTTGAATTGGAGGGGGAGGTCAATTTAAAATGTGGCGACAGATTTATAGTCGTGGTAGGGCATGTCTTAGATCAACTCTAATTTTCAGTGTAAATATAAAGCTATCAATTAGTTGTGTGCTACTTGAGAAAACAGCCAGAATTTTCCTTATGTGCAAAATAATAAACTAATTTGCACCCCTTGCATTGTAACATGGTTTGTCTAGGAGCAAACATACTCCTTTTGTTTTGCTCTGCTCTCCTTAATGACTCAGGCCCAGAAAGTGCAGTGTGAAGAAAGTAGGAGGCCTTCTCCACCACCTAGTTTCTGGGTCTGGGATAGTGGCTAAAGGAGATACTGTGTCTCTGTAAAATTTTACATGAATAAACATCTGATTTTGGGTGGTAGGAGTAAAATTTTAGGCAATGTGACTTCATTGCTCCTTTCTGGCATGCAAATGTGTTTGTTTAATGATTATATTTATTTAAACAAAAATAACTTTACATGATTTTGTAAATTACTGATTCTGCAAGCTGCAAGTCACAAATCTAGAAGTTTCAATGGATGCCGTCACATCTCTTTAATTTTGTTTGATAATTATTGCAACGTCTTTACAGTTGGCACACGTTATGCTAAGCTGGCAACAGCACCCTGACTTTTGACAAGAAAGATTCAAATTCAGCCAGAACTATCATCAATTCTGTGAAACACATATTTGCTTTCATTGATTGCCAATACCTTTAAATGGTATGAATTGCTGAGTTTATTCTGTTGACTCAGTAGGTTTCTCACTTGCTCTTTATAATCACTTACTGGAATGGACAGCAGTGTAGGTACACCATGCAGTGCGTGGAATGAATATTTCATGCAGTGGCAGACTCATTTCTATACGGAGTAATGGTTATTTATTTTTTATCAAATAATTCACTATTACATGTAAGCAGCAATACAGATTCTGCTGTTCATCTAGATAAACATACCAATTGTAGTTCTCCAATACTTCAGTCATGGTAAACTATTTGGCATCTTTACTGTTAGCTGCTTTTACTGTTATTATATTATGCAATAATATTAATGTTTAAAAAAGATAAAAACAATTGCATGGATATTGTTAAAGCACATCATTTAGGTTTTTATAGATTGTTTTATAGATATGTATTATAGATTGTTTTTGCCTAGCTGGGCCTTTCTTTTGGCAGCGTATTGAAATAAATGTCTTTATATTAAATAGACAGGGAAATAGGTAAAACATAAAAATTAGGATACAAAAACTATATTTTTAGGACTCTACAATGCCATTAACACAACCAAACATGTAATCATTTAGGTTACTTATGGAGATAATAACCATATGTACTTTACTCTAGATTAGACTAGATAGAGTCAGGGCTGCCAAGAGGAATTCAGGGCCCCGGTACAGCAACTTCATGGGACACCCCCTTCCCCCCTCCTTATAGTTGAGCATGGCAAAAAAAAAAATGCTGCAATGGGAGTGGTCATACAATTGGAGGCATGGCTGTGCATCATTGGGGCGTGTCTAGCAGATGAGAAGCACTAGGCCACCCTCCTACAGAACCCTGCATTGCTGTGTACACCATTGGCAGAAATGTGCAGTGCCCGCTTGCCAGAGTGTGACATATGTCCCAGCAGTCCTGACTTTCAGGACAGCAGGACAGTGACCTTATAGTGTCTCTCAGTTGTGCCCTCATAGTAGAGGCCCACTAAATACTGTGGTAAACAGTCCTGCCCACAATTCATAACATACCACATAGTAGAGTCCCAAGTTCATATTATACCACAGTAATGCCCCCAATTCATTTTATGCCAGACATAAGTGCCCCAATTCATATTATGCCTCACATAAGTGCCCAAAATCACCTTATGCCTTACATAATTGCCCCCAATTCACATTCACAGGAGTGAATACAATGGAAGAGGTGCACCATAGGGGGTGTGGCCAGTCACTAGAGAGGCGTAACTAAACCACCAGAGGGGGTGTGGTAGGCCCACAAAAGACATCTAGCACCATAGTGTAGTATATAAAGAATGCAGAGTGTACATAAAGAGTTCACAGACTTGGCCTGCCCCTTACATTGGGCAGAACAGTCACCAAAAACTGGGATTGTCCCACTAGATTCAAAACATTTCACAGACTGTCCTGCTCTCTCTTACCTGTTCTTGTCACTTTCACTACCTGTGGCTGCTGGTTTCTTTAGTTGCAGCTTGTCTGGGTCCTGGAATATTGGGGGCCCTATTTGGAAAAAAATAGGTACATTTAGAAAATTCCAACCAGCCCAAGCGTTAAATCAATAGCACCCACGATTAATAATTAGGCCTTCCTCCAGCCCCAACATTAAAATAATAGTATTCCCATTTAATAAATAAACCTATTTCCCTCCGTAAAAACAGCCCCAGCAATAAATTAATAGTGTTTACATTTCATAAATATACCTATTTCCCGCAACCATCACTGCCATTAAATAATTCATAGTCACATTTAATAAAGAGACCTCATTCTCCTCAAACTCACCCCCACATTCAATAGCCCCCAAACAATCCCATCTTAAATTAATAGTCCCCACTATTAAATTACCCCACCATCACCCCACAAACAAAATAGCCCCCATTAATTAGCCACCACCTACCTCACACACACTTCATTGCCACAAGCCCCCTGTGCCATCACACACACATTACTGTGCTCCTTCATCAGCACCACGCTTTGCCTCCTTATAATCACACTGTGCCCCTTCATCCCAACCACGCTGTACCCCCTTATATTTACACTGCACCCTCCATGCTGCTCCCCCCTTCATCACACTGTGCCATGCTGCTCCCCCCCTTCATCACTGTGCCATGCTGCTCCCCCCTTCATCACACTGTGTCAAGCTGCTACTCCCTCCCCTTCATCAATGTGCCATGCTGCTCCCTCTTCTTCATCACACTGTGCCTTTTCCCCCTTCTTCATCACGCTGTGCCTTCCCCACCTTCTTCATCACACTGTGTCTTTCTCTTCCCCCCTTCTTCATCACACTGCCTTTCTCTTCCCCTTCTTCATCACACTGTGCCTTTCTCTCCCCCTCTTCTTAATCACACTGTACCCCCCCTTCATCACGCTGTGCTTTTCCCTCCTCCCCTTCATCACACTGTGCCTTTCAGCTTTCCTCCGATCCTTTACTTACCTTTGCATTGGATGCTTTCATCTCTTTTCTTTTCTTCTCTTCTCTCTTCGGTGCTAACAGAGCAGGGAGGAGGTAAGAGCAACGCCGGCACCGCGATCATGTGAGTATTTCAATTTTTTAAGTGCTCTGCTCCCCTCACCAATGAAGGGGGCAGAGCTGCCAAGCTCTCCCCCATCTAAAAAATAACCAGACAAAATAAAAAACATTTGAGTTTACAAAAAAAAGAAAAAAGGTGGGCAGTGAGGGCTCGGACCGGGCCTTCTGGCATGTCCGGGCCCGGGTAACTAGTACTCTCGGCGGCCCTGGATAGACTAGATATTTTTTTCCACCGTTAATATTTAGTTTTTATTATGTCTAATCAGGGGAGACCCTGATTACTTTGACGGGTCTTTACTCTTGCCAAGCACTAAACAAATTGGCCCAAACAAAAAATGAATAGCATTCTTTAATTTAGATTAATATATGGATCTAATAGTGCTCATAGTCAGTAGAAAGAGATGTTACAGGACTGCCCTGTAAATGTGGAAGTCCCTATTACTTCAGCAATTAAAGCACATAATGTTCACTCTGAATGCAGTTTGCCTTAATTGGGTTGCCAGCTACACTCTCTGCCTGACCAGATTTGTATGCAGTTTGACCACACAGAGAACTGCAAAGTTGCCTGATGTGTGGAGCCATTTCAAGGACGAAAAACACCCATTTAAAAGCAATATGTAATGCAAACTAATATCCGTCTTATTGATTAGGACATTATTGCATGTTTGATTTTTAATATTACACACAAGTCTCCTGTATTGCTGAGAGCATGTGGGGAATGTTCAGGTTCATTAATTGTGTGATGTCAAACAGCTTCTTGGCTGTGAAGTTACCCACTGCTGCTACACATATCAGTGATAGGCTGGGAGCAGGCGCGGGCTGGGAGAGGGAAGCCCGGGGGGGGGGCACACATGTGATGCGGCCGAGGGGGAAAGTTTTGTATTTTGCATCCGGGGGGCGGCCGGTCGGCCTACCCCCCGGCCCGAGTAGCGGTCTGACCGAGCGGCTCGGGGGGGGGGGAAGGGGCGCTGCCCCCCTGCCCCCCGGGCCAGCCCGCCCCTGGCTGGGAGTGTAGTGCTGAGCTATGATGTCACTGCCCTGTGCCACACTTCCAGTCTGATGGGAGCAGAAGATGACATGTAGTGCTCAATGGGGAAGGGGGCGCCTTGATACAAGCAGTAACATAGTCAGCAAACAGTAGCTAGCTTCAGTTGTAATCCTTCTATACAGTTGAAGCAGAAGTTCTCTATATGTACCCCGAATAATAACTTCCCTGTATCTGTAAATATTTACCAAGCATCCCTTTATATAATTAAATGCTTATTATATACCCCCTCTGAGTCCTTAAATGTTTACAAAGTGTCTCTTTATTCTCATAAACAACAAACCTCCAAATTCTCCTGCTCTAAAATCCTGCTGGATCAGGTAGCAACTCAAAGGGCTGCATGAAAATGACTTTCCCTAGAAATTCCTTTTTTTGGAGAGGAATATTTATAAAAAATGTTTTCAAGAACTTTATCTTTACCTACAAATGCTTCTCCTTCTTTATAACAGTTTAAGATGTATATGTAAGTACTCCAGGGGGTAACAGTGCCCTATAACAGTGTGCATTGTGCATCCTTATACATGACATATTATATATAAATGTTGGTACATTATAGCTGTAGAAATGGTGTACGGTAATGTTATTACTACACCATTCACTAGCAGCAGTCTGAAATTAATGGAAATGACAGTTGCCTACCCTACAACACAAGGCCCAATAACAATTAACCACCACCAATATAAGATGAATAATAACATCACAAGTGAGAGTAAAAGGATAATTCCACTTTTAAACAAATGGCTTCCATAGAATATGCTAGCCCAAATAAGTTTTCTAAAACAACATAGTAACTACAAGCCAGTGATGCGGTCTCCTGCAAGGTTTATTTTGCTTGCTATGGGTAACAGACACTGCTATGCAGCCTTGAGACTATCTGTCTTGCTCTTCCCATTTTCAATTCCATTTTATGTGACCATTTCTGCATGTTACCATTCTGCTGGAAGCTTGGTGATGATGCCACAGGGAGAGACAGACAGGTCCTGATTTGCAAGTAAATGCATTTGTACAATAGAAACTTGTGTCTTGCCGCAAAATTGACAGACTACACAAGTGCACAACGCATATCTAACAATTGTATGCTATTATTCTTCAAGAGGCAAATCAGCGGCATTAATGTGCAAGTGCAGTACAGTAAAGGTGTGCACATGCACGTAATGTACGCATCTTTGAAATACGTCTTATTTTGAGATTAAATATGTTAGCTACGGGAAATAATTTTAACATAAACCTGGTTTAACATTTAGGGCTAGATTTACTAAACTGCGGGTTTGAAAAAGTGGAGATGTTGCCTATAGCAACCAATCAGATTTTAGCTATCATTTATTTAGTGCAGTCTACAAAATGACAGCTAGAATCTGATTGGTTGCTATAGGCAACATCTCCACTTTTTCAAACCTGCAGTTTAGTAAATATACCCCTTAGAGTTACTGATGATTGTCACATGTTTACCCCAGATATATCTATAGGCTAGAATTAAGGTTGCATGTATCTTAAGATACTTAAGAACTCAAAATACAGACGTGGAACCGCAAGTGTGCAGATGCATATTTGCTTATATGCAAACGGGTCATCTTTATGTTAAACTTTAAATCAGACCCCAAGTGCCACTTTGCACACAGTGCTGTGATATCACTGCATTAGAAATGCATTTTAAAAAGACATTACATATATTATTTAAATAGTTAATTAACCTCTTCCTCTTCATATATTAACTGCCTGACTAAAGAAAATCTTACAAGAATTAATACTATATATATATATATATATATATATATATATATATATATATATATATATATATATACTTTTTGGATGAGTCATAATTAGCTAACAGCAAAGTCAACAAAAAGTATTTACATAATTCCTCTGCCCCATTTATAGATAAGAAAATAATCTACATGTAACAAGACAGCTAATTAACCTGTTACTTTGCTTGAGGAACACAGTAACTACGGGTGGCATTTTGCCTGACAGAGGAATCACCAATGCTGCTCACATTCTACTAAGTTGGCTGCATTCCATCCCTGGATGGAGAACATTCACCAGCTGTGTAAAGCTTCAAATTCCTAGTTTCCATTCCCGCTAAAGAACTGGCAAGTACTGACTTGTCTCTCCTGATCTCTAAGCCTCTACCAGTCTAATTTCACTATTTTTGTATTTGCTATAGCCCACTAAGCAGGGTTAAGTTTAGCTGTTACATTTCTAAATTCATGCATGCTCTGTGACTCTGAGTTAATATTTGATAAAGAAAAAAACCCTACATTTTCAAAGGGTTTGTTTTATATGGAACATGGCACCTTTCTGTGTCCTCAGGACCTACACTTGTTTTTTTTATATCATTTCTGTCTTTTACACAGTGACACTGGAGAGTTGTCTGATATTTTTGGCAGGGAAATCCTTTAATGTACAAATATATATAACTTCATCCATGATTGCAACATGAAGTTAACAAAATAAACAATTATTTGTACTATTAGTGTTTATAGGATAACATACTTTAGAAATGCAGATATATTTTATTTAAGGGACACTAAAGAATACAGACATGTTATTTTCTGTATGTGTAAGCAGGACCGAATTTGGTGCTTCGATGCACTCTATAAATGCATATAAAAATATATATATTACATATATTTATATCTATACCCATGTCTTATCATCTATTAATTACTAACTCTTCTAGCTTTTAATAGTAACCCTATGTGTAATGTAAGACTTTAAGTATACAAGCCTGCATTCCATCTATGCACTTTTAAGCGTGTTAAAAGACCTACTAGAGGTTTTTCCGCCAATTATTGGGCCAATCATCCGATATACGATCCTTCAGATATTGCAGTAGTGTGTACACTTACATAATGACCAAAGTGCCAATCGTCATTTCATTTGGTTGGTCGTACTGTTCAATAATCTCATTCCAATCATCTTCCGATCATGTAGTGTGTATGCGATCACGATCACGATCTCCATAGGGTTTAAAGAGTCATAGGGCTAGATTTACTAAGCTGCGGGTTTGAAAAAGTGGGGATGTTGCCTATAGCAACCAATCAGATTCTAGCTGTCATTTTGTAGAAAGCACTAAATAAATGAAAGCTAGAATCTGATTGGTTGCTATAGGCAACATCCCCACTTTTTCAAACCCGCAGCTTAGTAAATCTAGCCCATGGTTTTTTTAGCCAATGCCAGCAATGAACATGTCCCGGTGAAGAAATGTAGAGAGTGCTGTAGATGGAATAATTTGTTTGTTCGTTCTGAGACTGAATATTTAGTTTCAGAGTCACAGGAGCGAACTAAATTTGTCATGACATGTGGATACCTATAACAAGGCGGTTTTAATTAGTGTGACAGGAATGAATGAATGAATAAATAATGTGCTGTTATTCTATAGTTTGGGATCATCATCATCACCATTTATTTACATAGCGCCACTGATTCCGCAGCACTGTACAGAGAACTCATTCATATCAGTCCCTGCCCCATTGAAGCTTACAGTCTAAATTCCCTAACATACATACACGCAGACAGAGAGAGAGAGAGATTAGTGTATATTTTGATAGCAGACAATTAACCTACTAGTATGTTTTTTTTTTGAGTGGTGGAGGAAAACTGAGCACCCGGAGGAAACCCACGCAAACACAGGGAGAACATACAAACTCCACACAGATAAGGCCATGGTCGGGAATTGAACTCAAGACCCCAGCGCTGTGAGGCAGAAGTGCTAACCACTTAGCCACCGTGCTGCTCAGACAGAATTTTGAATAGTGTACAAAAATGGCAAACTAAAGTTTGAAGAAGGCGAATAAAGAGGATGATATTTTTTTTTGAGCAGTAGGCCCCTGCAAATCCATCTAAATCTGGGGGAAGGGGGCTTTGAGATTTTTAATTTATTTATGCAAACAAATGTCTATTTAGTTGAGATAAACTGTTAATTATGTTGCCATGTCTAACAGCAGAGTTTTAAGTGATTTAAGAAAGCAGAAATTTGTGTTTTGCGTAGCACGGGAATGGTGTGATTTGTATCCATCGTGTAGCTGTGCATAGAAAGAAGCACATTTTTTTTTATAATTTTAGATGCAATAGTGCCAGTGCGTGTTTACAGTTGTAGGATGAAGGATGTCAAAGTTTTTCTCAATTGTCTGGCTAGCAATGTATCATGCTTGTTTGCCTTTTATTTTGTCCATTGGAAGGCTTTCAGGCAGGGGTAGAAGAGTGTATAGCTGGCCCTAAAGCAAAAGTTTGTTAGGGGCCTCTCTGACCACCTCACTTCTATCAGCTATACAGCAGAGCACGGGCCTCTTGTAAGCATGTGTGGGTCAGTGAATTTGCTCATTGTGCATGCTCTTACAGGCGCTTGGTCTTTTGAGAACAGAACAGGGCAGGAATGGGGATTCCGAGGTGTTGGTGACCCAGCACTGTTGGGCCCGGTATCTGCTGCACCCCCTGCACCCCCCTATAGTTCCACTCCTGCCTTCTGAGTATGTGGCTGAATGGATGGTGTTTTGAACCTTTGTGTTGCCCAGTTTGCCTCATTTGATCGGAAAGCTAAGAAAAGGCCCAGTTTTTGAACTACTCTAAAAGTGTGCCATCATGGTAAGCTGAAAATAGGTTTTCTAGAATTTTCTATATAGAAAATATATAGGACCATATGTATGATAACACACAAAAAGACAATGCAAATACAAATGCATCCACATATCTAAATACATATGTCCAAAAACAAAAGATCTGCACTCAAACTAGATTATCTAGAAAACAATGTTTTGAATCACACCTACAAAATGAGAGTAGTTTCTAAAGGACCACAACTGTAAAACAATGACAATCCTTATGTATTATCAACACACATTAATACACAGTGAGGTTTGACATAAACCTCTATGTATCAGTATGTTAACGTTGATTCATTTGTATCTCTTTGTAGGCAATGAACAATAAAAAATTAAAATAGTGCCAATGTATAATAAATTATTCCACTTCTCCAGTGGAAATCTATATGTAATATGTTGGATCATAGAGGTTGTATTTTCAAATATAAATATGCAATATATATTTGTTCAATTCAATATATATTTATTCAAGTGAGACATATCACACAATGTGGACTTAAATGATTATCTGCAGCTGGCGGCATTCAGAGCTATGAGAACAACTTAATATACATGAGATCTTAACTGAGATGGCTTTAGTCCCCCATAACTAGGGCTGTGCGACAGGGGCGATCGCCCAGGGTGCAAGGCTGAAGGGGGGCGCAATTTAGGAATATTTTAGGTTCATTTGGTTAAAATTGAGTGGTAGGGGGGTGGCATTTGTCTTTCCCGCCCCAGGCGCTAGAATTCTAAGTTACGGCTCTGCCCCTGGTTCACAGTCCAGTGTAAACAGGAGTCAAATGCGGACATTCTTCCAGCTGGTCCGGTTTAAATACAAATGCTTTTTGTTAGAGCAGAGTGCATGTGGTCCAGTCGAATGTGGACGCTCTTTGCCAGGCAAAAGTGTACCTGGTCAATTCACAGTATATTAAGAAGCTGTTAAGGAACAGTTCATTCCATATAGAGAATTTTTGATCAATGAGATTTATTATTAGCTCCTCACTTGACTCTTCAGCTAGTTTTAGATGAATACTCCCGTCCAGCAATGTTACAACCAAACAATATAGTGTCCTTTTAATACAATGTAAATCAGTGATGGGCTACACTGTAAGATTGGAATGTGGCCCTCCAAGAAAACTAGGGTATTGCAGGTTTTTTATTTTCACTTATTTTTCATAAACATTGTCTATTTGTAATCCACTTTAATTTTGTTGGTTGCAAGGTCACATTAAAGGTGGAAAAGTCTGACATGATTTATCTTGATTTCAGGCTTTACATCACAAACACATGCAATTTCAATAATGGTGTGAAGATTTTTTTATAACCACTGTGTATTGATTATTATTATTATCGCTTATTTATATGGAGACACAGATTCCATCGCCCGACACAGTAGTACAAAAATTACATACATGAAAACAATAAACATAACAAGTACATAGGTCAGAGCAGAATAATAAATGTATGAATGCAATTAACAGAACAAATTGCATGACATAACCAGCTGTCTTTCAGCTATCTCCACATGGATGTTCCCCCCAGCGCTACCTGAAACTCAACATATCCAACACAGAGCCTACTATCTTCCCACCTCCTAGAATCACCACCTCCCCTCAAATCTTTCTCAGGTTCAAAAACAACACAATTTCCTCAGTCTCCCAAGCATGCTACCTTGGTGTCACACTTGACTTCGCCCTCTGTTTTATTCCTCAAATCCAGACTCTCTCCCAGTCCTGTCATTTCCACTTTAAAACATTGCCAGATTACACCCTTTTCTTACTCAACATGCTACCAGAACTCTTATCCATTTTCTCCTCATCTCCCATCTTATCTACTGCAACCTCCTGCTATCTGGCATGACCTGCACCTTGTTTCATCTCTGGTAATCATGCCTACAAGATTTCTCTCGTGCTACTGCCTACTTGGAATTCCCATGGAATTCTCTACCATGTCCAATCAGGTTTTCCCACAGCCTTCAAATCTTTACACATTCTCTAAGTACCCATCTCTTTTTTAAAGCTTACCTTATCCCTGGTGATACTATTCACACTAATACACCCTCATAGCTGTCCCAATCTCCACTTTAAGCCACACTCGCTCCTCTTGTTTCAGCTGTGTCCTCTTCCACTTAGAATGTAAGCTCTCTAATGAGCAGGGTCCTTTATACCCTTTGTTTTCATGTTTGCATTCATTTTTTTCTGCCTTGTATGTCCTTGTTTTATGTATGTCCAGTTTTCCCTACTGTACAGCACTGCCGGGCACAGTGGTGCCTTACAAATCTATGATAATAATAATAATAATAATAATAATAATGACATAGAGAAACAATTCAGCATCAGACACGACAGGGACAAACAAGGAAGACAGACTAGACGCACGCTAGACATTGAGTAGAGGACCCTGCCTGTGAAAACCTACAATCTAGATTGTAGAGATATAATCAGTGGTCAAAGTGAAAATTTGAAAAAGTGACAGTATGGAGATTTTAGAAGTGGCAGCATGAAAATTTTAATTGTATGTAAGTGTATGGAATTTTATAGTGTTGGATATCAGCAGGGCTATTCTCGAATAAGTGAGAACAGAGTGAAACCTTCATGACAGTATTCAGGCAGTTTTCCACTATTGGTAAGATGAGGAGAAGAGTTGCTTACAATCTTTGGAAGAAGGATTCAAGGTCTAAAATGGATTCCAGTATTCTACAGAGGCAGGGTTTTCAGCATATTTCACGATCGCCCAGGTCCTCTATGGAATGTGGCCAGGCTAGCTTTAGGTCACATAAATTATTGTCTCCCATTGGTGCTAGTCTCCTGAGAGAGGGTAGATAGAGATTGCTTAATGTCTTTCTTAATTACCTGCCTGATGAGGTGAGCAAAAAAAAAAGGTCTAGCGTCTGATACCTGCATTTCAGTCTCAATTTGTGAGCAGATCAGTGTCATTTCCTTATTGGAAGGCTGCTGTTTTAGTGAATCTTTATGCCAGAAAGTTTATAGGCTCCTCTTATTGAAGTTTCTTAATATTGTTGGGCACATCTTCAGGGATTTGGAGGAGATAGTATTGGCACATTCCAAGGCTGGTAATGTGCTTTCTTTTTTTTAAAAAGTAAATTTTTATTGTAGTTTTTCAAAACAACACAGGAGTGAAAATGAGACACCATATGACAAATATGTGAAACAATTCACTTTAAATAACAGACATGCATATATATGGGAGCATATACAGCACAAAGAAAATTGGCATGTTTCTGTAAAGAAGCGAGGGTTGTTTTTATTTTTGTTGTATGGGGAAAGGGGGAAGACAAACAATGAGGAAAGAGGGATTAGGGGAAGAGAAAGAGGAGGGGGGGAGTTTATCACCTATTGTTCCTTAAATCTTCCCCTACAGTCAAACATGGAGTTGGTTCAGTACTATTTAGGGGTTTATGTGCTGCACCTGGCACTGGGTGTCTTGAACATATGCATAGCATCATGAAACTTGGGGAATACCAGGCTATTTTGGAGTGCAATTTTGAACACAGAAAACTGGGCCTCTGTCGATGGTCATGGGCCTTCCAGTAGGTCAATGACTCCAAACACACTTCAAAAAGTACCCAGTAATGGTTCAAGACAAAATGTTGGGTTGTTCTGGAGTGGTCAGCAATGAGTCTAGATCTAAATCCCATAGAACACCTGTGGAGAAAGCTGAAAACAGCAGTTTGGAGAAATCACCCTTCAAATCTGGGAGAACTAGAGCAGTTTGCACCAGAAGAGTGCAGGAAGCTCATCCATGGATATAGGAAGCAGTTGATTGCAGTTATTTTGACCAAAGGCTGTGCTATCAAATATTAAGTCAATGCCATTTTTTTAATATTTTAATTTAAAAGGATACACAGTATTAAATTCAGAATAAAAAGCAAAGGTTCTGTATATATCAATATTTTAGAGCCCAAGCACTGTTGGTAATTTTACCTTATGTCCAGAGGAAACTGAATTGTTTGAAAAAAAAGTGCAAGGGTACCAATATTTTTGGCTGCGACTGTACATGATGCCCCACATACTTCTTAAATAATAATGTCATACAAATCATACTGTCATCAGTGCATTACTGCTGCAACTATTTGTAGGATCAATCCCGTAGTTCACTGATTCAACTGGTTGCTAGGTAAATAGCAAGAAGCTTCTCTTCAGCTCCCAGTCTGGCAGCATCAGCTATGATATTACTTCAGTTATCGGTATTTGACCTGGATTGTTTAATTTGGTCTGCTCTCTTCTCCATTTCTGACCCTTGATTTGTTAATTGGATCTGCATACATATCCCTATCTGCCCTGACCTCTGACTTGCTTGAAGGATTCTGCTGTCTTCTCTTGCTCCAGACCTTGGCTTGTTTGTTACACTGTATTTACACCTACCCCTCTGGCTCTGAGTCCTGCTGCCAACATCCTGGTTGCTCACTACCTCTTAGCATGAGCTGTCTTCTCCACCAGGCAAGTGCCAGATTACCCTGCATTAACCCCTGCCTGTCTGGCTGTGAGTTCTGCTCTTTACATCCTGTTTGATTACTACCTGCTACCGTGTTCTGTCCACGCTACTGGGAAAGAGCCATATCAACAATTGCTACTACCCAAGTTCAAGTACTGGGGCCAACCGAGTACTGTGGAATGCATCAAGTTCCTCAGAAAGAGGGCTGCTAAAGGTGAATATCTTGAGAAGCAGTTCTAGCAGTTGAGGATCTTACCACCTTTTGAATGGTATAGTTTCCCTTAAAATTTTTGCTTTATTAGCCAAGTGGTTCCATATGGATGTGGAAAACATATATTACTCTTACATTTATCAAGATGTTATTAATGTCTACTGTACATAAAATGCATTTTTATAGTTGCTCTTGAATGTATCATTACTATCATTAGTCACTTACACCTCCCTTGTAGCTGGTGTAAGCGATATGTTAGAAAATTACGTACCTTAAAGATGCCCAAAGCTTGAATTGGACTCACTGTGTGCATTCACTCAAGCTTAGCACGCCTATCTGTACATTGACTATGTGCATAGGCTGTCGGAAGTGTCATTTACATGTGAACATAAATTTCGTTCTTTGATATATGTATCGATTTCTGGCATGCGCAGAATGAAAAGACGCAAAATATGGCACGCATCAGCATTTATGTTGCTTAATGTTTCAAACTTTATAATGTACAGAAGTTTACTAAGAAATTCATGGTCATCCACACTATTTAGCTTCTGCATGTAAGCACATTATAAAATTGGAAGCAACTTTTTGCTCAAACAGGCTGCAAGTCAGGAAGAGCATAAAGTATACAAAGAGCAGGGGTGTGCCTATAATGAGGCAACCCAAGGCAGCTGTCTCAGGCTGCAAGTTTTGGCAGGCAGCAGAATGAAGGGAATCAATGGGAAAACATGCCAATTTTCTTGAGGTATATGTATAAATTAGAGATATTTATCTTCTTATTAGATCTGACAATGTTTAAAAATTTTAATATTTCTCGTTTGAAGTGCAAACAACTCATGTACAAATGTTAATATTCATGGTAGTTTGTATGAATGTATAGGGATGTGAAGAGCACCAACTGTACCAGCTGTACAATGTGCTTTACAAAGGCTTGTACATTGTACCCGGCTCCTTAAATGACCATCTTAAAAGCACCAAAAATACAGTCGCCCTTCAAAATTACGTCATGGTAGGTGCCCGCCATCTTTATTCATCAAAATTAATTCAAGTCAGATTTTCAAGCAGTCGGTCTGAAGACTCTGTCGGGGATGACACCATCGGTGTCATCGTGTCGGGGTATGTGCTGTCGGGGTGTACCCAACCCAAATAAGCACCTTATATAAAATTATTAGGTAGGATCATTCTTTTTTAATAGTAATAGCAAGGGATGATTTAAAATATCTAAATTAAAAAATGTGATTGCTAGGTAAAATGTTGTTAACATCTATCCATTTATTGGTATGTCTCAAGACAACAGAAGTTAGCAGCATTTTTGCTATCCTGATTCCACACATAACATTAGTTTTTTTTACCATTGCACTGTAGCGCAGGAAAATATTTACACAATACACTAAATGAGTGTATAAACACAATAACTCAGAGGTTTTCCTGGAGTCTATTAATAGCAATTGTATAATTGTATAGCAGAATACTTTTAAAATAAACAGCATGGTAATTTTATTTGTAATAATAGTAAATTTGGTTATTAAAACTCTAGAGGAAGCACTAGTTCATACTAATATAGCATTGAATCATGCAATTACACTTCACCTTCTTATGAGACTTCACTTCATCAAGTTAAGTTATTTGTTAAAAAAAACCCTCAGGTTTTGCTTTGAAATACATGATCATTCACAGCTCTCGCCACACACACTCCCAAGAATCAAGGAGTTCCTCATCTTTACTTGTCTGATTAAAGACTCTTTCTCAGGCTACCTTGTGATAATTAATTGTGGTCTTATTACAAAATATTCTTTAACACACAGTGCAACTGCAATTTGTTTACCCTGGGGAATGGGATGGAGCACTTACCAAAGAATGAGGAAAGCACCGTGCTGCCCACCCAGAAGTAAGTAACTGTGCAACAAGACAATTAGCAAGGGAGTATTGTAAAGGCAAACACATGTTCATATCCTCAGCTAAAGATAAAATACGCATTATTCATTTTTTCTTCTTTTTGTACGTTTCTATTAAAGCCACTCTTAACATTATAGCACATATGGGCAGAGAACTATAATATCAACAATTAAAATACATATTTATTTTAAAGTTTTTGAAGGCACCCACATATTGTTTACTGTTTTTTAAAGCACTGCAGTTCAGCACTTCCACGAAGCAATTGCATTTTGTTGAACTGGCAGAAGAATCATGATTATCCAGCATGTCACAACATGGGAGGATTAGAATTTTAAATGATTAATACACCTATGGACAGGGTAAGTACCCACACCACCCTAATCTACTCCCAGGGTCCTATCTCATCTGATGCGGTGTGGATGGACAGATGAGGATTATTAAGATTCAAATGATGCTGCTGAGGTATATCACAGGATGTGGCCTGACATCACTACATAACTTTGTGGTCACTGCAAGTCTTGCAAGTCACACGTTCCTACCTAGAGGCATAACATGCAATCACTGGGCCCCATAGAAAAACTTAGGGAAGTCCAAATGGGGCCAGTCTACGCACATGCTCAGAAAAGCGTAGGGGGATCTCTGTAGCCAGTGGCACCGAATAGGAGGGGGGAACCCTGGACTTTCATTTGTGTGGACAGTGTTATAGTGAGGGTCGTTGGAATTAGGGGGCTTGCAGTAACATTATAGGAGAGCTAATCTCTCACCGGCTGCTTCGAGGTGATCTTCTGAAGTCACTAACAATGTCAGGTCCGAATGCTAGGAGATGCTAGCACCAGCAGACCCATTGGCTCATGTCAGGAATGCTATAAAGAAGGCAGAGTGCGGCCATTTAGTTTAAACAGTGCATATCCTGCCTCTGCTCCCACCGCTACTCAGGTGACTGTCACATGTCCTTCAAATATACTTTTTCCTAAGCCCGACCTTGACCCTTTCATCCTCCCCATGTTTTTGTGTCACACCTGTGTGTTACCTCACTCCACCTGTGCGTCTGTATCTATCATCTCCCCCTATCTCTGTTTCCCCTTTGTGTTTCTTTCTCCAATATGGTATGTGCACCTCTCTCAGTCATCCCATGTTCTGTGTTTCTCTGCTACCATTATGTTTTGTTTATGAAATTTGATTTTGTTAATTTAAAAAATAGATTCCATTTATTTAGAATATATTTTAATACTCCATTAACTAAAAATGCTTTATTACTTTATTTACTAATCTAACAGAACAGGCATTCCAGCAAACATTGGAAACCCCCTTTTAGAAATCCTGCATTTAGACCTTGAATAGGGGCAGCCTAGCACTTCTTTTGCCAAAGAGGTGCAGACACATCCCACTGGCTATTCCCCCAGTATGGAATGGCCACTCCCTTTGGGGCATGCGGCTGTCCTAATCATCTATGGTGGGAACTCCAAAGATGTTTATGCACTGGGGACTGGCACTGTCAGGCCTCATAGCTGCTGCATCCCAGGGAACCATTGTAGTTCCACCCCTAGCCCCGTCCACCCACATGGTTTGGGACCTTGTCACCTAGTCAGTCATTGAAATAAAAATTTTGCCAGAAAATATTTAATGTAATTTAATGACAGGTGTTCCTCTAAAGAACAGTGTTTGTAAGGATACTTATGGTATTATCTGAAGCCCAATAGCCTAGTAGATATCCAGAGAGTAGTCAGACATTTGCCGGGTCGGTACACTAGAGGGTAGTCAGAGGTTTGCCGGGTCGGTACACAAGCAGGTAATCACAGATGCAAGGTAGAGTATCAGGTAGCAGGAGCTGAGCAAACAGAATACTCAAGCACATGTCTCAACCAGGAAGTGCCATTTATAGGCCCAAGCAGGAAACAGAATCCAAGATGGTTCCTCTTCGATGCCAAACTGGCCATCTTGGATAATGGCAAATATAAGGGCAAGTTTGCAAAATATAGAGACCTCTAGTGGACGGAGGTGCAAATGTCAAAGTAATTCCTTACAGTGTTGTTATTGGTTACAAACTCTTTCTAGTGAACCGAGCTGATCAAAATTAACTAGGAAGAGAACAGTTGTAAACAATAACAGCACTGCTTTGCAAATGTGGATAATAATGATGGACAGACACATAAAATATGCCCCATATCCATTGATAATTAATAAGTGTTATGAATCCTGGGGATAAATGTATTAAATAGTGATTTTTGCAAATCAACAATATCCGGCGACTTTGCATGGTAAATTTAAAGCAGCAATGGCTTTAAAGGTAAATCTTGCATTGACTCCTATAATTGAATATAAGAAATTAACATAGTAAAGTTAACTGTATTTTTCCCTGCTGAATCAAAACCCCAATCAGCATTTCTTTACATTGTACATTTTTTTGTATTGTGACTATAACAGTTTTCAATCAGTATGGGCCCAATAACTACAGTAAATTGCATAGTGGGCATTTCATGACAAAGACTGGTACTGGGTAACATGTATGGAGATACATTAAGTGATTAGTGATTTTATTAGTGCACTACATCTAGGAGCATCCTATAGCATGTACTATTACCTGGGCATATGTGATGTATTTACTTTTAAAGATCTAACAGTCTCTATATACATAACTAACTCAGTATGATATTATCAGCATCGCATGCCAGATTTGCATTATTGCTGACACTTTCAACTCTCAAATTCACAATTTCCAAAATCTAATTCATTAAACACACCCACATGATGTAGCATAGCCTACTGGGAGATTTATAGTTCCTTTTAACACAGTTAAAATGTAAAGATCAGAAGGATTTTATAAGTCACTTCCAGCCTTGGTAGTTTATATTTATTGGTTCAGAAGTGTAAAAATATTTAGTGGTAAAATGAACCCAGCGGATGTTTTTGCTGGCAGAAGTGAACTAATGGCAACTGTACTGCTTATTGTGAAAGAATTAACAGCTGAGCATGTGAGTATTTGAATTTTTTTAACAGTGACAAAGAGGCAGCCAGTACTTTGTGATTAACTGGATTATGTTGGCTTTCCACTTCCCACCCAGATCAATTGGCACCTTCATTATTCACTTATCGCCCTAAAGGTTAAAGAGATGAAAGCTAAAACTGTCATAATAAAATTCAATTCTTTATTTCCAACAGGTAATATATTACTAATGTTTCCTTGTATAAAACAAGCAATCACAATGATTGTAAAACAAACCCGTATTAATTTATACCACTGCATCTTCACAAAATTGGGTAATTAGCTCTATATAAAAAATACATTGCAGAAATTAACTAAGCAAGGGCACCATGTAATTGGATGTGAGCCGGTGCTCACATATAATTATCTGCCTCTTTTTTTAAAGAAGATCATTTTTTTTATTATTTTTTTTTTCTTTCGTGCCAATATCTTCTGATATTTCTGAAATCTTAAGATCCCTGATATCAGAATCCTCTCACCGCTGAGCATAGTTTATTATACTACTGTGGAATTGAGGTGTAGCTGCAATATATTTAGTGGAACATCAATGTGCCGAGGAAATTTCATGTCAAGGTGTCCTGGTTTAAAAAATATGTGAGCTTCACGGATTTGATTGCAGCTTTTGTATACCAATGTAAAAAGATGAAATTAACTTACCAAATGAGAATGCCAACTATTTTTTCCAGTTCACGTTATGCCACACAGTAGTATGTTAAGTTTATATTATGTCACAATAGTGTCCGGTTCATATTATGACAACAGTAGTGCCCCTAATTCGTATTATGCCACACAGTAGTGCCTCCAGTTTATATTATACCACACAATAGTGCCCTCAATTTACATTATGCTAAATCGAAGGGCTCCCAGTACATTTTATGCCAAACAGTAATGCCCTCAGGATCATGTATTTTTTATAGTGCATGTACAACACACTCCACCATCCTCAGCTCCATGGACATAATTAGGGTGCAAAGTGAAGTGGAGGGCTACGTCTTGTGAGTCACTAAGTAATTCATTCACTGACTACTTACTGGAAAGTAGGCGGCAACAGTAATTTTCTCCGAGCATGAAAACAGTTTCCGACATTAGAGTGTGTCTGGGCAAACCTGCCATACCCTGTCCAAAACGCCTATGAATGTTTGGCATTGTAATCACATATACTATGGACCACTATATTGTGATCTCTTATCAGATATTTCAGACTGAGAACTGCCCACTATATGTATCCTTTAACAGACATAAGGGCAGGAGTAAAATCTCCAATTTAAGATAACTTCATTATCTTTTATTAAACACAATTTATCTTTAGGTTTTAGTGTATTTCTTTTAAGGATAAGCACTTCACTTACAATTTGCCCCTTTCATTTATGGAGTTCCCTAGTCTTTCTGCTATACCAGGGATGAAACAGAATGTTATTTAGGAAAATATAAGGTATTTTTGTGCCTCTTACAGGCTCCCCTTACTCAATGATGGGAGACTTTTTCAGGTCGATTAAGGATCATTGCCCCTTTGGTCTATTTATTAAAATGGCTATGGAAGGATCGAGAGGAGGGAAAACTTCTAGCGAGATATTTATCTGAGATGCTCTTATAACTATATATGCTTTGCCTTCACTAGTTCTACTATACATACTATCAAGGAATACATTTTCAAAATTTGTGATGTCACACAAGGGAGTGGAGCCTGTTTTTTGAGATATGATAGACAGGTCGACTGAGGGCCTTATGTAGGGTTGGACGCAACTTGCACTTACAACGGAAGCGTAAATTGCGTCCCATACTTTACTCAGTATTCTGAACCACACGTATCTTACGTGCGTCACGCAACAGTATGCAAACTGCATACCATCAACATCAGTACGGATCTTACACCAGGGGGAAAGCAGCAGCAATAGATATGTATCTTATGTACTATGACTACTCATGCCCACCCACTACCTCTCCCGTTCCACCTCTAATTGTAGAGAAGCACAAAGGTGAGATACGGCTCAGTCTCAGCAGCTTTTTTTTGCATGCGCAGTTGTAAAAAGCGATTTTTGCGCTTATTACATTACCCCCAAAGTGAGCATTTTAGGTGGTGCTTATGGGAAATATCTAATCCTGGTCAGCATTAAAATACAGATAGTCATGCCTACAAACTGACAATGATTGGTTTGGTTGCTTGTTGTTACCGGTATGTTAGTATAATTTTTGTGTAAAGTCTAGTTTATGTTATTATAGTTAAATCAATACTGATATTTCATCATTTCTGCATACCTCTTACACTAGTCTCTTTAACACTACATAAAGTGAAATACCAGTGTCCTTTATATTTCCCCACAATCAATTACACAGTCATAAAGTATGAAACATATGTTTGGTTGTTTAACAGTATATAGGAAACAAAACAAAAAAAAGCCTTTTCGATTTTCCTGTGGAAATATGCTAATCTTAAGTCAAATGTGCCGTTAAGGTTGTCCTAACGAGTGATACATCTCCATTGATGCTAGCCAATGTCAATCACAATTTAGCTTCAGCCGTTCAACGTGACCACGCAAATCCAGTCTGCTGCACTTTTCTTGGCGCGCCAGACCCACAGAATGATAAACATAAGGCAGATAATTGATGTTTACTGGCTTTAATGTCCCTCCTAGCAGGTGCTCAACTCCTGAAACCCTCACACAGCAGATACATTCCAAAGCACAAAGCCACAGGTGGAAGTTAATTAATCCAAGGTTTATGGGCCTCAGTGAAGAGCCAACGTGAAGATAATCTGAACAGAGTGACAAGACCAGTAATTATTTAGTGATGGTGATTGCCTTAAGTGAAATGCATTGAAAGCAAAACTTTAAAATGAAAAGCTATTTTGTTGTTTCTCTTTATTTAATCTTCTCCTGCAGGGCCTCTTCCCCTACCCCTTCCTGTCTCCTATTACAAGATCTTATTCATAGCTTCCAGCATTTTTTGTTTTCTTTTCCACATGTAAACTAAATTTGTTAGTGGAAGGTGCTGATCCTCTCTCTTCTCCCAAAGCCGTCTTTTGCCTGCTACCTGACGTCAGTGGAATTATGGTTTTAACACAGCGCTTTCCAAAACCTATCAACCTTATCATCAACAAAGGTATAAGAACACCTGTAACAAATTCATATATTCTATTTTGTTATTTTAAGACCAAACGATCGCTGTGCCCCGAAATCCAAACATAGCACTCGCATCAATATTTTGTTTCCCTCTATTACAGAACTTGTGACGGACTAGGAACATTTGAATGTGCTTTATAAACCTCTACTGTGCCAACAGTAAATAATACTCCTGTCATCATCATTATATTAACAAGTACCTTCAGTTTTTTTCCTATTATATTTTCATGTCTTTATTATATTGAATTATTTATAATGTGATATGTACCAGACAGCAAATGATCTCTTGAACTCTAAGAAAAAGTATATAGAAATGTAATGATGCCATTGAGAATACTACCAGTCCCACATCAGAGTAACACAGTTTATCAGCTTGATACAAATAAGGTGTATTTATAAAACCTGTGTAAAAGCATTGGTTTACTGGACCAAACACTGTTGCATGCTAAGTGTGACGAATGTATACACATTATTATTTTCTTTATTGACTATTGTTCCTCTGTGTGTCCTAGGGAATTTAGACTGTAAGCTCCAATGGGGCAGGGATTGATGTGAGTGATAAATATTCTAGGTACAGGACTATGGAAATAAAAATAAATAAATAAATGATGATGATTATGATGATGTATGATTGCAATATTTGGTGCAAAAAATGCACAAAAACTCCAACCAGTATCAGGGGTAAGGCAAGAGATGGGATTGTGACATTATCGTAGACAAGAAGCTTTAAAAATGCAGCACAAACATAATGGTCAGTTTTCCAGGAGAGTTGGGCACCATTATTATTACCCCACATTCATTTTTATAATTGTTTCCCAGTATATGTTAGTATACAGCTAACTAAGCAAAGAGGTATGTTGTTAAAAAAAACACCCAAAATTTCAAGTTGTAGGTGTAACTGGGTATTAAATGGAAATTGATTTTCTGAGAGCTTGTGACTACCTTTATTTCCTTCCCTGCAAAGGATAAGCATGACTCATCTTTAAACTCATGGTGGCAATGTTTAGATATAAAATAGATATTCTTATTACAAAGGGGAAAGCTCAAGTCTTTCCTATTCTTGACATTACAC
The DNA here is from genome assembly GCF_038048845.1 of Mixophyes fleayi. Classification (NCBI taxonomy): domain Eukaryota; kingdom Metazoa; phylum Chordata; class Amphibia; order Anura; family Limnodynastidae; genus Mixophyes; species Mixophyes fleayi. Next base: position 176,115,672 of record NC_134402.1, read on the forward strand.
AACACATATGCAAGTTAATTAAGGAAAGTAAGGCAAAAAATGAGTTTTCTCCTGGACAAACCATGTTACAATGCAAGGGGTGCAAATGAGTTTATTATTTTGCATATTAGTTAGAGATGGGCAGGCTCGGTTTCCCAAGAACCGAACCCACCCGAACTTCACCTATCCAAGAACCGAGCCGAGCAGGCTCGGTACTCTGGCGGCAATTCGGAATCGAAATCGAGGTAAAACGTCATTGTGACGTTGTCGGATCTCGGAGCTTGGTTCTCGCGATATTTGAAATTCATAAATACCCGCCTCCACAGCAATCCATCGCCATTTGAAAGAGGGAGAGAGAAGGGTTAGGTCGCAGTCAGCATTAGAGCAGGGAGAGAGCAATTATTCTAGCAATTATTCTTGCAATTCTTCTAGCAATTATTCTTGCAATTCATCTAGCAATTATTCTAGCAATTATTCTTGCAATTCTTCTAGCAATTCTTCTAGCAGGAAGAGAGGAGGATAGAGGAGGCATTTTTGCAAACATTACCAACTGTTTGAGGTGTCATTCTCTCCTCCAGAAACTATTTTCTGCCTGCAGAAATAGAAATATACCAGCAGTATAAAGTTTTGATTTTGCACTACAAGTGCTTTGGGGTGTCCCATATTCCCCAGTGTGAACAAACAATTTTTCTGGTGCTAAAAGTATTATCAAGCAGCACTATATCTTTAAAATTTTGCACTACAAGTGCTTTGGGGTGTCCCATATTCCCCAGTGTGAACAAACAATTTTTCTAGTGCTGAAAGTATTATCTAGCAGCACTATATATTTAATATTTTGCACTACAAGTGTTTTGGTCTCATTAAAATGGATTCAAAGCAGTCCACATATGAGCAGGATCAGCAAGCAGGTGCTGGCACCAGTCCTGATGGTAGTCTTCCATGCACGTCATCTGGTAAAGCCTATGTCAAAGTACATAGTCTTTATAAGTCAGGGAAAAAAACACACCCCCAAAAAAATGTACTGTGTTGAAGCGAAAAAGAACTGTAACAGATGAAAAGTTAACTGCCGCTAAAAAAAAAATTGCCTACATGCCATTCTACACATGCAGTGGCAAAGAAAGAATGAGCCTTCGCCTTTCTCTATTAGTGGCACATCGAAAAATGTTCCTGAGCCTTTTTCTTGTACGGTCACTCGTGACCAAGCAAGACCAAGTAATTTGGATTCCAAAAGTGGCGCACAACTACTGTTACATGTGAAAGCCGAACTGCAAGATAACAGTAAAGCATTAGAGGAAAATGTATGCTCAGAATAAGAAATGACACCAATCCCTGTGGAGAGTCCATCCACGAGTGGTATGTGTAATAGTGAGTATTCTGATAGTGTACCCATAAAGATGGGCCCTTTCAGCATTTCTGCTGATGTGTGCCTGAACAGCCCGAGTGTAGCCGGTGATACACCAATTGAGGATGCCACTTTGGAATTGGAAGAGGATGAGGGGGAGATTTGTATAGACGACGAGGGCGCTAATAAGGATGTTGATGAGGATGAGGTTGTTCGTGTAAGTCCTGCACCAGTGGCAGCAGTTCTGGCACATGACAAGAAAAAAGCCATTGTCACGCCTGGACATAAAACCAAAAAATCAACTTCTTATGTGTGGAATTATTTCTACCCAAATCCTGACAACAGTTGTATAGCCATTTGTAGTGTATGTCAAGCCACAGTCAGTCGAGGGAGGAACCTTAACCATCTTGGAACCTCATCCATGTTACGCCATTTGACGAGAGTTCATGGGCAGGTGTTGGGGAAAGCTGAAAGTTCTTCAAAAAAAATTACAAGCACTCCATCATCAGCTTCTGTCACCTACATCCCGATAGCTGCAATCTACACCCACAACACCGTCCTCATTAATATCCTCAGCAGCGCTCTGAGTTAGTCCTGCATCCCATTGAGTAAGGCTGGATGACTCCTGCACTATAATTGATTCCTCTGAAGAACGTTTAAGTGTTAGTCCCACTGCTGCTGCTGTTGCTGCTGCTGGGGGTGAATCTTCCTCCCATAAGAAGGCCAAGAAAAAGAGCAGTCCTACATTACAACAATTAACTGTGAAACAATCATTTGCTAGGGGAAGCAAATATGACAGCAGTCATCCAGTCGCCAAGCGAATCACAGATGCCATGGCTACTATGTTATTGTTAGATCTGAATCTAATATCCACAATAAACGCAGTTGGTTTTTCACAGTTAATTGAGGTTTTGTGTCCGCGTTACAAAATTCCATTGCGACACCATTTTCCCCATAAAGATATTCCGCAACTATACCAAAAAAATGTAGTGATTGCGCTCAAAAATGCCATTCTGTCCACTGTACACTTAACCACAGATATGTGGACAAGTGGAAGTGGGCAAACCAAAGACTATATGACTGTGACAGACCACTGGGTTGGTCATTCGCCTTCACCAGCAGGAACAGCAGCAGCATGTACACCACTACGTAACATTTGTCACAGGCAGGCCACTCTTTGTATGACCGGCTTCACTAACAGGCATACGGCTGATAAATTGTTACGAAAACTAAGAGATGTGATTGATACATGGCTTATACCACTCTGCCCAGGGTATGTCATTTCTGATAACGCCAACAATATTGTGCGAGCATTACAGATGGCTGAATTACATCACATTCCCTGTTTTGCTGTTTTGCTCACACCATCAGCTAGGTGGTGCAGAGCTTCCTAAGAAATAACCGGGAGGTGCAGGAGATGCTTTCGGTGGCCCGTAAAATTTCAGGCCATTTCAGGCATTCAGCCACAGCATGTAGTAGATTGCAGCAGCTCCAAGAACAGTTTAACTTGCCCTGCCACCAACTTAAGCAAGAGGTGGTAACTAGGTGGAATTCCACCCTGTACATGCTTCAGAGGATGGAGGAACAGCGCAAACCCATCCAAGCGTATTGCACAAGCCATGACATTGGGAAAGGAGGGGGGATGTATTTCACTCTTGCACAGTGGGGAATCCTTTCAGTGCTGTGCAAGGTGCTGAAACCATTTGAGGTTGTGACGTGTGAAGTGAGTGCAGACTCTGCTAGCTTGAGCCAAGTCATTCCCTTAATTCGACTATTGGAAAAGCAGCTTGAGAAATTGAAGGAGGAGATGAAAGAAAGCAATGCCGCAAAGTATGTTGGCCTTGTAGATCAAGTACTTAATTCGCTTCGCAATGATCCTAGAGTAATTAAAATATTGAACTCGGATCACTACGTTTTGGCCACTGTGCTTGATCCAAGGTTTAAGACCTACATTGCTTCTTTGCTTCAAAATAAGCGAGATGTGAACCTTTGCAAGGAGCTATTGGTCAGCAAATTGTCCTTTGAACTGGGCCTTGGCTTGACGACGTGTCCTCCTTCAGTTTCTCAAGCAGCTGCTGCTCGGAAAAAATTAAACTTTCAAAAGCAAAACAGGCATGATGCATGGGGTAGACCACTACAGTTTAACATCTGGGCTGGTTTGAAAGATTTTTTAAAAAAATGTGTGACCTTGCCCATAACTCCATCCAATCCGAGTATTAACATGCAAAGGATGGTGGAGGATTATTTTCAAGAGGTAATTGATATGGAAATGTCAGACAGTCCCTTTCCTTACTGGGAAGAAAAGAAAGCCATTTGGAAACATGTACAAAATTGCTTTGCAATACCTAAGCTGCCCACCCTCCAGTGTGTACTCTGAAAGAGTATTCAGCACTGTCGGGAACCTTGTCAGTGATCGACGTAGGAGGTTACTTCCAATAAATGTGGAAAAGATGATGTTCATCAAAATGAACTACATCTTCCACGAGGAAGGCCTTTACCATCAAAGACATCCAAGCACTGACAGTTCTCTAATGGCGGATTCAAGCGGAGATGAATTGATAGTCTGTGATGATGATGTACACACTGATGAGGGTGAGGATGATGCTGAAGATGATGATGATGACATCTTTTTAAAACTTTCTATATAAGTGTAGGGTGTAATCAACCCCCAAACAGGAAAGGGACTTAGGGCATTTCTATATCACGTACAGTCTTGAAAGGCTGCTGTTTTGTCAATTTCACGATAAGGATAGGGTGTCATACACAGACAGACACCAAATTGCCTTTGACCATTTCTATTTTTGTTGTACAGTCTATACCGGCTGTTTTTGTTCTATTTAACTACAAGTGGAGGGGGGAGGGGGGGTCTGATACAGACAGAAACCAAACTGCCTTTGTCCATTTCTATTTTTATTGTACAGTTTATACCGACTGTTTTTTTTTCTATTTAACTACAAGTGGAGGTGGGGAGGGGGGGGGGGTCTGATGCAGAGAGAAACCAAACTGCCTTTGTCCATTTCTTTTTATATTCTACAGTTAATACCAGCTGAATTTATTTCTATTTTACTACAAGTGGAGAGGGGGTCTGATACAGACAGAAACCAAACTGACTTTGTCTATTTCTAATGTACAGTCTATGCAGGCTGATTTTTTTCTATTTAACTACAAGTGGAGGTGGGAGGGGGCTACCACAGACTGACACCAAACTGTCTTTTTTCCATTTCTATTTAACGTACAGTAAATGCAGGCTGATTTTTTTCTATTTAACTACAAGTGGAGGGTGTAATATACACCCAAAGACGATGGCTACATTGCCAATAGTCAAATATGGAGAGGAAGACAACCAGGCTTGTCTGTATAACTTGAAGGCAAGTATTAGAATTAAGGAATACCAGGGATTAAACTGTATTTTTCTTAATTTGCACTACTAGAGCCAAACAGAAAAGAAGCTTTGGGCATTTATATTGACTCACTTATCCAAGAAACAGGTGGAGCACTAAATTCGGTTATTTTAGACCAAAAAAAATGGTATTTTTTACAAAAATTGCAAAACTAAAACCAAACAAAACCAAAACCAAAACCAATACACGCAAGAGCGGTTTTGCCTAAACCAAAACCAAAACACGAAGATAATCCAGATCCAAAACCAAAACACAAGGGTCAGTGACCATCTCTAATATTAGTTAAATACTGGCAATTGTTTTGATGGAGCACACAAATACTTGATAGCTTTATTTTTACACTTAAATTTAAAGTCGATCAAGGACATGCCCTATCCCAACTATAAACCTGCCATCACATTTTAAATTTACATCCCCCTCCAATTAAACATGGTTTTGCCAAGGTGCAAAGTTACTCATTTTTTTGCTTTAATTTCCTTAATGAATCAGGCTCATAGTGATTAGATTTAGGAGTAAATCCAGCTAGAGGTGCAGTTTTGCACCTTGGAAAATCTATGTTGCACTGCAGGGGGAGTTAAATGTAAAATATGTAGACAGATTTACAGTTGGGAGTGGGGCGCATCATGCTCAAATCTTTGTATTGCAATATCGTTTGTCCAGGTACAAATTTGCACATTTTAGACGGATTTGCTTCTAGATCTTAATGAAATCCATTGTATGTAAAAGTGCTTTCTATCTGATACTGATATTGACGATATTGACTGCAGTGCAGAATTTGTACGATGAACAACAGCTTTGGGATAATAAAGTTATGTCCAGATGAACGTTTTTATTTTTTTTTCCTGTTTTTTTCCTGTTTAAGAATGTACATCATATGTTACTTTCCAATGTAGCACTAAAAAACTCCACACAATCGTTTCACTTTTTTTACACCTGTCTTGAGGGTTGCATAGTGTAGTAGACAAAAACCATAAAGCCACAAAAAAATCCTGCCTGTTGATGTCTTACCTAAATTCAATAATCACCTAAAAGTTGTTTATTTTAATGCTATATTATCATTTTTTTTTCAAGTCAATATTTTACTTAATTGGTAAATCGTTGCTAGCATTCCTTTAAAACTCCTGTCTATTACAGCTAACACCCTAGAGGATCATATGTAAAGGTGTGAGTTATTAGGGCTCTGAGTAATTCTTTTGATAAATGTGACTTAAATTGTCAATTACATGGTCATAATCTGACAGTACTTTGCAGCTGGTTGAAAGATAATTCAGCTCTACTAAAGTCTTAGGGCATAAACACAGATGTTACGCTTACCTTATTAGATTGTCTGTGCATGTGCATAGGGTGTATTTTTCTATGTTGTGACTTTTATGTTTTTTATGTTTCTTGTCTGTATGTGTTAGCCTTTTGCGTATCTTGTTGTAGCATGAGTATATACCAGGAGTTGTGTATCTGGAAATCTTTGCCATAGTTATTTTTTAATTTGAATTTTTTATTAAAATGAAAACACAAACACAAAGAGTAGGTTCCTTACTTAAATATGATTGGAAGATAGCATCAACACAGATAGGGCTTGATTCATCTTCGAACGCATTGTGAATGCAACTTGCATTTTAAAATAACACACATAACTTTTATGCACATACACCTGTATTCAATACAAATGGATTTCAACATATGTTTTCATTTAAATCTGGGTCTAAGTACGCTCTAGCTATTCGTTACTTGCCGTAAGTAGACAGACAGAACAGACTATAGGATACGCACATGCATATGTGCAAAATAAAGTCCAATCAGAACGCATGCAAAAAAATAAATATAAAAGAAATTACAATCTGAAATTACCATTATTATAATCAGTAATTAAAATACATTTTTTTATAGTTTCTCTTGCTTGCATACACATGTGTTATCTAGTGGCATGCATGTGTGTTATCATCACTATCATTCAGCGCTTTTGCCTGCCGTGTAGCTGGTGCAAACGATATAGCTAAAAAACACGTACGTACAAAATGCTGTATTAGCGTTTCCAATCCCATGGCACGCCCTTACTGTACATTGCTATGACAACACGAGTGTGGTAACCCTGTAACCATCCTGTTTCTCGTTTCTCACATAATGTGAATTACAGCAAGTACTTTTTATAGCCCTTGCTTTTGTTCCTTAGCTCAACAGATTACAACTGCAATGTCTAATTACATGTGGATAAGGGAACATTGTAGCTCATTGTAAATATGTATATTGTGTATTGTATATCAATGATGTGGCAGTGAGGTTATTATTCATTGTTCTTAAAGTGAAGCCAGGGAAGGTTATGGGTAAATATCAGGTGGTGTCCAGGATACAGGTGAGGGGGCTGGAGCTGCATTCACTCACCCCCCCCCCTCCTTCCTCTACAGGAAACATGGAACAGCTGGGAACCCTGTGACATCAAAGTAGTGTAAGGGGTTAATTTTAGGAGGGGCTGACTGCTACCTTATCTTTGGAGGTGGGGGTAGCCAATTAGTATCAATTGTTCTCCATAGGACTAGTCCAGACGTTTTGTCTGTGTCCCAGCAGGGGGCTTCTGTGGAAGCACAACTCATCTCCACTCACCCCTCTAACCCCCTGATCCAGGACCTACCAATGTTCATAAAGAGAGATACCCAGGGGTTTTCCGAGGGAGGGGAAATAATCTAGTGACTGTTTTTATTACTATAAATGTATTGCTTTACTTTCTATCTGCATTTTGCCTGAGTGACTGACAACCCTAGAAGGTACTGGGTAGACTTCCCTGGCATAGTAAGACACCCATGGGTGGCCAGCCAGTGTGAAGTGCGTAGCATTGGGCCAGATAAACCCAGTATCTTCACAATTGCTTACATTTATCCGCCCCTTCCCTACCCTGTTCCGACCTTCAAGTTGTAGGCAGTAGTAAGTGTCATTTGCGTTCACATATGACCTGCATGCAATTGCGTTCATTGGCGTGAGGTCCATATATGAGCATGCGCAAAACACGCAAAGGGACTTACGCCCCTAGATGAGTCTGGCCCATAGTGTATATTCTTGATTTTATTTTCATACTTCCATACATAATACAACTATGAAAACCGCAATAATATATTAGGTATGAGAAGGTATGAATGTTTACACACTAAGCTATATGTGAAAATGAAAAATTATACACTATAATTACAAAGTTAATGAATTAAGTATATTTCTTACCATGGGGACCAGATTTCAGAAAATGTTGTGCATCTATTGGACAAAGTTTGATCATTTCTCCATGGAATAAATGAAAGCTATTTTGTTAAGCAGTCGGCGTATACTCTCAATCTTTCATCGGGACATACAGCACAGTTTAATATCTGCATTTAAAGCATTAATTTCCTCATATAAAGTGGTTGTCAATTATTTGAAAGCACTAGATCTAATGTACCAATTCTCAAAAGTGGTATAATCCTAAAAGGGGAAAATGAAGAGATTGGCAGTAAAATCTTACAGTTGAAAATAGGGCTACATCAACATAAGTTAAAGAGAGGCATTCCTGTAAGGTGGTAAAGGGGATTCATGGTATAAAATATTATTTAAAATAATATGCTATTCTTTTTCCATATAAATAATATGCCCATATCTTGTTGAGGGTGGAATATGGGATTACCAAAAATGACATGAGTCAGAGTCATGTTGGAATTCTGAGACTTCAGATGATACCTGGAGCAGCAGCAATCCCAAAGCTCCAGTGAATGTACCAGAACATATTGGACTGATTGTGGAATGATTCTAGAAAGAACTGAACTCAAGTATTCTATTTTCACCTAAAATGACTGTGGAGACTGTTGGTGCATACTAACAGTTTGGATCATTTGGGAAGCAAGATAGTATTCCAGACACTGGATACTGCTAATCCTCCAATATATTTTTTAGGTTGTTGGAGAAAATCCTCCCAATTCTACTTCCAAATAAAGCGGTTTACAGTGTGTAATTGTAGAATCTGTGCTTCAAAGCGGTTTACAAACATAATGGGAAGTTTGTGAAATAGATAAGTCAGTCTAGGAAGAAGATTCATTTTAGCCACACAAATCTGGCCAAACAATGAAATACAATCTTTATTCCAGCACTCTAATTTATATAGATCACCCTAATTTTTGGTGAACTTAATCCCCAGGTATTTCAATATATCTTCCTTAAAAGGAAAGTGAAATTCCAAAGATGAAACTAAACTTCTAGATAAAGTGATGTTTAAAGACTCAGATTTCTGTCTAATCCCAATAAACAACCAAATCTACCTAGGAGTTCAAGTAGGGAAAGGAGAGAGATTATTTAGTTAGCAAGTAATATATCATCTGCGAGCAGTGCTGTCACATAATTATTTATAGCAACTCGAATCTCTGATATCTTATGTGAAGAATATGAGCCGCCAGTGATTCAATGAATGATGATAAAATAAAAGGGAAAAAGTAGACGACCTTGACAGGTACCACAAAAGATGAGCAAGGGTCAGATAAAAAACCCATTAAACAAATTCAAGCTTTAGCTTGGGGCTATAATGCTTTTATGCCTTTTATGAATTCAGTAGTAGCAGCAAAAAAAAGGTTTTTAATTATTTTATTGCAGTACCGTGCTAGCCAGAAATCTCTGTGTCATTGTGTCATGTTAAATACTTTCGTGTCAAAAAGGACAAAAGTATTATAGGAGTGATATGTTTATTTGCTAACCCAAATACATTTTTATATTTGCTAGCTTTCAGGGCACAGAGGCCCCTTCATCAGGCAGGTTTGCAAATGAATGAGTTAGGGAAAAGGCACAGCATTTAAGAGATGTTGCATCAAGAAATTTGTACAGGGGGGGTACAACATTAAGATAAGCAAAAGTAATAAAAGGAAGGTTTTAGTTATGAATGGAAGAGTAAAAGTCCTAGGAGTTCAGAGAGCTGGAGTCACTTTGATGTGGGGTGTGAAGTGTGTCCAGGTAGTGGGTCATAAATCCCGGTGTTAGATTGAGCCCTTGAGTTAGTGACTGGAATGTTCTTATCAGTTTGACTTCCTATTTTTTTCTCTCCCTGTCATTTTTAAAAAGACCTTTTAGTATTAAGACTTTTAAATCTGTCATACTATGTCCTGATCCAGAGAAGTGTTTAACCACAGGGGTGTCCAGAGACTTCCTTATTGTGTGTCTGTGTAGATTGATCCTGGATTGCAGTTTCTGTTTTTAAAAATGACAGGGAGAGACTGAAACTCAGTGACATTGTTACAAAAAAATATTTTTCATTATTCAATAATCTTTCTGGGTGCATTTTACCCTTAGATTATTTCTTCTTGTGTATGTCTTCCTGACGTTTTGTGTAAGATCATGGAAATTATATTTCTAATCAATCCCCTCCAAGAGGCACCATATTGTTAGACCCTGGATACTGGTCTACCCATCATAAAATAAATAATAGAACTAAACATTTAACCATTTTAATGCCACCTGATATCTCCTACCGTGTTTCCCCGATAATTAGCCCTACCCCGATAATAAGCCCTACCCCCGGTTTTTGTTAATGTACCAAAATAAGCCCTACCCCGTAAATAAGCCCTACCTTAATCCCAATTTGTAATGGTCCCTGCACGTCAAAACATGGCCCCAACTCCGCCTCCCTGCATGAAATGGATGCCGCTGTGGCATCCAATCACAGCTGCAGTCAGCGCTCACGCACCCTCCCACCTGCGTGCCAGCGTCATCGTACGGTAGCAGCGCCGCGGAGGAGAGAACAGAAAAGAAGGAGAGAGAAGAAGGAAAGAAACGGTAAGTAAAAGTATTAAAAAAAAGACTGAGGGGGCATGATAAGGAAAAAAAGCAGCACTAAGGGGGCATGATAAGGAAAAAAAGCAGCACTGAGGGGGCATGATAAGGAAAAAAAGCAGCACTGAGGGGGCATGATAAGGAAAAAAAGCAGCACTAAGGGGGCATGATAAGGAAAAAAAGACAGCACTGAGGGGGCATGATAAGGAAAAAAAGCAGCACTGAGGGGGCATGATAAGGAAAAAAAGCAGCACTGAGGGGGCATGATAAGGAAAAAAAGCAGGACTGAGGGGGCATGATAAGGAAAAAAAGCAGCACTGAGGGGGCATGATAAGGAAAAAAAGCAGCACTGAGGGGGCATGATAAGGAAAAAAAGCAGGACTGAGGGGGCATGATAAGGAAAAAAAGCAGCACTGAGGGGGCATGATAAGGAAAAAAATCAGGACTGAGGGGGCATGATAAGGAAAAAAAGCAGGACTGAGGGGGCATAACAGTCATCATTTTATTTCTTATCCTGTCTGTTTTGACCCCCAGACATGAGTGCAAAAAGGAAGAGCTATACCGTTGAGTATAAGAAAGCAATTGTGGAGGACTCACAAGGCAAGAATCTTTCAGCTTTCTGTAAAGAAAAGATGTTGGATATCAGAATGGTTCGAAAATGGCGAGCGGAGTACAATAAGCTCACACAACAGGTGGATGAGGGAAAAGCTAAGAAGCGCAGGTCTGGATCAGGTCGGCAACCCTTATATCCTGAGTTGGAAGACATCATTGGTGAATGGATTGCTGACAGGAGAGTAAAGGCGTTGGTTGTACGCAGGGCTGATATTCAAGCATTTGCCCTTGCAATGGCACCACAGTTTGAAATGGTCCCAGAAGGATTCAAAGCATCACAACACTGGTTGGATGGTTTCCTTCAGCGATATGAACTGTCTCTAAGAAGATCAACAACACTGTTTAAGCTGGAAGATGTTGAAGGTATTAAACGTGCACTTGCATTCAAGTCCTTTGTTGATGGGATCGACTTTTCAAAATACCAAACCTGCAATATGATTGCTATGGATGAAACTGCAGTGTTTATGGGTCAAGGATCTCAAACGACAGTTAATCACAGGGGTGCCACGTCAATCTACATTCCCACCACTGGCTACGAAAGTGCACGGGTTACCTGTGTTTTGGCAATTCGTCTGGATGGAAAGAAAGCCACACCTCTAATCATCAGTAAGGGCAAGAAAGATAAGATTGAACGTGTTTCAGGCATTTACGTTCTTGAAACCGAAAAAGCCTGGTGCACACAAGCAGTTATAAGGAAGTGGCTGGATTTAATGCTGCCACGTGTTTTGCGAGGTGACCAAAGAGGTCTGATCGTCTGGGATTCAGCCAGCACTCACCGCGCTAAAGACATGAAGATCTTCCTTGCAGAGAGAAGAATAGATCAAGTAATGATTCCCGCAGGAATGACTGCCTATCTTCAGACCCTTGATATTGCAATAAACAAGCCTTTCAAGGACCATTTGCGCATGGAAGTCAATGACTACATTGAAAATAGAATGGAAAGAAATCAGCGTGGAAACTTTGTGAAGACCCGTCTGCAAGAGGTTGTGACTTGGGTGAAGAAGTCATGGGATAAAATTACTGACAGCTGTGTCGCCAATGCACTACGAGCAGGCTACATGGACAAGACATGCTCATTTACGGAGAGCTATATTGCTGGACATGACAGATTGGGTCCACTTCTTCTGCAGGAAATGGAGGCGCAAGAAATCCAGGCCGGAATTCGGGGTATGGACACTTATGATGATGTTGTTGAAGAAGATGACATGACCATTTTTGAATAATGGTAGGATTTTTTGTTCACATTTACCTGTTTCTTGAAAATGCCTTAAATGTTAATTAAAATAAGACCTACCCCGAAAATAAGCCCTATGCTGTTTTTTTGAACCCAAATAAAAAATAAGACAGTGTCTTATTATTGGGGATACACGGTAGAGATATAATGGTATGTTTCCCTTAATTGAAAGGCAAAAAGGCCACTTATTATGACCTCAAAAGCCACAAAAATAGGATGTAATAAAAGCAAAAACTCACAAGGACCAACTGGGATTTTTTACCCCAAAGAAAAGGTATATTTCTGCCTTGAAATATGAAATAGATTATTTCTTCTTGTGTAGGTCTTCCTGACTCTTTGTAAGGTCATGGAAATTTTACAAATACATATTATAATAATAATCTATAATATAAAAGCCTAGCGGCATGTGTTAGTCTGTGTGTGAAAAAAAAAAACCAACAAGCTGCAGCGCCACCTGCTGGGCGGAGTTATACACTGACCTACTAAATTCTTAGCATTATTTAATATATAAAAATAAAAGCCTAGCGGCGTGTATTAGTGTGTGTGTGTGTGTGTGTGTGTGGAAAAAACTATTTTTTCAGAAAGGGCTCATCCAATTGACCTCAAATTTGGTATACTGACATTATTTGACAAAAAAATTAGAATAGTGAAGTCAGTTAACTTCCATCATCCCCCCTTCCCACCGTGGGAGGGGTAGTAAAGGCTAAATTTACGAGTTGAGGGGTCAAACTCATTTTCGTGAGGTAATTTTACCTCATGAACACACATGTGTAGCAACGTGTGTTAGTGTGTGTGTGTGTGGAAAAAAACTATTTTCTCAGAAAGGGCTCATCCAATTGACCTGAAATTTGGTATACTGACATTATTTGACCAAAAAATTAGAATAGTGAAGGAAGTCAGTTAACTTCCATCATCCCCGCTTCCCCCCATGAGAGGGGTAGTAAAGGCTAAATTTACGAGTTGAGGGCTCAAACTCATTTTTGTGAGGTAATTTTACCTCATGAACACACATGTGTAGCGGCGTGTGTTAGTGTGTGTGTGTGTGTGTGTGTGTGTGTGTGGAAAAAACTATTTTCTCAGAAAGGACTCATCCAATTTACCTGAAATTTGGTATACTGACATTATTTGACAAAAAAATTAGAATAGTGAAGTCAGTTAACTTCCATCATCCCCCCTTCCCCCCGTGGGAGGGGTAGTAAAGGCTAAATTTACGAGTTGAGGAGTCAAACTCATTTTCGTGAGGTAATTTTACCTCATGAACACACATTAAAAAGGGCGCTTGCGTCGGGAAGTAACGCTCTTCCCCTGAGGAGGCCTGGGCTAGGCCCAAATGCATGACAAGAACCTTTTTAAGACCTTAAGTAGCTTGATTTGACTAAAATGCATGAGTATCATGCACGGGTTAACTTGCAATAATAATAATAATAGTATAATGGAATGCAAATACACTTTATATTGTAATTTTTTTGCAACAGTAGAATAGACCCATCATTAATAAATAAAGGCACTTCAGGCTCATTTATTGGGACAGATGATATATTGTAAGGAAGGCTTCCCAGTGACTGCTATAAAGAAACTGCATTGTGGAAAAAAAAAAATATTTTTAGACGAAAATCAAAAATTTTGTTTTTTAATTATAACCATCAATGCCTTCATAGTGAGTTAATAAAAAGTAAAAGTTTAAACTTAGCTAAATTTACCAACATTGTATGTCCTATGATGACAGAAACAATAAAATGTAGCTGAAATGAAAAATAATGGTTTGTAAAAATCAATTTTACTTGAAAGCCTGAAGTCCTCTGCTTCTTGACATGCTACAATGGCCCTTAGAGATATTTAATGGCCTCACATGTCAGATGTGTGTAGACTGCTTTGTTTTCTTTATCCATGTTATCACATTGATCCTTATATGTGTGCTTACCCCTTACATCCAATAATTTACAACTCTTCTGATAAATTCAATTTGTCAGTTCAAACATAGACATCCTCTACAGTGATTACAGTGATCCGTGCTTTAAATCAGAGCTGTCAAAATCCTTACACCTCCATGTTGTCTTGAGATATCTGAACAGTTAAAACACAAATGGCCCTGTTAAGGACCTTGAAATTCCACATTCATCATTAACCAATCATTAATCCTGTTTATACAGGAATAGTGTACTCCTGTTTTCCATTCTCTTATGCTTTAAAGCCTAATACTATCTAAATAATGATGCAAAGGTTTTTTTTTTTTTAGAATAAAGTAGAATAGAGGACAGTGCAACATAGTTCTCAGCACCAAATATATCAGCCAGGAAACCATAATGCAATGCAGTTAGATACCTATATTATATATTGTATATCTTACATACCAAGGCTTTTGTTTTATGTTTGTACCTCAATAAGCTGTTGCTTTAAGTTCCACAAACTATTTGTTCTTTATCCATTTTTTTATGCTTTTACAATTGAATACAAGAAAATTATGAATGAAAAAAGAATGATTTTCAATGCACCATTTTTATGTACAACGCAATGTGGTTGGTGGCGGTTTCATTTCAGGCTTGTTTTATTATGGTTAAATAACCTATTCTATTATAACATTAGGTTTACATCTGTATGCAACCAGTTTTGAAGTAGGTGGGGTTAGAACAACGGGTATACAATCAGATTATCAGTGCTCACAGCAAAACAGAATATTTCAGAAGATGAGTGTGCTGAGGCACTGACCTCTCCATTTGTGACTGACAGATTGAGGACAGGGCCACATGTAACAGATATAGTGTTGTAATGTTGGGACAGGTTTTGCGGCACTGTGCTGCCGGCACATATACTGGGTGCAACAGTTACCCAACAGTACATAGTAGGGATGCAAGACTACTGATGAAGGAAGACTGTGGCGTGAAACGTTCCTCTTTATAAGTTCACACAAATACTTGATAGCTTATTTGTACACTGAAATTTGAAGTTGATATTTGTGTGCTACATGAAAAAAGAGTCAGTATTTAACTTATGTGCAAAACAGAAAACTAATTTTCCCCCCTTGCATTGTAACATGGTTTTGTCCAGGAGACTTAAATAAAAAACTTCTTAAGTTAAGTACCTTAATGAATCAGGCCCTAGATCTATTGCAACACTGGGGCAAATTGTGAGAATGATTTTGTACAAATCAAGAGATGTCTAACAGGTTAGTTTTCAAATCCTTCATTTAGCATGTATAGAAAGTTTTAATGAACTTGTTTGTGCTCTTCTGCAACTAAATAAGAAACTTCTTAATTTAAGTTCCTTAATGAATCAGGCCCTAGATTGGATTTGGCTATTAAATATAGGCATATTATAACAAATCAAAATAGCACCAAAAGGTATTTACTTCCATCAGTGGTCAAGACCACAAATTAAACATAAGATCAAAAAATTAAAGCACATGTATTAAAATCCATATATTGGTCAAAACAGTGCCATAATGCAGGTTTTTTTTTGTCAACATAACTACATTTTGCACCCATTTTTATTCAAAAGACTAAACTTGGGTAGGTGTATGTAAGCAATGTCTGCAGTGTGGTAAGTAATGGCATACTGTGGTAGGTCCACATTGTTTTCAGTTAGAGCAAATGACATTTTCTAGGACTTGGTGGTCTAGAGGATATTTCATTCAGGTAATGGTACTGTTTAAATCCAATAAATTACCCATAATTTAAAAAAGACATGAGAACTTTGTATTTTGGTTCCTAGATCCAATTGTCATAAGGTGATCTTTGCCTAAAACAAAATACAAATCTTCTCTTTATGGGAGCCAACTGGAGCTGCATATGCTAATTAGTTATGTTAATCACGTAGTTCTTATTCAAAATTCCCCAAATTTAGACATCTACATCACAATAATAATTGTCCTGCTTGTCAGGGGGAGGTAAATGAATAAAAAAAAAGATATTTGGATATCCAGTCAATTTGAAGCTAATCCCAGAAAAGTGAATTCATGCCTTTTACTTTATAATAAATTTGCGGTTAATGGGCGTAAGAAAATTTTAATGTATGTGTGGTCCTGTAGCTTATATGGAACAACTTCATATAAAATAGTGAGAACAGTTATTTCTATGGCAACTGAATATATTTATTTATTCAGTTGAGTACATAATACATTGCTAGGCTCCATAACTAATTTTTTTAAAAGTCCAGTTCATCCTCCTTATACCCCTGCTCTGCTCTACTGAGTGGGAGTGGTGCATGTGCAATTAAGCCCCATTTGGGCTTCCAGAATACAAGAGAGTACATTTCAACTGCCAAAAGAACACAACCAGGGACTAGTGCCCAACCTTACATTACCAACTTCCTGGAGCCAGAAACTAGCACAATGCCTGTAATACACACATATACAAATGGATAAATCAGCCACCTTAAAGGTGTAACATGCAATACACAAGACACATTACTTTCCACAATATAAATTCAGCATACACAAAGAATCTACACATCTTTATAAAAACAAATTAAACATTTTCTTCAACACAAAAGTTTACAATAGATATTTTGCAGAGTTTGACCACAAATTCTGATGGTCTCTTCTAGCTGTATATCACAAGCTACCATCTGGCCACTTACAAATGTGTGGTCAACTATTCATTGCAGTTTCTGTCCATTCAGTTTAGGCAAGCTTACACTGGTGAAATAAGTTACACTCAATATCTGGAAAAGTCATGTGGGCAGCACAGTGACTCAGTGGTTAGCTCTTCTGCTTCACAGCGCCGGGGTCATGAGTTGAATTCCCAACCAGGGAACCTTATCTGTATGAAGTTTGTATGTTCCCCCCGTGTTTGTATGGGTTTTCTCCAGGAATTTAGACTGTAAGCGCCAATGGGGCAGGGACTGATGAGAATGACAAATATTCTCTGTACAGCGCTGCAGAATTGGTGGCGCTATATAAATAAATGATGATGATGTGCTAGTAATTTTACACACAATACATTTCATATTAAAACTAAGGCATATTACAATTCTTAATATACTGCTGTATTGCATCAAAGTAAGCTTGTTATGTTAAGCACAAAATCTGCACTCTGCACTTAATTGCCAACTTCGATTTAGATATTCTAATAGTGTTTTTGGGTGTTGCAATTTGTAATACATGTAAACTGAGCTGCAGTACACATGTGCACTATTTGCACCAGTAGTTTAAGAGGAACGTATCTAACATTTGTGGCCCCTTGTGCTTGGAGAGGTGGATCACAGGAGTTCAAGTACAAGTGGAAGACAGTGTGTGCAGTTGCAAGTTAAGCTTTCTTTGAAATACGTTACTTACAAAGCATAAATTCTGTGCCTACAGAAGATGGATGCAGTTTTCAAGTTGATGATGATTGCTCCATACAAATCTATATGCTAGATTTAAGGTGGCACATATCTTAAGATGCACATAGCTAATATACAGACATATTTGCACATATACAAATAGGCAAATACCAGCTTTGAATGACTCCCACAGTATCCAAAACAGAATTCCAACAGTATTTAAAAGGGTCATAGTTGGGAATGCATTGTGGGGTGCGAGGGGGGATCACAAATATGATTTTAGTGCATCTTTTCCCCATTAGTACTTTGCATAGAGTCTTGATAGTTGAACACATAGGGCCTGAGTCATTAAGGAGAGCAAAGCATAAAAAAGGAGTAACCTTGCACTTGGGCAAAACCATGTTGCATTGGAAGGGGAGGTAAATTTTAAATGTGGGGACAGATTTATAGTTGGGATAGGGCATGTCGTAGATCAACTTTAAATTTCCGTGTAAAAATAAAGTTATCAAGTATTTGTGTGCTGGATGAAAAAAAAAGCCATTATTTGACTTATGTGCAAAATAATAAACTAACTTGCACCCCTTGTATTGTAACATGGTTTGTCCCAGAGAACATTTACTCCTTTTAGTGCCTTGCTTTCCTTAATGACTCAGGCCCATAGACTCTAAATTTAAGTTTCATGAATATGTAACATAAGACTTTAGACAATTGAAATGTACAAAATGACTCATCAACTGTGAAACTCATTTTATATAGCACATTTATTGAGGGCACACAAACTCTATGCGTAGCAATGTCTTTGAAGACAGTCACTGTCTGCTTAGCCAAACTAGCTTTGATGTCAAATCTGCTTATAAGCGTGCTCACTATGTCTTTCATGTAGTCATTCAGTCATTTCTATTACGCACAGTTAGAAAGTAGAATGCATGATAGTTAGTGAAGTCACAGTGTTATTGAAAGATTGAAATATAATGTATTACAGGCAATAAATAAAACTATCCAAAATAAGCAAATTCAGCCTCTACCGTCACGCCAGACCAAAACTGTGACATTCTTCTTTTCACAACATTAATTATGATATATCCACTTGACATCATGGAAGTTTTATATCACCTTTTTTGAAGTTACAACATCAAATAACAGTCTACAGTTCTATCAATAGGTGCATATGGTACATTTTAAACTGTATGCAATAATTATGAAACTTCACAAATAAAATGGAAGGTATGGGACCAACAATAAAATGACGATTAATTGTTGAACAAAGTTGTATACATAAAACACACATACAAACTGCATATATCATTGGCTCATAGTGGAACGTAAGTGAATTTTTATCTGAAAGTACAAGGCTACACCAGATATTTTTCAAAACAAGGGCTAGGTATAAGGCTACATTAGATTTTTAATAAAACTAGGGCTAGATATAAGGCTACATTAGATTTTTAAGAAAGCTAAGACTAGCTATAAGGTTATGTTAGACTTTTAATAAGGCTAACGCTAGAAGTAAGACAATAGATTTGTAGGTAAGCTATCATGTGAAATTGATCACATTCAACCATTTGCAAAATGTATAATACATTGTAGCCAATAAGGCCTCCTACATATACAATATACAATACCAAACAGGGGCAGGCTGGGCTGGGGATCAGGGGGGCATCTTTTCCCCCAGGGCGGTCCTATAGTGGGCTACCTTGGACTGAGTCACTGGGCCACCTGCATTTTTTTCCCTTTATAATGTTCTTAGTAGGCTGCTGAGTTGAGTCATGCCCCCCTGGGGCTACAATTTGCCAGCCCTCCCCTGATACCAAAGCAGGAAAATGTCATCTAACTAAAGTGGGGCTCACGTAGCATTGGACACATAGTGCAGTATGCTATGTATTATATGCATTTTACTTTTACGCATGCCCACAAAACACTAGTTGTGTTTGAGGCCATATTTAGACACTTCTTGCTCTTATGGCCACTTGCAGCCCCTACTATTGAAGAGGCGGAACAGGTAAGAAGGGAGCATGTAAGTGCATGTTGGAGCAAATACGACTTATGCAGACTGATGCGCTTTTTAGGAGACGGGAAACTTAACCATCAAGTTATGACCTGATAATGATGACCGTCACCTTAGATGCCTCTGGCTCAACATATCAGTGTAAAATGTGTCTTTTTTTCGGATCTAGTTTCTTTAGGTGACATTATAGAAAAACAGCTCTTTTTCACCGCTAAGCATAAAACTATATTGTTTCTGATGTGGCAAAGAACAGATTGAAAGTTTGCCTTTACTGAGTGTATCTGGCCAACACCCAGGGATTTCATTTTTTTTGCAGAAATGTTTGAAATGCATATTTCCTCATACATTTTGATCAGAACATCTCCATAACATCTGCACAAATTGGTGAGCTGCCCAGGAATTATCATTTTGTTTTCAACTAGTTACCATGTCAGTGAACCAGTTTATACCTGAAAAATTGTTTTGTCTACCTACTGAATTTTCTATTTAGTTTTCTGTTTAGTGGCTTTGCGGGCAACATCTTTAATAAAACTTTCCTTTTTATACAAGACAAACCAAAAAAGTATACAATTATAATACAAAATCATACAACCATACAACTTACTGCTAGCTAAAGTCCCAATATCCTTCAACAATGTTGGGGGGGGAAATGGGGAAGCTCAGCCATGTTTTATGTCACCTGTATCCCCACAGCTACAAAATAAAATGGATGAAGAATTAGGGCTAAATTATTTTTTTTTCCGCATGTGTCAAATACCAAATAGTGGGCACTTCGAACAAAGTTTCCTTTATGGAGATACATTTAGATACAGGGCCTGATTCATTAAGGAGAGCAAAGCATAAAAATGGAGTAACTTTGCACCTGGACAAAACCATGTTGCATTGGATGGGTAGGTAAACTTATATTTAAAAAAGTGGGACAGATTTATAGTTGGGGTAAGGCATGTCTTAGATCAACTTTAAATTTCAGTGTAAAAATAAAGCTATCAAGTATTTGTGTCCTAGATGAAAAAACAGCCAGTATTTAACTTATGTGCAAAATAACAAACTAATTTGCACTGCTTGCATTGTAACATGGTTTGTCCCGGAGAACATTTACTCCTTTTTTAACTTTCCTTAATGACTCGGGCCCACAGTGTGTTTTAACTTGGAAGATCGTGTTCCAAGTATGAGCCAACAAAAACAAAAACAAATTCTGTTCATTCAAACTGTTATTAAAAATACCATATAACAACAAAAATACAAAAAACATTGTGTAGGGGGAAGTTCACTTGTAGAAGCTTACCAGGGGCTGGTTGGCAAAAATTTTAGCCCGAGGAGGTGAGTCTTGTCCTAACAGGAACATTTTAAAGGAAAAAAAATGCAGGTAGCCCAGTGACCCAGCCCGAGGTAGGCCACTATGGGACCGACCCTACCTCCCGGTCCTGCCAGCCCTTGAAGTTTAAAACTTATTCTGTTGTTAATCTGATTCTGCAATTTTATTATCTTGTATATATAATCCTTTATAAAACTTGTCTACGTAATTTTTGCCTCAGTAGCTCCGTATGCTAACAGTCTACCAAAAACCAAATAGCGAATTGACTTCATTAATGTTTGTCATCATGCACACCCTGTGCTCCAGATATGGCATATCATGTTGTTTTTTCCTGCATTCTTAAATGGAAAAATGAAAGCATACAAAATTAAGCACGTTCAAAGACATTTTCAACACAGTAATTTGAGCTCAAGTTGTACAACTTTTAAAAAGAGAAACACCTTTGATCCTGTCTCACAAGCACATCTATTAAAATATTTATGTGGGTGATTAAACGTACAGTCAGTTCATCCTATATAAAAACACAACTGTTCTTAACAATCTCTTTTTCCCCCTATTAATAAAAAGCTTTAAATGCTCTGAAAACAGTTGGTAGACTTTGACTAGTGTCTCAATTGTTATTTTTATCAGCTCTGATAAAGTGAAACACATACACTGATAAATACCAGAGCAAAATGATTCTATTATATAAAATGATATATTAGCTTTAGCAATATTACAACAAATATTACTGTAGAACTGTGTAATATACTTGTATGTTAGATTCAGTTTCAAACTGTTTTAACAGGATGTTCTAAAAATGTTCTAAATTATTGACCTAACAATAGATAAAGCTTAATTAATGCAAATTTAAACAAGTGATATATTTATATATAACGCCATTGCCTCTAACAAAAGTTACATAACCTTTTGTTACAAGTCCTTATTTTGGCCACACACAGGCAATTGGCCCATTATAGCAGTGCATATTCCCCTAAAATGAGCAGCATGCTCAATATTAATCCAATTAAAATCAATAGGATCATTATGAGACATCCCACTCCCACTTGGCCTGTACATGCAGTCATTTTTCAACCGTACTCAGGCCCTGGTGATGATAGACAATATCTGCCTGCTTGGTCTGAGGCTGCATAATATGGCCACATACATGTGTGCTACATCGGAGCTTAGGCCAAGTAACTGGATCATTCCATGTGCGGCCAGTATTAGGCTACAGCTTCATTTAATTCAGACCAGGAGCTTCCTTCTCTGGTACGTGAAGTAAGCAATGTATTACTGGTGCTTATGGAAGTTCTTAATGCTTAGTGGTTAGTAGTTAGCATTTCTGCCTCACAGCACTGGGGTCATGAGTTTGATTCCCGACCATTATCTGTCTGGAGTTTGTATGTTCTCCCTGTATATACGTAGGTTTCCTCTGGGTGCTCGGGTTTCCTCCCACACTCCAAAAATATACTGTTAGGTTAATTGGCTGCTAACAAACTGACCCTAATCTGTGTGTGTGTTAGGAAATTTAGACTGTAAGCTCCAATGGGGCAGGGACTGATGTGAATGACAAATATTCTCTGTATAGCGCTACGGAATTGGTGGTGCTATATAAATAAATGGTGATGATGATGATGTGCTGCAGGATACAAAAATAAAAACAATATATAACACTCAGGTGTACACACACAATCAGTTTGAACTGTGTGAACACAGAATTTCCAAAAGAGACTCAGCTAAACTAACTAATCATTATCCACTTAAATGAGCAAGACCTAAAAGTGTTCAAAAACTGTGCTTATTGTTTTCTCATACATTACTCCTTCAACTTCTGTGCTGTGCCTCTCCTGGATTGTCTGTTTGAGAGGCACCTTATGTCGATCACAAATACCTATCTTGGTGAACTGATAGCAGATGCTGATTTAGAGCATCCTTGTCAGAGCTCCTATTTTTCTTATTAAAAAAGAACAAAAAAACGGATAAGCTTATAATAAGAAGTGTTAGATGTGGTAAAAATATTATAGGTATGTCAGGATTTCAGTTTTTGCCCATCAGCCAACTTTTACTATATATTAATAGGTGTGTGTGTGTGTGTGTGTGTGTGTGTGTGTGTGTGTGTTGAAATAGACACCCCAGGCAGAAATACAACATTAAGAATAAAATTTAAATAGATATTGAATTAGATTAGAGCATAAGGGGCAGCATGTCGACCATGCTATTCTGCTGCCCTGGGCCAGGTGTATAGGGCCTTACCATAAACCTAATGGCAAAATTGACATCTAGTTTGAAAAATCAGGATACTATTGGTCCTATATGTTTGTGCCCCTCTTCCCTTCCCATCATTCCTATTCATTGTCCCCACCTCCTCTTAATTTCTGCATCCTCTATTAGTTGATCAGGAGATATAAGTTATTTTCAACCGTTCTACCTGTGTTTGTAGCTATTCTAAAAACCTTTGATTTGATTTTTTTTTTAAACATTGCTATAAAGAATGCATGCAATGCTAAAACTACAAGTAAACGATTAAAGGTTCTTGATGAATGCATCAGTGCATATTCATGATGCAAATCTGAGATAAGAAGAGTTGAATGCAATGAAAATTCTTAATGAAAAATATCAAGATAACATTTTCATAGCGATTATATCAAAGTTATACATCTTTTTTGTGTAGAAATTACAGTTACATTATAGATGCATTACTTTGTTTGGTAACCAGCAATTACCGTTTTCCCTTGTAATTAAAGGCTGTAGAAGAGTCATGTTGCTTTTGCAATTTCAGGAATGTCTGATGTTCCGCCAACTTCAGCAGTACATTATTATCATACTCATTAGTGGGTATATCAATCACAAAAGTCACTATCTGGATTCAACTATAGCACGGGGAAAATAAATAATATTTTCGGTTTGAGATGTATACTATACATACATATATATATATATATATGTATATATATATATATATATATATATATATATATATATATATATATATATATTTATATGTGTGTATCTAATATATAAATGCTTAGTGGCGTCTGTCTGTCTGTGTGTGTGTGGAAAAAAAAAACCAAGTTGCAGCGCCACCTGCTGGGCAGAGTTATACACTGACCTACTGAATTCTTAGTGTGTGTGGGGAAAAAATTCAAAAAGGGCTGAAATTTGGTAGGGCTCAAACTCCTTTTCGTGAGGTAATTTTACCTCATGAACACACATGTGTAGAGGTGTGCGTTAGTTTTTTACACACACACACACACACTAACGCACACCTCTACACATGTGTGTTCATGAGGTAAAATTACCTCACGAAAAGGAGTTTGACCCCTCAACTCGTAAATTTAGCCTTTACTACCCCTCCCACGGGGGGAAGGGGGGATGATGGAAGTTAACTGACTTGACTATTCTAATTTTTTTGTCAAATAATGTCAGTATACCAAATTTTAGGTCAATTGGATGAGCCCTTTCTGAGAAAATAGTTTTTTACACACACACACACACACACACACACTATTTTCTCAGAAAGGGCTCATCGAATTGACCTAAAATTTGGTATACTGACATTATTTGACAAAAAAATTAGAATAGTCAAGTCAGTTAACTTCCATCATCCCCCCTTCCCCCGTGGGAGGGGTAGTAAAGGCTAAATTTACGAGTTGAGGGGTCAAACTCATTTTCGTGAGGTAATTTTACCTCATGAACACACATTAAAAAGGGCGCTTGCGTCGGGAAGTAACGATCTTCCCCTGAGGAGGCCTAGGCTAGGCCCAAATGCATGACAAGAACCTTTTTAAGACCTTAAGTATCTTGATTTGACTAGAATGCATGAGTATCATGCACGGGTTAACTTGTGTATATATATATATATATATATATATATATATATATATATATATATATAAAATATATATATTAACAACAGAGGAGCTAAAATTAATGTTCAGGTATCACAAATACATTTCAAGTCATGTCTCTATGTCTCAATTGTTTAATGTAAAAAGTTGCGTGTTCATATTTGTTCATGGTCAAAACGTCATGTCTGAATCCATTTTATGCTTTTGGACTAACATTTAGGATTTTGGTTTGGAGATTGAGCATGACTTATATGCTTAGGCTGAATATTAGGTTCAGAGCATGACAAACAATCATAAGGCTTAAAGAAAGACTAGCTTCTAAAACAAAAATGTTCATATACAGTATGAAAAATGAAGGTAAAATACATTGTTCTGTGTTTCACTGTATTCCTCTACTGCTCTTCAAAAAAGACAGGTTTTCCTTACCCATTCAATTATAGACAACTGAAGCCACTCTCCACATCTTTAGGACACTGGCACTGTACTTGTCAAAAAGCTGTGATTTCAAAACAGAGTATGGCATTTAAGCTAGTGGAAAGCCTGATTCACAATAAGCACAGTACAGTTGTGCAGTACAAGATAGGAAATATGTTACTTACACTGTGAAACTGCTGCAACATGACTGAGCTAGAAATAATAATAATGAATAATGAATGCTGATAGACAGCATCTATACATGTTCTGTGCAAGAATTATTGGCAGTATGCCTGACACTGAGGAAGCTCTGGCCTATCTGGTGAGAGAACAGTGGTTTCAGAACATACTTTGAGATCTAATTATTGAAATGGGGACAGGTGCAGGTATAGCCAGGCAGGTACAACAAGACACACTAGGTGATCAAGACTGTCGGAGGGTCTCAGTCCTTTAGTCCCCTAGACTTCAGAGTAGACTTTGGAGTCTAAATTTTGAAATTGGGGTAGGGGCCGGTGAATTCAGGTGGGTTGTGACAAAATGCACTAGGCAGTCAAGACTGTTGCAGTTTCTTGGTCCTTCAAGCCCTGAACACTGTAGAGGTTCAGGGCTTCATTTGGAGCACTTCCTTTTTGGAGACCTTTTGGGAGCACCTGCAGAGCAAGGAATTCAGTCACAGCCTGTATAACAGATGTGGCTTCAAGGCTTACTGGACATAAAGCAAAGAAGGGGAAGACAGGAAAGGTCTGGGTGAAGAAAGAAGTGTTGATCAAGACAACTACAGGCCTTTCTAGGCATGAGAGTCACAGGTGGAGACCAGCTTCAGTAGCTTCCTTGGCTCCACAAGGGAGTGCACTTCAGGCCTCTGGAGCAGATGGCAGATGTGAAGCAGAGGAGACTGAAGCACGGAAGTCAGCATCTGAGGGAGCCCAACAGCCTCTGAGCATGGGTGGCTGTGCCCAGATCAGGAGGCCCAGCTGCCGAGGTTGGTCAGTCCACAAAGATTGCAGTTATAGCATTGTAATCTTTACACAAAAACAGCAGACTAGGAATGAGAGACAGAAGAAAGGGAATTGATGCTAATAATACTGGGGTGAAGAGAAAATGCTTTTGCTTTTACTGAATAGATTCAGGACAGTGTAGCCTGTGCATGACGTAATTCAGGTTTTCCCTGCCCCTCCCAAGATTTATCTGAAGAGGGCCCATGGGTGTTTCTTCTATGTTACCCTCCCAAGGAACCTTGATAATTGTTCTAAGAACCCAGCCTCATATGGCAATTGGTACCAGGAATTTGCAATTTTGGCTAGTGTCATTTTGGAAAAGAGGCTGTAAAACGTGTCTGGCCTATAGATGCTTTGGGGCCAGGTCTGGTTAGATTACAATGCACAGTTCAGATTAAGGAAAAGGTCATCCATGTTGAGGATGGGATAAATTAGATTTTAGTCTATGGAAGAGGCTAGTATTCCAGCAACCAGTTGGCAACAATGGTTTATGAGGGCTGCTAACACTTCAGCCACAGGTGGGGCATCAGCAAAGGCATGGAGGGGAACATGTTGGCAATTCAGTGATGGCCAATGTAAGATGGACCCCTTATGCAAATTTAGGCATGAATGTTCAGGTTGTGGAGGTGGTCATCTACAAGGAGGTAGCATTATTACTGTGAAATGGTTTTTGGATCCTTTACAGGGTGACCTAAGGAGCATAAAGTGTACTGTAAATTGAAACAAACTAGGGATTACCCATAGGTTACTAAGGATAAGGAATGAGGGCAGGTTGCCAGGCACCTATGGGAAGGCTGTATATTTCCCTGCTGGATGGCCCTAAAACAGAGTCCAGTTAGTGTAGGCTGATCCATCATCTACCACTCCCAAAGAGTAACTTGGCGTAAGATGGGATAAACGAGGAGATATTCTTGGTGCGGAACGCTTTCATTCATTCAATGTGGCTTTTAAGTGGCTTAGATGCCTAATACAAGGGGCACTCGGTCCTCCAGACTTCTATGCTGCTCTTTCACCCTCATCTTTCCAGTACTGCATGCTTTGCACCTACTGATAACATAGCCAATGTGTTTCTTGCAGACACATACTCCTGACTTTCTCTTCTACCTTCTGCCTGCCTGAGACTCCATCAAAATAATATTACATTTCCAATGTGTGTGCAATTTAATAACAAACACCAAATGGAGGCACTGGTTGGTCCCACAATGAATGGAACAAATAAGTACTAACCTACCTGCCCTAAATAGGACTAGGAGCACATGTGGTTGTTTTCCATTCTCTCCTGTTTGTAAACTATGTCACCCTGCCTTACAGCTGGCAATTAACATTTAAGCTACAGAACTGAAATGGTATGAGAATAAAGAATTAGGATGGCTTGTAAAGGATAAGACATCCTTAATGGGCTGAATAACATGAACATAAACTTGAGTAAAAGTTCATTGGTAGTGGAAAATATTGAGTTGTACACTGTTTAGGTTGTTATTACTACATACATGCATAACACACACTGCACAATTTACAAACTTATTGGGCGTTTGTTCTACCATGGAATAGACAGATTTAAACACTTCTCCAGGCCAATGCATTTCACGTCTAAGTGGATTTCCTTTCTACACTTTGAGCCTAATGATATTCCATTTTAGTAAATAATAATTCATGCTCACTCTTCAAAACCTGGCAGCAATACTGTACACCTGCTATTATGCATTACAATGAAATTAAAATATTTCAAGAATTTGGCACATGTAACCTTTTTAAACTATGCTGGTAGCTTCAACTGTGACCTGGATGGAAAAGTGTGATTCCTGTTTGTTAGAAAAATATTGATGCATATGAAATTCAAAGAGCAGCAGCTGGACGTCAGAGATAAATATCAAATACATGCATCTGTTAGATGGCACTAGACTAGTGCTAAAATCCTTTTTGGTAGAGTGAAACAGATAAAGCTGAAGAATGCTTACCCTGTATGTATGTATTGACCTCAATGGGTGAAACAGTGTTTAAACAGATGCAACTATACCATCTCTGTGAGCAGCCCTGCAATCATAATTCATAAAACATGCCAAAGAATTTACTCCATGTATTCTGTCCCAAGATCCATTCTAAGCAGAGAGACAGTTGCCCTGAAAATGTATGACTTTCTGAACTGTGGATGTGTCATTTCGGGCTTGTTCACATCTTTCCACTGCTAACGCACATTTCCGCTGCTAATGCCTGAAAAGCACATTAAAAATAGGATGAATAGGATGATGACCTATTTATTTCTCATGAGGTAGCACTCGCTACCAGTACGTTGGATTGCTTTGGTAAAAGCGTAATGCATCACAAGTCCATAGAAAACATGTTAAAAAATATATCATTAATCGTGCCTGTTTCTTTCTTACGTATTTACTCATTTTCCCAGTAAATGAGCACACTTTTTACTTACAGGAGAGAATAACAAGAATGGGAAATATGTAATTTGCGGAAAAGGAAATGACCTCTGAGGACAGGATATACCTAAGCATTCAAAGTATCTTCTTCTGTAAATATATGACATATGAAGCCATTGCAATTTGGATTCCATTTATATATATATATATATATATATATATATATATATATACATACACACACACACACACAAACAATCTGCATTATTTGTCATTAAAAGTTACTTTTGTATTTTTCTGTATACTCACTGAAAACTGTTTTGTGTATACTTAAATGACTAATTTTACTATTATTATAATTATTATTACTACTACTATTACATTAGTATTATTAGCATTATACAAACATTATAAAGTATTAATATTTTGTGCAGCACTATACAATCAATAAAAGCTGTACATATAGTATAGGAAATAATTCTACCTATACAGTATCCTGTATAAATACTTTTCACTTCATATACAGTTTCATTACTGATATTATTTTCAACTGATTGGTTGACAAAGCAAATATCAAGCAGAAACATACAAGATCATTTTAAATGCAGCACATGTTGTGTATAAACTGACTGTGTTATGGCACTAATTTATCCACAAAATGACTGAGGATCCATACAAGAATCTGGCTGTGTTTCTATTTATAAATAAGCTGTTGAATGGGGTTTTTGGAGGTATTAGCAGTCATGAAAACGTTTGCATGGGCACTTAAATGTGCTCTGATATGGTGAATCATGTTGTCAGTAATGAGACATATGCATAAGTGATTTGGGGAGAATTACAGCAATGTGGAATCTCCCCTAGGTATGGCATCTTGGGCCTGATGCATAAAAGACTGCAAATTTTGAGCATATGCACGTTCGTATTCAGGTCTAGGGCACACCCTTAATGTATTGTCTATGTTCATACATACGCCCATTACCCTCCCTGTTCCGCCCATGAAATCCTAGACTGTAGTAAAGGTCCTCGAAGATGAATTGGATGTTGTTGCGTTCTCTGGCATATGGTTTGTTTCTGGGAATGCACATAGCAATTGTACATAAAATACGGCACGTATCAGCATTTATGTGCCTTAATGAATAAGGCCCCTTGTGTCATGAGCTTATACTAAAAATCTAGCTGTAATTGCAGTTTCCACTGTATCGCAATTGTATATTTGCACAGCTTTTTGTTTTAGTATACAGGGGATAAGCAGAACTTATTGAGTTGGCTTTTAGATAGTTAATTATTCTATACAAAAACTCCACATTTTCTGTTTTTGACCTTATGAGCATGTGTATCACATTAGCACCTGCATACCTTAGTTATTAAATAAAAAACAGATCTTTTTTTGACCTGTTGCACAGTGTTCTGGTATACAACCAAGAATTTATTCAGTAAGATTTGAAACTCCCCTTATCAGATGTGTGTGTGGTATGAGATAATGAATGTAATGTACAGTTTCCTTGGCAATGGTTCAGTTCCCAGGCGTCGGGTCACATTCTTCATCACATTGTTTCTCAAAGTAGACAGTACACGTTTGGTGATTAAATGGAAGACGCCCCGTGTTTGTACCTCAGAGACGAGCTGCGTTCAGGCCTCATTCTAACTGTTATGAGCTCATTCAGTCCTCAGTTAAAAGAGCAATATAAAGTCATTTCATGTCAAATCATAAACAAAAATAATATAAACAACATTTGGTAATTAGGTTTGGGGGATTTAGAAAAAAATTAGGCTTGTGGGATTTAGAGCAAAATTGTGCAGGCAACTACGGATTTTTCAAGCAATCAGCTTTAATGTTTCTTTTAACACCTACCAGAAAGATTGGGTCACCTCAGTTTGCCTTTGGCCCTAAAACTATATTTATAATCAAATGAAATCCCACAAAACCAACAACACTGTTAAGCAGTATGAGGACAGAGTGGAGTTTTGGGTGGAATTTTATGTGATAAACAAGTTAGATGTATGAACTTTGTTTCATATAAAGGTGCTTTTAAAAGCACAATTTTTCTGCATTATTAGGACAGCAGACTCGCATAACTACTTTAACTATTGGGGACCCTGCTCCATCCACTTTGCTTTTGTCAGACTGTAGATTCCCGCTTGTCTCCACACAGCGCCTCACATTGTGACACTGCTCCCTGTCACATGCATCTTTGTCCTCACTACCATAATTACACTACTGGAGAGATCGCTTACCTACACATGATCAGCAAACTTCTCTTCTGCCATTGAGAACACTCTGATGATCTGATTGGCTATTAAACAGATTTACACATGCAAGCACGATTTGTTCGCTGTATCCACCATAGTCCCATGCTGCATTTCCCATTTAAGTGAATGGGAAGTTCAAGGTGGCGGGGCATTGACATCCATTTGGTTTGTTTCATAGAAGTGGAAAAAGGAGAGGGTAATGGCACAGGACAAACAGAACTAGAGGGACCATGACTGATAAAGCAAATCTCATCAAGTTCCATCCAATATTACATTTTTAGTTTTAGGTGGAGTTATTCTTTAATGCAGGGGTCAGGGAACTTTTTTACCTTTTACACCAACATATATTTAGATACAGTGGTATTTAGAAAACCTACTGTGGGCAATTTATACTTAAACCCTCCAATAAGGTCATTCTTTCAATTAAGCTGGTGAAACATTCATATATCTAAAATTCTAAAATTCTTAATGCAATTCCTTTAACTAATATGTAGAGGTCGCAATAAGAGGTTCATAATAAATGTACAAAACCATTCTTTTAAGGAATCAGAAGAAAGAAACAAAGAAACATTTCTAAATGAAATGCATAAACTGCGCGATGTCACTTCCGGTTCTCGGGCATAGTGACATTGCACAGTTTATGCGTTTCATTAAAGGAATTACATTAAGAATTTTAGAATTTTAGATATATGAATGTTTCACCAGCTTAATTGAAAGAATGCCCTTATTGGAGGGTTTAAGTATAAATTGCCCACAGGAGGGTTCAGTTCACTATGCACCTTGAGAAAGACCATTCCAGGTTGAAACATGTTGGAGCTTGTTGACTGATGATTCTATCTCCTCCATTCAATGGATGTTTATTTCTCGCTGTTTTACACTGTGACCAATTTGGAAGCCCTGTGGACTTATACCAACTGACGGAATACTCTGTTTGTCTGGTAGTAGTAGATATACTTTGTTTTTATTGTTTTATATATATCTTTGTGATTATATGAATAAATTTTATCAAAGCAATAGATATATTTTTTACTATTTTTTTTTGGTGAAACACATATGATGATTGTCAATGGGATTGACTCACAGACATAGATCCTGTGAAAAGAAAAGAAAAACTACAATTTGATGGGCCTATATTTCATCTAACTCTCGTGAGTACCCCACCAAAGGGGGTGTCTACCTATTAAAGAAGATCTTCTGTTTTTAATTCATTACTTAATAATCCTATTGATATATGCATAATTTTGACTGTATTACACTATTTTGCTCTTTTCTCTTTGTTCTATGACTACATGACAACCTATGAGAAATAAGAATTGGAGGATTACCATCACACAATTTAAGTATTCCCCCATTCTATACTATTACTTTATAGAGAATATTTATAAGCGCCTGTAGGTTTTCTAAATACCACTGTTTATACTCTATGATTTGTTGGGAATTTTGTGTATATTCCCTTTGAATTCCAGCGGGCAGCTGTTAAAAGTGAAGCGCTGTTGTGGATCTCACTATTTATATAATATATTTAGATACGCCAACCTTACCCCCTTGGTTTGAAAGGAAGGAAATCATATATTATTAATTATTGGAATTCAAAATTTTATTGAATCTTCAAAATTTCTTTGAAAGCTTCAACTTCAAAACTTCAGGTTTTCGAGAAATGATGTTGCTTCATTTTTGATACGAGAGCATCAATATTGGGGCATTTTGATGTCAGAGCAATTTAGATACAGTCTTCAGCATCCAATCGATTTCTCTGCTTTGTTTTTATGTTCGTTAGAGTGGAAAATCCTTGTTCGCAATGGTAAGTTGTTGCAAAAGGCAGCGACTTTTTGACTGCCTCCTCATGTGCAATTTTGAATGCCTTTGCAGCTGTTGACATCCAAAAACATGACAGATCTGCTTTGTTTTCAAATGCAATACATGCTTCATTATTGCATCGAAGCTCAAGAAGTGCCTCTGCCAACCCTTGAGGCTCTTCTGGTAAAACAGCAATTTCACATTTAAAGGGGTCTACAATCCAACAGACAGCATGTGAATCGGCAGCATTACCCCCAGGAATTTCATTTTTACCCCATTTGGGGTAATTTACCCCTGTTCCCTGACCACTGCTTTAATGCATACTTTCCTATATATACGGTATAACAAATCCATACTCACAGTTTGTAAAGAATTTTATTATTATGATAGAGTACAGTATAAAGTAAGATGTTTTGAGTTTTTCCACTTTGGGAGGTGAGGTTATAAATCCTCTTTCCCTTAAATGAAAACTTAAATGGAACATTGGGAACCCTGCTGATTGTGAGATTCAACTGTGTCCCAAATATCACTGCATTTGGTAGAGGCAAGAGCAGCTTCGAAAGCAGTGAAGGACAACGCAATGTATACTACAAGTTCCACATGTGTGGCTGCACATTACCTTAAATTTCAAAACAACATCAGCAACTCCAGTTCATTCTTCCCAAAATGCACAATTATTCATAATTCCACCACAAATCACTCTGATATGCAATTAGCGCCCACTTGTCAATTACCCACATGCCACTGAGAGCTCCTGACATGCCCCCTCTGACCTCCCTTTAACCTTCACTTTGGGATCTTCCATAGAGAAGATCTAGAAAGTAGGCAAGTATGCCTAATACATTAGAGCAGGCCTGGACAAACTGTGGCTCTCCAGGTGTTGTGAAACTAAAAGCCCCAACATACCCACAACAACTGGAGAGCCACAAGTTGTCCATGCCTGCATTACAGTTTCACCACAGGTGGAAAGTGTCAATCACCTGGGAAAAAGAGGAAATTATTTAAACCACAAAGTGGTATGAAGCACTTTAAACTTTTTTTTGCAAAATGTTATATAATTGACATACTTCATTAAATGGCACAAGCCCAATGTAAGCTAAAAGTGCTTTCACTTTTTTTTTCCTGTTTAAGTTCAGTATGTTACTAGGTCTATCTATAGGTAGCTTTAGTGCATGTTATGTCTGCAAATGAATGTATACATTGCACTGTCCCAATATCACCTGCCTGTTATTCATATAATGAAAATCTGCTATATATTTACCACACCCAGTGTAATGTGTTACCATGTTTGATGTATTCCACAATAATCACATTGCTTTGGTCTGGCATGAAAAAATATTTTCTTTAGGATTACTTGGCCTAAAACAAGGGTCCCAAGATACTTTGCTCGCATTACTTTTATTATGTTGTTAGTTTATAATTAAAACCATTTAATACAGTTTCATAAAAAAGAATGTAAAGTGGTTCCCCCTGGACAAGATAATTTGATTTATTAATTTGTTTGGTATGCATCCATGCACATAACTATTACAGGGTTTCTTGGCTGACAGTAAACTACAAAAATTATTTGGTTTTGTGTCAATCAAAGACTGCTATCAAACTTACAATACTAACTCCAAGCCAAGGGAAAGGCTGGCAACTTTTGGACTGTGGGGACTTATATAAGTAAGCGGAGCAGGCTCATCTAGCAGCATACCGCAATCGAGGGTAATGGATGTTGGCAAAGCCCTGTGGTCCTGTTTTGTCTAATGTGACTGTGGTTTATAACCACTTTACAATACAGAGAGCATCTTAGTGAATGATATATACGGTACAGAAAGGATTTTACTGACATCTATTCAATGCTGAGTGCATTCCAATGACAGATACACAATACAAAGAGCAAATGCTCTTTGTACAATCTAGAGAGATTGTTAGAGTCCAATTAACAATACACAGAGTATTGTAGTGCCCTATGTACAAGACTTAGTGCATCTAAGTGATTAATATATAATTAATGCAGAATTACAGTTATTGATATCCAAATCATATCCTGGTGACCAATATACATTACAGACACCATTCTAGTGTTAACTATACAAAATGCAGTAAATACTAGTGTCCAATATACAATGCAGTACCCCAAATCTCTGGTGGCTTTACAATCCAGACTATTATTGAGTTGTATTGCTTTTTACAATAACATGAGGCATGTGAACTAGAGATGTTCACTGACCCCCGTGTTTTGGTTTTGGTTTTGGGTGTGGATCCCGAGTTTTTTTTTTTAAATCCCCAAAAAACTGAGACTGAGCATCTCTAATGTGAACATGTTCAGAAACAGGTTGAAAATCGACTTGGGAAGACGTTGGAAAAGACAGAAGTTGTTGAATAATATCTACCATCCATTGGAGTAAAAAGGTGCAGACAAGAAAAATAAGTTACAACTGAAACTTAGTACTAAGGGAGTCCCTTAGAGCTTTAGTAAAAAAGGATTAAGATATATTAATATCTCAGGTGCCAATTAGCACATAACATTAAAATCTTCAATCATAAACAAGCTGTCTAATGTAAGAACATTAGTAATTCATTTCTTTTATATTAAATTGTTAGGATTCATTTAATAAAAACTCAATAATTGTGCCATAGTTTAACAGCCTCAGCAATGGGACATGCACATGAAGTTTGTTTCCCGCTAAAAAATAAATTTTATGTATATGCTGTACAAATTCTACATACAATGTATATGTGGCGCAAGCGTCCGAAATGGGCTGCGCATGCGCAACTGCCCAGGTCCCGGCTACCACAGAACTACATCTCCCAGCATGTCTTGGGATGAGATCTGACATTCGGAGTCACGCAGAGTGGGAAAGTGAGCAAGGGATGCTGGGGAGCAGAAAGGCAGAGCTTGAGAGAGGACCATGTGTGAGCCGGGCAGAGATATAGGAGACAGAGAGAGAGACAAGACTTGTCAGAATTGGAGAGAAGAGTTGGTGATAGAGGCACCAGAGTGAGAGAAAGAGATTTGAGGAGGAAGTGAGGAGAGAGAAGAAGAGGCCTTTTGGTGAGGAGTGGAAGCAGTTGCCAGACACCATCCCTGAGAGAAGTAATGCTGCCAGTGGAAGCTGAAGACCAGTGGGATAAGTAACAACCAATTGTTATATTACTTACTTACATTGACTGAGTTTTGTAATACTGTTAGTTAGACATGGAACTGGTGGGGAGACCTGAAGATTTATTTGTAAAAACCCTGTTGCACTACTATGCTTTAGTATCCAGGGTATAGTGCAGGGAGAGATAGGTAGGAACTTTTCAGTGGAAAGCATTACTGTTGTGCATTGTGATATAATTTACAGAAAGGAGACAGTGAACTGTGTTATCATAGAAAAAACGAGGGAACAACCAGCATTTACTACACGAGTTTCTGCATCCATTGGAGGGGTCTTATGTAAAAGAGAAGGAGTGTTGTTTAATAGACCTACATGAGAAATACATTATTCTACCAGGAAATTATACTAAACAGTTTAATTGCTGGTGATTTTTTTTGTGTTGTCAAGATTAGTTTGTCATATTGATTCATTCCTCCATATTGTATTTGTGCATGTCAAAGTATGGAGCAAGTAACAAGGAGCAACATCTTTGTTACTTTATGACATCAAGGATTTTAACATTTGTGCATGTTTCTAAGTTGTATTACATAATTTATATTGATCTGCACAAAGTTAGATTGAATGTGAAAACAGCTTATTATTAAAAGAAGCTATTTATGTTAGAGAAGTGCGCTGACCCTCATGTTTTGGTTCCGAAACCGACTTCTTGTTTCGGCTTTGCTTCCGATTTTGTCGAACAAACGCAAAAGATTTTGGCATTGACTTTAGATTTAATTAAAAATTGTGAAAAATAGGTATAATAATGTTAACATGAACTGTTTTTGCTTCAATATTATTATTTATAGCATTAACATTAATTTCCAGCCGTTTTCCAGTCCATTTTCTAATGATCCCTTTACAACTTTCCCAATTTTCACCAATTTTTACAAAAGCCTGCAGTGAGCTGGCTGGATAAAATTAGTGACAGAGCAGTGGCACAAATATATGGCAAAAAAACATTTTAGTATTAATGTTTACAGTTTAATAAAAGATACACTCCCTAGACTAGGGGATACAATATATGATCTGGCAGCCATGCAAAAAAGCACTTTAGAGATCATAAGTACTTTCGTTAATCTTTCGAGGTGCGATTCAGGAAAGAAGGAACATGCATTATGTCTTTTAGAAATCAACTAGGCAAAAATTATTTCATTAAGACCTCTAAGATTTTGCAACTGTCACTCTTTGGTATTGAGCACTTACTCTTTGACGCAGCTAACATTATGTTGTACATGGAAAGAAAAAAATTATGGTGGCCAAAAAAAAGATTACTCTGACAAAGGAATTCATGGCTCCAAAAAACAGATTTGCTTTATCAAAGTAGATATGAAGATAAGAAAAGAACATATTTGCCTTACAATGCAAATAACTTTTATTATTCCCCGAAAAAAAGAAATTTAGATCGTAGAGAGGGAACTATGAGGAAATCCTTTCTTCAGGGGGAGAGGGATGCAAGTGTTCAGTTGGGGACCACAGCCAAAACTCTAATGTCCAACATTCAGAAGGAAAACATTAATGTGAGGAAGAGGATTCTATCTAAGGAATCAGAAGATTTTTTAGGCCTTCTGTTTGGGACAGAGGATGTGGTAACCAACTCCGCCACAAATCCCACCCCCAAGTAAAAAGAAAGAAACTCGGAGAGGCACACGAGGTAGAAAACACCAGAAACTAAAGAAATCTGGTAATTCTGGGAATGAGGAGAAAAATTCCATATCTAATCTTAGTCAACATACCCTCACTGAAGATTAGACATTATTGTTGCAAAAAGGTCTTAAATTCGCACCACATTCACAACCTAATAAATTTGAGATGTATCTCGATCTGCACAAATTTGTGAGGAAGCTATGCCTCAAAAAATACTTTATGAGACAGCCTCAAGAATGTCCACAGGCTAAAGGAGTATCTGAGTATCAACATACAGACCTCAAACGAAACAGTAAATTCTATCCATCATTTGTGAAAGGGTCCTGTATAGACACATTCCAGAAGCTGGTAGAAAAGGATGTGGAATTACTACCAGATAAAATAAAGTCTAAACAAAATCTGTCACTATGAAAGGCTAGCCATGGAACAACTTAAAAAGAAAACAAGTATAATTATTAAACCAGCTGATAAGGGAGGGGGTATAGTGGTCATGGATCTCAATAACTATTCTATGGAATGGGAGAGACTCCTGTCAGATGAGGTCACATACAAAAAAACTTGATGGAGACCCTACCCTGCAATACCTAACAGACTTGAGGAATTATTGGATGAAGGGTTATATTTGGGAATATTGAACAAAAAGGAACATTCCTATATTTATATTGAACATCCGAGAATACCTGTTTTCTATTTTCTTCCCAAACTACACACAGACAAGACCAACCCCCCAGGCCGTCCTATTGTTTCCGACATCAATAGTATTACTGCCAATCTATCAGGCTACATTGATCACTATTTACAGGATTTGGTCAAAAATCAGCATAGTTACCTTAAAGATACATCAATTTTGCGGATTTTGGATAACATCAAATGGGAAAGTTCCTACCACCTTGTTACATGCGATGTTAAATTGCTTTACACCTGCATTAGGCATGCAGAGGGATGTGAACATACCTATCATTATTTGTGTTCTCAATCAGCATTGGAAACAGCTCAGGTGAATTTCATGAGTGGCATAGAATTCATACTATAACACAACTATTTTTGGTACAATGGATCCTTTTATAATCAAGTAACAGGCACCGCTATGGGCGCACGTTTTGCGCTCAGCTACGCAAACTTATTCGTAGCTAAATGGGAGGATGATTGTATCTGGGAGAACATTCCATACCAGCAACATCTCATAGTTTGGAAAAGATACATAGACGATCTTTTCATTATTTGGGAGGGAGAAGTATCTATTTTGGAAGAATTTATTCAATACATCAATAGGAACCAACTTAATATGGAATTTATGGTGGAAAAAAAACCAACAACAGGTGTCTTTCTTGGACTTGACTATTTATATAGAGAATGAGGAAATGAAAACCAAGACCTTCCATAAGGAGGTGGATTGTGACAAATTTGTATCTCCATCGAGTAACCATTTGGGAAGATGGATTTACAACATTCCAGGTAGTCAATTAAACGGAATTGTTCTGATATGGATTTTTTTAACCAACAGAGTGAGGCACTTAAGATGAAATTTCTTGAACAAAATTATGATGCCAGCAAAGTCACAAGAGCTCTGGATGAAGTCAAAACCATTGATAGGCACACTTTATTGGAATACAAAGATAAAATCTCCTCTGATGTTGAGAAAGTTAGGATGATTACTCAATGCAATAGCAACATAGGTATTTTCAAATCTATCATTCAAAAACACTGGCATGTGTTGAAGATGGATGAGGACTGCAATAAAATCATCTCAGACAGACCAAAAATAGTCTATAAAAAAGCGAGCAATTTAAAATCCATTCTTACTGCCAGTTGTATTCCACCCATCTTGGGAAATAATGACACTCATTCCTCCAAAGGATTTTTCTTTTGTTTGAATTGTAATGCCTGTAAACATCTTGGCATTAAGACCACAAAACATATAAAAGAGGTGAAATCCAATAGTAATTCACATTGTTTTCCAGTCAAAACACATGTAACATGCAACACTGAAGGGGTTATCTATGTATTGGAGTGCCCCTGTGGCCTCCAATACGTAGGGATGACTAAAAGGAAATTGAAACAAAGAATATCCGAGCATATTTATAATATTAAAAGAGGACTCAAAACTCACAGCGTATCAGACCATTTTTGCAGAGTGCATAACCAAGATCCTAGAGGTCTTAAATTCATGGGAGTGGAACATATTAGACCAGACTGGAGAGGAGGGGATTACATACAAAAAATTGCTAGGTCTGAATCCAGATGGATATTTTATATGAAAACGTGCGCTCCACATGGACTAAATCTGGATTTTGAGCTTAGCCAATTCCTATAAGATTTTATGGGTTTAGTATTGCAACCCTTTTAGATTGATATACTGAATAAGTTTACATTTCATTCAACGAAGTGGTGGTTTTTGAATTTTATTTTTTTTTATAAATATATTTCTCTTTATTTTATATTCCTCTTTTTTTATATTTCTCTTTTTTACCTTTTTTTCCTCATTTTTATAACTATATATTTCACTTTTCAGTGGTTTGTGTCAGATATATGACAACATTACCATTTGAATTTTATCTCCACAAGTTTAATAGTTATTTCAATCAAGCAATTAAACAATTAAGAAGAATGAATAAAAAGCCCTTCTAACAATGCAGCAGTATTCTTGACAAAGTCCCCAGTGGATGAAACGCGTTGAACTGACTGCATCTTTTTGACCTATCCAGCACATCATAGTAACAGGAACCACCGCCGAGAGAAGCTGCACAAACATCATCGGAAACATACAGGAGACGTGTGCGCTGTTAAGCTTTGGAGGAACAACCTGGACACATCACCTCCTGGCCTCACGGAGACATTGAGAGGTAGGGTAAGCAGTAGTGAGGTTTAGGGAGAGGTTTACTGGACACACGTGATGGACTGCTCACAATTGCAAAGGAGTGTAAACATTGCTACTTTTGATCTATGTTTTTCTCTCCAT
The DNA here is from genome assembly GCF_038048845.1 of Mixophyes fleayi. NCBI lineage: Eukaryota > Metazoa > Chordata > Amphibia > Anura > Limnodynastidae > Mixophyes > Mixophyes fleayi. Next base: position 176,155,971 of record NC_134402.1, read on the forward strand.
TGTTTGTCATTATATCTGCAGCTATTTGCGCTCCTTTTTCTGCCGTTATCTTTGTATAAGGTGTATTGCTTTCCCAGCGAAGAAACTGCATTTATTGAATAACAAGGTGACTTCTGGAATGAGAGCCTATTTTCTCACACAATGTATTCTTCGTGACAACATCATAGACCAAGCTCGGTCTACAAAACCTGATCTGTAGAAACAGATGATCCAGGACTGCAAACAGCAATTGGATAAAATGCTTCGAAATCCTACAGGAGTGTGATGTAGATGAAGTCATAATCAGAGAGAATAATGTTATAGAATTCACTCAAAGATGGGATCCACTCACTACACTGTTAAAGACTGAGGCTGTGGAGCATACATCAAATTAGTAATGACATATAAAAACTGCATTTTCTCAATTGTATAATTGCTTCACAGAGGAGCCAAGAAAGAACAAGGGGATTACTTTTATGACACCTCTCTACTCTCTGATCTGCTTCATAATCAAAAAAGAACGTAACAGAGCATCCATCATAGTCAATTATGGTCCAAAAACAGGCAGCATTCATTGGATTGACAGTGGTAGACTTAATACAGTTAGAAATTGATAAAACTAAACAGATGAATTTGGACTGCACCCATAATAAACAATTAAAAGACTATATACACACTAGTTGAGATTTAGAGAAGTAGATAAATACCCAATTGTAATGTGTAACATAATTTGATGGAGCTATAAAAATGAATGTAGATAATGATTGACGAAGGTGGAGTGCACCCATAAAAAGAACTTCAAAGACTAGGCATACAATAAATTTGGAATGTAACAGAACATCCATCATAGAAAATTATGTTACAGAAACAGCAGTGTTCATTGGATGGACAGTGGTACAGTTAATACATTAGGCATTGATAAAACTAAATAGACAAAGATAGCCTGTACCTTCATTTGTTTATTTATTATGCTCTTATCATTGGGTAAAGTATATATTGGGAGAGCAGAGTAAAGCTTTCAAACAAATAATTGTGCTTTTAACGGTATGAGTAAGGTAGATCTGGCTGAATAAAAATGTATGTGACGTATCGCTGCCCTTGTGAATTAAACAAGGTGAATCGTCACATATATTTGCAAGTATAGAAAATATGTCATGTATAAAATATGTCATGTATATCAATATGGAATTTATATAAATATGAAATTTATAAATAATACATATGTTACATGAGTGAAGTATAAAATATATTACATTAGTGAAGTGTAAAACATATGTAAACCAGACTGTTCAGGTACTTGGCCTTCCCAGAGTATGTATAACTCATACTGATGCAGATTTGGTTGCCAAACATCTGTCTTCACAAGACAATGCATTTGAATTTGAAAGTCCACATTCTTAGAAATTAAGAGACAGGATTTAGTATATTGGTCACACAACCAGCAGCCAGTTGGCAGTTGGCAGCACTAGTAACATGCTTAAACAGTTAGGCATTGCAATGAGTTACAAAAAGCCCCCAAAAAAGGGAATTTTAGTGCAAGAATGTACTACAAACGAAAGCTTCTTGGGGAAAAGTGGAATAGCCAAAATCATGCAAGATGTCATTGTCTTTGGGACCACCCACGCACCCATATGTTGAAAAGGAAAAAGGACATGAACAAACTAAGCACTCTAGTGACAGGCACTGCCCCTTTTGTGGCTTAAGTGCTTAATTTTTTGGGTCCCCAAAAAATTTTGTTTGCTGGTTTTTCAACTTGAGATTAAATAGAGTTAACAAATGAATCATGGGCATTTGGATAACAGTGGTCATCTTCCTCAATGGTAACCAATCATCACCCATATCATCATCCTCGTTAAAGATGTCTACATCAATTACATTTTCCATTGAATATAGAAAATACATCAAGTAGGTACCCTTTATGTAGCATGTGTGACACATTAGAGAGGATCACCAATAAATACATTGGAGAGGGTCAGCACTGCAGCAAATATATTGGAGAGGGTCAGTAGCAATACACTGGAGAGGGGACAGCAGTGGCAGTATCAGAGATCATTAGACGGAAATCGCCAGAATCAGTAGACATTATTTAACAGATGATGAGACAACACCCAAGTATGATACAATCATATGTTCGATAGCTAGAGAATTGACATAATATGAATGGTGGGCAGCAGAATAGACAGGGTTATAAAGTCGACAATATAATGACATCCACAATTTTATTAAGACAACAACTAAAATGTGGACAGTATTTATTAGGTTGACAATTTAAATGTATACAATATTATGCCTAACTCTATTCTTGTCCTTATCCCTAACCCTGTCCCTCTTCCTGCCCCTATCCTTATCCCTGTCCTTAACCCTGTCCCTGTCCTTAACCATATCCATAGCTGTATCTCTAACCCTATAATAATACTGTCAACATTTGAATTGTTTACCTGATCACACTATCCACTATGTGAATTGGAGACCTAATAATACTGTTGACACACCCATTGTTGACTGTTAAATGAGCTGATAGACCAAGGCCAAAATGTAAAATTGTGCAAGATAGAATTGTCCTTGGGCCCAAACACATATGTTAAAAAGGACATATACATAGTTTAACAAACCGAGCACTTCAGCGACAAAGGCTGCCACTTTTGTGGCGGAAGTGCTTGATTTGTTTGGGCGCCGATAAAAAGGAACATTTTGGTGGATGGTCGATGAACTGGACAGAGTAGACAGAGTAGATAGCAGTTTATTTTTTTTCACAAACTACTAATGGTTATTTGGCTAACAGTGGTCATCTTCCTCTATTTTGACCCTTGCCGTCATCCTCATCCCTGATGTCATGATCATCATCATCACACAATATTAATTCATTCCCACTGGAAAAAAGTGAAAAGGGCACTCTTTTTTGGTGTCTCAATATGATAGTCTAATACTAATTAAAAATATATTTTTATTTCGTTTAGTTAAATCATCTTATAGCGAAATGTTAAAAGAAATGTAAAGATAATTGATGTACCAGGCTCAATACACTGTTAAAAGGTAGTATTGACTACCATGCTGTCTCACTGTATTATATAAGTAATCAATATGTATGAGCCGATTATGTAGATCTCTATAAGTCACTGGAGGGAATGTGAGGATACTACTAGTGGTGAGGTAAACAGACCTCTGCTTCAGTAAGTATAATAAATGGCTTTCCACAATGTATCCATATTAATAATCTAATAGACACCTCCTAAAATGTCCTATGGTAGTAAACTACCTAATGGGGGTATGAGAGTGTTAATTACTAGTACCGTGTATCGAGTTGGTGTAGTTGATTCGCTAATAAACACTCAGTGTCTATTAGATTATTAATATGGATACATTGTGGCAAGCCATTTATTATACTTACTGAAGCAGAGGTCTGTTTACCTCACCAGTAGTAGTATCCTCACATTCCCTCCAGTGACTTATAGAGATCTACATAATCGGCTCATACATATTGATTACTTATATAATACAGTGAGACAGCATGGTAGTCAATACTACCTTTTAACAGTGTATTGAATCTGGTACATCAATTATCTTTACATTTCTTTTAACATTTCGCTATAAGATGTTTTAACTAAACAAAATAAAAATATATTTTTAATTAATATTAGACTATCATATTGAGACACCAAAAAAGAGTGCCCTTTTCACATTACACCTCTCTTTTTTTTATCATGTATAGTCAATATGACTGTGTAGGTGCACCTCCCCTTACGGATAAGTTGAAGATATACCACTGAATAGATAGGGGCTCTAACTTGGTGTGGTGATAACAATATTTTCTCTAGTGTTATTCTTGTTTCCTCATGCAAACGCTTGCTTTATAGACAATTGTGTAAAATTATGCTTAATTGTTTTGCTTCCCTTCTGTTTCGATGTATCACCCCTAGCAGCAGCAGTTGTAGTATGCAAGGATGTTTCTTCCGAATATGGATTGCATTTGGGAAGTCATTTGGTATGTGAAAATTGGATGTGATCAATATGGGCTACATACTAATAATGAGGAGGCTGATGATGAAGGTGTTGACGACAGTGAGCATTGGAATGGTCTATCCATTTGGCTGGTAGTTGATGCTGGGCTGCATGCTACTATACACAATTTGTCACTTTTGGAAACACAACTTGAATGAATTTGCTGCAAATGACGTACGAAGGAGGAGGTGCCTAGATGTTCAATGTTTCTACCTCTACTTACTTTGAAATGACAAAGACTACAGATGGCTTGACAAATATTGTCTGGGTTTAGATAAAAATATTTCCAAAGAAAAGAGGTACTTTTTTCATCTTGTGCCGCCAGGCATGATAACGCACTTATTATGGGCATCTGCTGTTGGTAAGACTGGTGGCTGACTTACTTCAACATAATCATCATCCTCCTCCTCATATTCTTGTCCATGTACAGCACATTCATTTTCAGATCCACAATTATCCCCCTCATCCTCTTCCACATTTGCAACCTCCATAGTAGTATCCTCAATTTCCATGGGCAAATCATCATCAACCCTAATACTACTACTATCCATCCTCACATTTCCAAATGGTGGAGGACTTTTCGAAGAAGTCTGTTCTATTATTACATTGTTTAAATCTGAAACCTCAGACTCGCATATAGCACTCATGGATACCCTCCTTAGACTCTCCTCAGGATTCTGTGAGTGGTCAATTTCTTTTGCAACTTCAGTGTTATCTTCAAGCACTGATTTGGCTGTTTTGGAGGTGTCAGTAACAGATGTACACTCTGAGCGACAAAGTGGTGCATAGAAAGTTGAGGAAGATACATGACTGCATTCGACACTCTGTTTTGGAATGGCCATTCTAGTACTTATACCAGTACCAGCAGTAGAAGGTACTAGCAAAATGTGGGCATAGTCTGAGCCTTGTCTTGCCACTGTGGGTTGTGTATGGAATGTTAGATATTTTCTTTTTTTGGACAAATCACCACGTTCTTCAGAAAATTCCCTCTTAATCCTCCTCCCTACATCAAGAGCTGATGTTTTCTTTGAGATTGAATTTGACAAATAGTGTTTGGATTTTGAGGACGCTTTCGGCAACTTTCTTCCTGCATTACCTTTTTTACTGGTAAAGGTCATAACAGTAGTACTATTGCCAGTACTGACACTGGGCTGCTCCTGATCTGTACAGTGATCCATGGTTGCTAAGAAGAGTAATGCTACTTGAACAATGCTACTTGTATATGCCTGCCACCACAACAGGGAAATGCCCAATGAGAAAGGGAAAGGAAGGAATATTATTTTACAATTCTTATGACACTGCTCCACAATATACTTCTAACAAACAAGTTTTATATTTTATCGGGGGGTTGTGTTGCTCTGAGTCAAAGACAAGAACTCCCTGTTTACTTTTTTGGGGTGTGTAACTGCTGCCTACTCTACCCTGCAAACACCCTTTTTTATAATATGGATGTCACTGAAGGACCCTTCCAAAATGAACAAGTGTTGAAAAACAGAAAAGATTATAATATGTAGCATTTTTGGGGGGCGTGCAGCTACTGCTGACCCTCACAATCAAACATGCTTTTTTAATATGGATTTCACATAATGACCTTTTCAAAACGGATAAGTATTGAAAAATAGAAAAGATTAGAATATACAGCATTTTTTGGGGTATGCAACTACTGCTGACCCTCCAACACAAATACACTTTTTTAAATATGGATATCACTGAATAACCCTTTCAAAATTGACAAGTATGGAAAAATAGAAAAGATTATAATATGCAGCATTTTTTGGGGTGCGTAGCTACTGCTGACCCTCACAAACAGCCTTTTTTAAATACAGATTTCACTGAATGACCCTTTCAAAATGAACAAGTATTGAAAAATTGAAAAATAGAAAAGAATAGACTATATAACGTTTTTTGGGGGGTGTGCAACTACTGATGACCCTCACACATAAACACACTTTTTTTTAATATAGATTTCACAGAATAACCCTTCCAAAATGGACAAGTAATGAAAAATAATAAAGATTAGAATATATAGCATTTTTGGGGGGTGTACAGCTGCTGACTCTCACACACAAACAGCCTTTTTTAAACATAGATCTCACTGAATGACCATTCTAAAATTGACAAATATTGAAAAACAGAAAAGTAGAAAAGATTAGAATATATAACGTTTTTTTTGGGGGGGTGCAGCTGTGTGCTGATACTCACACACTAACTCCCTATTTGAAACATATATTTCACTGAATAACTCTTCCAAAATAGACAAGTATTGAAATATATATATATATATATAGCTGATGGTGATGAACATTGAAAAGATTCGAATATAATAATATATAGCGCTTTTTTGGGGTGTGCAGCTGCATGCTAACCCTCACAAACACCTTATTTTAAAATTAGATTTCACTAAATGACCCTTCCAAAATTTGGAAGTATTCAAAAATAGAAGAGATTAGAATATAATAGTATATAGACTTTTTTTGGGATGTGCAATTGATGCTGAATCTCAAACGCAAACACAGAGTTTTTCAAAACTTATTTCACTTGTCACTGCCCCACACAAGATTACCGTCGCTAGAAAAACTTTAAATTTTAAAAGAAAGAAATCAGTTTGTTTTTTGGATTCTGCTGCTAATAGTCTAACAGCAAAAGCACACTGTTTTTCTCCAAGATTTAAAAATATACTACTTAGTTCAGAATATCTATCTTACTCAGTCTGTATATACTGTCTAGTACTAATAGATATATGCAAAGCATTAGCAACAACCAGTAGCCACTAGTTTGTGTAACGTTTGTTTAATATTGAAATTAAAAGCAATTGATCAGCAAACTATTGTAGCTGACTTTTTTTTTATACAGAACTGCTTTACAATAATGACAGGATTCTATTGTTTTTATATGTTCCTGATTTATCCTGAACACAATTTCACTCCGATCCCCAATGTCGGAATGCGGCGGATTTCACATGATCCAAACCGTTCATCTCTTATGTGACCAGATTATTGATCATGTTTTCACAAGTTTATAGATAAGTAGGTCGGAGGTGTACCTCTTCGTGCTATAGATGATAGAAAGTGGGGAAATGTTTAAGTATTTATTTACATTTTGTTGCTCACTTAGAATATTGCTCTGTTAATTCTTGTCCGAGGTTTAAAGTATTTTATTGTTACATATCTACCTCTAAGTTAACTTTTTATACAGTGAAGTATATTTTGGATAACAAAACAAAATAGAACTTTAGTGGCTCAAGCCTCCACAAATAAATATGCCGGTGTGTGGCTTCTAAAGACCAGTTTGGAGTATTGAAATTTCATTTGTGTGTCTCAGGTTGTGAGTAGATAGGTAGAAGGTTCCTTAATCTCCCCCTCTGGTGTTGCAGATTCACTCAACATTACCCAACAAAGATACTGCTGAATCCTGACTAAGGTGGAGGCACTGCACAGAAGATATTAAGATGAAGATTGATATTTGGTAAACGTAAAAGTATACACACGTCTTCCCACAGAAACGCTGGGGAAAAAGGGGTTACATGTATATTATAATAAATATTTATATACCTATATCCTGTTTTAAAAAGATATATAAAATCACATACAGGTTCTTTCCCCTCATGACGTGGCTTCACATAGTAGATATGAGATTCTCACCTCCTGCCTCTATCCCCCATTGCTGCAGTCACTGACCTCTTATTGTAGGAGCGAGTAAGGTGACTGACAGCATTTAAGTTACTCCTTAAACGCTGTCAGTCACCTCACTCGCTCCTGCAATAAGAGGACAGCAGTGGCACAGGAAGTATTCTCCCCCTCCTGCTCCTACTCTTCTCACCTGGCTTTACAGTACACTTTAGCTGTTATTTAGAATAAGGACTTAATACCACTTTAACATGCTTAACTAGGAGTAGAGAGGTCGTGCAGCTCCTGCTGGATAAAATTGTGTGCAGTATTTCTAAGAAGGAAGCTTCAAAGGTGTGAAATATGTGGGATTATACGCACAGTCATAACAACAAAAGATACTAAATACACTTTATTTGCCAAGCGCTTCAGTGATTCCAAAAGCCATTGTTCAGTAATTGCTATTTTAAAGTATGTACTTTTTGGAGAGACAACACTTACATTTCAACACATTTGGTTGGTTTAGGAATATAAAGTAACAGTAAGTGCAAGTCTTTTAATGAATCAGTGGTGATGCAGATTAATCGGTGCATGCAGCAGAACAGGGAGATTCACGGGGTGATTATGATAACTCACAATCTCTGTGTGATACTGCATATTTTCTCCTTCCTAAACTAAATAGACGCATCTACCTTATAGTAAGTGATCGAAGTGGGGGGTGCATACAGTGGTATGCCATACCATACCATCACTTCTCCTACTGCCTTCATTGCAAAACTATCAAGTTCCAATGACTTACATTTTCAATAGCGCCACTTCTAAATTTCATACCAATTCTAAGTTTCCATACCACTACATCTAAGCTTCCATAGCACTACTTATAAGTTTCCATAGCACTACTTCTAAGTGTTCATACTACCACTTCTACATTTCTATACCACCACTTCTAAGTTTCCACACCACCACTTTTAACTTTCCACTTTGACCACTGCTTATAATGCCAAAACAAATATATAAAGAAAAAGATAAACAGTGCGATTTAGAACATGCTACTTAAAAACTCAATGTTTTCTAATGTATTAGCTTTCTGATCCGAAGCAAGAGCTATAATTTAATCAAAATTTTACTATTAGACAGAGTAGAGCAAAAATAATTTGAGCAATCTGTAAATTTGGTTTAGAATTTTAGTGGCATCTACCTGTTAGGAAATGTGTTTCCACAAAAATAATGTACTTAGTTGGAGTATTGGACCCAGAGGTTGAACAGAGAAACACTTGGCCTCATAGTTAAATTTGGTGGCAAAATGGGTGCCTTAGGAGGATGACTCTGCATTGCTGGACCCCACTCACTTCCAAGCCCCATAGCAGCTGGGGCATTCCTTCATTGATTGGACCACTGCCAGCTAGCTGATAATTAATTGTATTTCCTGACCAAACCCTGCAGAGAGAAGGTTTCATACAACATAACAGCATAAGATGTTGATTTGTTGTGTGGTAAGGCTGTGTGACCAATAACAAACATTCCCCTGCTATGTGACTGATATTAAGAGAAGTGGTTTAAATCATATCTTCATAACGGATGGAAAGAAAAGCTTATATATTCATGTAAGTTGAATTCCTAGAATAGAAAACAAGTTCTATGTGTGGTCTGCATCATCAATGTTATGAGCAATGTAATGAGCAAAATATATACAGGCTTAATATACACAGTTTATAAAAAAGATAAGAAAGGAAGGTAATGATAGAAAGTGGCATATACATCAGAGATTTCAACAATATGTCATGTAGAGGTAGATGTACCAAATAGAACAATCCCGGCTTTGACATTGAGAAACTTCAGTTGTGCATTTCTTTCCCCCTTAATGAAAATGTTCTGCTAAGTCTTCTTAAAGCTGCATTACCACATTGGTGAAACATTTTACACGGTGCCCCTCGCACTAGTCATTTATACTAATTATTTGTCTTAATATAATTTAAAACTTGTTTTCATTAGACGTTATTAATTATGATAAACATTGGTTTGAAAAAATAATATACTGGTGTAGTGAAAATAAAATCATCTTAACATTGATCTGCCATTAAAATTCTATAAATGATACTAAAAAAGAGTATATTCATTATTTCAGTGTGTTTGACTGGGGCCATAGCACCTACTGTATTTATTCCTTTAAACAGACTATACATTAACATGCAGGAGATGAAGTGGGCAAGACAAGAACACCCTGCAGCCAATTAGAATTTCAGGAGACAAGTGTGTTGATTCTGGTTCACATACCAATAGCGCCTTCATTCATGTCTAAGACCCCCACTCCCAAGGCTTCTGTGCTGGTCTGATAGGGAGTGGATCTTGAAACTGGTATTGATCTGATGTGATAAGCCCTCTCGCGGCCGGTAGGCCCCAAAGCTGTTTAGGCCCCGCCTCCATTGTTCTGGTGACACTGACAGCCCAGGTCATTGAAGTGCAGAGAGCCCAGACGCGACTGCGGCTCTCTGCACATGCACCGTACAGACACATTAATTGGTAGATGAATCATGTCACATGACTCATCTTAGAAGAAAAACCGCCCACATTGAAGATGTCCTGCCGCCCAAAGGAGCTACACAAAGAATGAAAGAATGCAGGAGCAGCATTAGCCATTGCTGATAAGTTTAGTAAAGCGCGCAGCGCTGCAGCTGCGAGCAGCCTGTCATTTTGGGGGACAGCGGAAAGAGAAACAAATGTGGCATGAGAGATGAGGGGCAATAAGGGCATGAGAGATTATGAGGGGCAATAAGGGCATGAGAGATTATGAGGGGCAAAAAGGACATGAGAGATGATGAGGAGTAATAAGGACATGAGAGATGATGAGGGGCTATAAGGGCATGAGAGTTGAGGGGCAATAAGGGCATGAGAGAGAGGGGCAATAAGGGCATGTGAGATGAGGGGCAATAAGGGCATGAGAGATGAGGGGCAATAAGGGCATAAGAGAGGGGCAATAAGGGCAGGTGAGATTAGGGGCAATAAGGGCATGAGAGATGAGGGGCAATAAGGGCATGAGAGATGAAGGGGGGCCAAAGCAGCATGGCACAGGGTGATGAAGGGGGGCCAGGAGAAGGGGGGAGCAAAAGCAGCATGGCAGAGTGTGATAAAGGAGGCCAGGAGAAGGGGGGATAAAAGCAGCATGGAGGGCGCAGTGTGATCATAAGGATGCACAGCATGGTGATGAAGGGGCACAGTAATGTGTGAGTGATAACACAGCGAGCTTGTGGCAATGTAATGTGTGTGGTAGGTGGTGGCTAACTATGGGTGCTATTTTGTTTGTGGGGTGACGGTGGGGCAATTTAATTTTATAGTGGGGACTATTAATTTAAGATGGGGTAGTTTGGGGGCTATTAATTAAATGTGGGGCTGAGTTTGAGGAGCATGAGGTCTATTTATTAATTGTGAAAATGAATTATTTAATGGCAATGACGGCTGCGGGAAATATTTATTATACGTAAATGCTATTAATTTATTGCTGGGGCTGTTTGGAAGGAGAGAAATAGGTTTATTTATTAAATGGGAATACTATTACTTTATTGTTGGGGCTTGATGAAGGCCTAAGTATTAATTGTGGGTCCTATTTATTTAACGCCAAGGCTGGTTGGAATTTTCTAAATGTACCCATTTTTTTTCATATAGGACCCCCAACATTTCAGGATCCAGACAAGCTGCAACTAAAGAAACCAGCAGCCACAGGTGGTGAGTGACAAGAACAGGTAGGACAGTCTGTTAAATGTTCTGAGTCTAGTGGGACAATTCTGATTTTTGGTGACTGTTCTTTTCAATCTAAGGGGCAGGTCAAGACTGTGTACTCTTTATATACACACTGCATTCTTTATATACTCTACTATGGTGCTAGCTGTCCTTCGTGGGCTGACCACTCCCCGCTCTAGTGTCTGGTCTCGTCTCTATGATGGCTGGCCACACCCCGTCTGGTGGGCCCCTAGCTTTGCAGTCCCCCGATGGGCCCTTCATGCCCCAGACCGACATTGCCCTCTCCCATACTAACCAATGTGTCTAATGGATGAAGGAAGAGAGGTCCCATAAGCATGTGAGTACTGCAGCCATTGTAATATGTAAATGGGCAGCCCACTACTGCAAGTCAATGTGTAAGAAAATTTGAAGTGAGAGGAGCTTGGCCAATATGTAGCCAATCTAAACTCTAGGGGCCTGAGTCATTAAGGAGAGCAAAGCAAAAAAAAAGGAGTAACTTTGCACCTTGGCAAAGCCATGTTGCATTGGAGGGGGAGATGCATTTAAAATGTGGGGATAGAATTATAATTGGGATAGGGCATGTCCTAGGTTAACTTTAAATATCAGTGTAAAAATAAAGCTAGCAAGTATTTGTGTGCGACTTGAAAAAGCAGCCAATATTTAACTTGTATGCAAAATAATAAACTCATTTGCACCCCTTGCATTGTAAAATGGTTTGTAGAGAATCAAGTTTACTCCTTTTTTTGCCTTGCTCTCCTTATTAACTCAGGCCCTAGATGTTTACCTCAGCATAGAATAGTGATGTGAAGTTCCTGTTGAATTGATATGGGAAAATTGTGGTGTCATTCAAAGCTTTATATAAAACAAGGTTTTGTCGAAGTCAGCAAATTGGATAAAGTCATTTCAATTAAAATCGAGCAAACTTGGTGGTCTTTGTCTGAAAAGATGCGTACGGTACGCTACGGCATACAAGGGCACGCTACGGCGTGGAAGGGCGTACGCAGCTACTTCACGTGGCAGCAACAGTATTTGGTCTTTTACCATACATTCGCACAAACACGCATACTTGTAAAATAGTACACAGTACAATGGTAGTTGCAACACATAGTCAGTTATGTTGAAATATAGTAGTATTTATGTGTTATAATATGAGTTATATGCACATTAGTGAAATATATGGAACAGGTTGAAGGAATCATATCATATGTGGTATCATAATAAACCTCTTAACATTTCCTACTGTTTGGTTCACCCTGCGAAGGAATCGCAGAGTGCATACACAAGTTATGAATGATAGGGAATTATGAACTACTTAAGACTAAGGAATGTTGGCGGGAAGAGCAGAGCATACCCCCTGGAGAGATGACCCCCTCCTTTGGATTCCTTAGGATGACCTAGCCAATGATTGACAACCCCTTGGACCTTCCTGAAACCTGGACCAATAGAAGCAAGCAATACCATCTTCATTGTATTACTGTATTTCTGTGTGCATATAAGCAGCAGCTTCACATCTAGTGTTCAGACATCTTGTCCCCAGACTTCAGGATTGAATGACTGCACACTGGATCCAGAGCGCCTGCGATAAGTAACGGCTGTACTTATTATTATTTTGCTTGAATTATTCTGCTACTTTTTGAGAATAAATCTTTGTGCTTTGGAAACACAAATCGAGGTTCGACAATCGTTATTGGTTAGCGACAATACGCACTTAACAGTTCATATATAAAAAAAGCAACTACAACATTTGAGCTGTGTTACAGTTATCAACATGCATGTCAATCGTGGATTACAGGAAATGTGGCAATGTTACTAGGTAAACCGATAACTGTTCTAATAGAAACACTGATTTGCAGAAGCAAATCTCACAAAAAGCAGAAGCATTTAGCTTTCCATTAAAACCTGGTCATTTACTGTACATAAAGTGCATCAGGCCATTGATTGTCACACCGACAATAATATGTAAGGACAAGGTTTCAGTCATATGGGTGTTAGGCATTTTGACCTCAGACAAAACTAGATATATATATAATATAAATGAACTGCAGACCTTGCTGGACCATTTATGGCGGGTGTGTAGGACTATTGCATCATTATTTTAATTCAATAATTGTGCATGACATAATTGGCGGTATTAAATAATGCTGTAATGCAACATCGCAACTAAATTTCGATCCTTTGGCTAAAACCCATCAGTTATAGTTTCTAACATTAATCCCTCATGAAATATTTCTTGTTAAGCAGAGATTGCTTTAAATCTATTTTAGATTTCCGTTCCAACTCTTCAAGAGAGAAATATAAAGAAAAACATCATGGCTTAAAGTCACTGAGCAGCACTGCAGTGTATCCCATTTGTATATTTCATCTAAGCTCTTCATACAAATCTTTACAGAAAACATATACAGTTAGCAAGATGTTCTATTGGTTAATAGGCAGATTAGGAGCGAATTTAAGTTTGATAGTTAGTTTAGTTACATATTCAACACATATTATAATATATAATATATAATAAATAATATCCCCAAAGTGATAATGCAGTGATTTGGAAATGATTGGTAATATCGCTTCTGTAGCCTTCTGGTGAATAATAATTTACTATGCATTACAGTTTTTTTGGTTTGTTTGCCGACGATTTCAGCCTGCATGTTTGAAGTGACTTACAAAAGATAGTAAAGTTAGCTTTCACACTCCCCTTCTCTTCCGATTGGCTACAAAAAACTTGGCAGGCTGCCATGACAACAGTTAGCTTTATTATTTTCTTGCAACATTGTCATTCCACCTAGAAAGGGCTATGTCAAACTGCAAATTGATTTATGGTTTGTGCATTAAAGTAATCCATCTGATGTTTGAAACCCCCATTCTTAGTGCTTCAGAGCCAACCAAAAGATATCAGAAAAATAAATAAATGTTTGCAAATCATTTTACCACCATGTGTTGTCAACTGGAGAATATGAATTCAAAACAAAAAGTAATATTTACTTCAGGAATAAGATGACACAGGTCTTAACCCAAAGGTGAAATAATAGCCTAGTGTTTATGTATGTGTGTATATAGGGGCTTATTTAAAGGTGGACATATTTGCACTCCAAAAGACATAGGAAATATGCACGTTAAAATAAGTGTACTCACGTGCATCTCAAAATGTGTGCAGCTCCAATACAGTAGAATATGGATTGACAAAGTTAGTAGCATACTTGCCAACATGGGCAAGATGATTCCTGGGAGGTCTGGGGTGCAGGTGGGTGTGTGGGGCTTGAAGAATTGCGTCATTAGCCCCGCCCCCAATACAGACATCACCCTGGACCAATAAAACCAGTGGGCGGGGCAACAATTAGGCGTTCAGGACGTCACCAGTCAACCACAAGATGGAGAATTTTCTGAGGTGACAGTTGGTGGATTAAAATGGATGTTCTGTGTGACTGTGAGGTAAGAGTCTGTCACTGGACACACATCACACTTATCTAGTGATTAAACATAACTAATAGCCAAATGTTCAGTACATTTCTTCCTACGAATTGGGAGGAACAAATAATACTGATATTCTGATAAATATGTGAAACTATTTGTTGTTTTCCTGTCATAGTAATTGTCACTTGCAAACAGGTAACTATATCTCACTGCTTCATCCTCTTCTGTTATCTTTTCTTATTTCTTTATCAATTTCTCTTTATAATGCTATCTTTCTCACACTTTTTAATGTCTGTCTCAGATTTTTTTACTTTGGTCTCACCACCTTTGTTACACTGCTGCTCCTCTGTCACTCTATCAGTCTTCCTGGTCACTGCTGCTGTCACTCCAGTTTGTGAGCTGTCTTTTTCTCTAGCTGCTTTCCTATAGTTTTATGTTTCACAAGGCTCCTCCGCCCTCTCTCTGTTACCCTGCTTTTCTTCTGAATCACAGTCTCCACAGCAGGGCCGGACTGGTGGGCCGGTGTAGGGACCTAGCCCATTATCTGCTGGCCCCGACACTCTCTGGCTTCCTGGAGGCTGGCTCCTCCCAGAGCCAGCCACCTTGCTACATGTGTCGCGGATGATTGCTGCCCCGTTCCTTCCCCTCGCCTGCCTCTGCCCTCTGTCAGTAAACTGGAACTGTGCCCTGCAACCTGGACACAGCTTCCAGTTCTGCACTAGTTTTTTCTCTGAAGGGGGGGGTCGCGGGAAGGGGGGGTTGATTTGCCTCGACTCGCGCGCAGTGGGGGAAGGCTTTTGTCGGGAGTGTGACAGGGACAGGGGAGAAGGTGGTACAGGAAGAGGGGTGAAAGTAAAAGGGGAGAAGGTGGTGCAGCAAGAGCGGTGAGAGGGCCAGGGGAGAAGGTGGTGGCGGAGGAGGGTTGAGAGTGCCAGGGGAGAAGGTGGTGCAGGAAGAGGGGTGAGAGTGCCAGGGGAGAAGGTGGTGCAGAAAGAGGGGTGAGAGTGCCAGGGGAGAAGGTGGCACAAGAAAAGGGGTGAGAGTGCCAGGGGATAAGGTGGTGCAGGAAGAGGGGTGAGAGTGCTAGGGGAGAAGGTGGTGCAGGAAGAGGTGTGAGAGGGACAGGGAAGAAGATGGTGCAAGGGCATAGGTAATAGAAAGTGTAAAGGGAGAGACATCTTAAGAATGGGAATGTCAGGGATGCAGACCATAAAACAAAAGTAGTAATGAAGGATGGGAATACACAGAGGGGACAAGTGTTCAAAAAATATAAGAAAATCAAGCCTTCATACTCCATTCACTTATATTTTCCATACCCCCACTTCTAAATTTCCACTTCGACCACTGCCCTCTGTCCCTGCTCCCGACTGCCTGTGTGAGCTGACAGCTGTGGATCCCTCCTCGCCCAGCGCGCCCAGTAGGAGAACAGAACACAGGATGCCAATAATCAGGTAAGTTTATATATTTTCTCATGTGCATTGTGTTTCTCGTGTGCATCCTTTCTTGAACTGGGGGCACTACTGTGTATGGCATAATGATTTGGGGGCACTACTATGGCATAATATGATTTGTGGGCACTACTGTATGGCATAATATGATTTAGGGGTACTATTGTGGCATAATATGATTTGGGGGCACTACTGTGACATAATATGATTTGGAGGCCCTACTGTTACATAATATGATTTGGGGCACTACTGTGACATAATATGATTTGGGGTCACTATGGTATGGCATAATATGATTTGGGGCCACTATTGTGGCATAATATGATTTGAGGGCACTATTGTGGCAAAATAGTGCCCTACTGTATGGCCTAATATAAATTGAGGGTAATGCTATGTGGCATAATATGAACTGGGGGCACTACGATGTGGCATAAAATGAACTGGGAGCACTAAGGTGTGGCATAATATGAACTTATGCCAAAGGCAAGTCTCTCATTGTTGACTATGACAGAGGCCCAAAGCAATTGCTGTACCAGGTCCCAAAATTCCTCTTGTCGGTCCTTCCTGCGAGTCAAGGCGGTAGACGTCTCCAGGTAAATAATCTAATTGTTTCCTATCTAATCAAACTGATGGCTCACATACAATTATCTCTAACCCACCTCCTCTACCCCCCTTAATTTATATACTGTGTAATTTAAAATGAGTAGAAAAGACGCATATCCAATTACTGTAGTAAAAAAAATATTTTCCTCTGACATTTTGCTGCAGATGAAAATACTTTTAATGCAGCCGTGTAGGTTCAGGTGATCATTCAACAGTTATGTTTTTTCTGATATATTTGTTAGAGTTTTGTTTTGTGTGGAATGATTCATGAAAATTCTGCCATTACTATTTAATTGAGGAAAAAGGGTACCTGTTACCTATATGTGTGTAAGTATTCTGTTGTTGCTATTTTGTGGGAGATTTGAAAAAAGCAAAACATTGGTTCTCTACAGTGGCGCCTATGTAATTGGTGGTATTGCTGTAGTATGGGGTGGCGTTGTGGTGGCAATGTTGTAGTGTGTTTGGGGGGTTAGTATTGCTAATAAGTGGGAGAGGGTATTGCTGTAATGTGGGGGGTGATGCTGGTTGCTGTAATGTGGGGGGTTATTGATGTAGTATGAGTGTGTGTGGGGGGCTATTTATTGCTGTAATTTGGGTACTACTAATGTATTGTCGTGGTATTTATTGATGTAATTGGGGTGATAACAATGTAATGTTGAGGGTCATTAGGAGAAATAAATACCCCATACACACACTCTCATACTACATTATGTTGTACTGCACCAACAACGCGCACTGCGCCACCATCACCATGCAACAATATAGTGCATGGAGCCCGCAGCTGGTGGGCCTGTGTGGTTTAAATGCCAGGGCTGATTTTTATTCCCAGTCCGGCCCTGCTGCACAGTATATCTTTCTTTTCTGTCACATGCAACACAGAAATTTCCAGCAGCCTTCACAGTCTGGATTTACACTGAGTCCTAAAGACATTCCTGAATCATGCTGTGAGACAGTCCTGGTCCCCTGGATCCTAGTGCACAACATTTTCTGGGTATCACAGAGACATCTGAAAAATTAAAGTGGGCAGAAGATTAAGACCAGATTCCTAACTGTAGGGTGTGCGCTGAAGCACACACTTCAGACTTCAGTGCACACCCTACTTTGTTATCATGGTACCTTTTACAATAAATAACTGACTATTAACCATGGTAACAAAATAGTTTGTGTGCCAGAGCCTGGTATCCTCCTTCTTCCATGTGCAAAGGGAAATCGACTGGAAGCTGGAGGCAGCACTTTGGTAGACTTTTCCTTTTGGCAATCCAGAATCCATACCATTAATATCACAAGAGAAGTCAACATCACCTAAAAGGGTGAGTACCAGCTTTTAGTTTACTATTACAGGAGTGTACATTTGGAAAGGAATTGGTTTGGGGAGGGATATGAACCTGTGAAGAACAGTATGAAATTAATTACCAGGAAGGTGGAGGTGAGAATGAACTACACAGTAATAAGAAAATTAATTACAGGGGAGAGAGAGGTTGTGAAATGAATTACAAAATATGGGGTTTGTACATCAGTCCCACACAGCCAGCTAGTAAACAATGGTGTGTGCTGCATTACAAGCATTAACGGAGAGTTCAGGAGGCAGACATGTGTTTGTTAAGTGTTAGTCACAGCCACTCCACACTGGCCACATCCCCTCCATGGACTGGCCACACCAGCTCAACACTATTTTTCCTATTGTGTTATGTGAAGGAATTCTACTTCTTCACAACAGTTTCAATGTATGCAATTAATTTACAATGGCCATTTTTCAGTCTCTGGTCAGAACAAATGTTCTAACCAAGTGGTTTTGATCTCAGTACACAGTGCTGCCCTACTATAGCTACATGTATGATCACACTTTCACAGTCTTATAAGGCCCAAAACTTGATGTCAGACAGTGATGGGGCACCAATGAGTGTATAAATGTTTCCCCCTGTAAAGGAGCAGGCTTCCTCTGTCCCCTTCCAGCTTCCCCCTCTGTTGCTTTCTAAAGCCTGGCCCAGCACTCTACCATCTCTTCTTGGATTTCTATTCTGGAAAATGAGCAAGTATTATTTATCCTTTCCCACATTTGCTACTTCCCCATCCAGCTCTTCCCCTTCCCTTCTACCCCACTATGAACATATTGTGAAACACTAAGTAAAACGTGATGGGAGCATGAAGGTAAGATTTCATTTCACAGTGAGATTTAATGTCACAATGATATATTTCAATGATATATGGGACTGTACAATGATATTGCTGGCAACAGTGATTGGATTTTATGAAACCAGGGTTGTATTAAGAAAATAAAGTAATGTCAATGATCTATGGGACTTGGAGGATATTGGGAGACACTTATTGTCAGGATTCCTAGCAAGAAAACCACGAAGAGTAATATAAAATGAAGCAACGTGGTTTATTAGGCAAGGAACATACAGGTTGGATTGAGATGAAGCAAATGAAAAAGCAGATACACACAAGTACTGGATCTTAGATGACAGGATTGCCAGATAGAGCTGAGGACTTCGGTAGCCAGGCAGGTGAGATGATTGACAGGCAGAGAAAGACTAAAAGTCAATGTTAAGTAGGGAGCTTTGGAGCTGGGACACAGGTGGTGCAACAGTCTGCAGGCAAGGGTACACGGAGGTCCAGGTAAGCAGACAGCTGGAAGGCTGAAACAGAAAACGTGTAACAGTCTGCAGGCAGGAATACACGGAGGTCTAAGTAAGCCGATAGCAAGGAGACTGGATCAGAGGAGTTCAGGTATGCTTGAAAGCAAGGGGTGACTGGATCAGCAGAGTTTTAATGGTCTGCAGGCAGGAGTATATGGAGGTCCAGGTATGCTAGGAACTAGGAATAAAGGTGACTGAATCAGCAGAGGTGTAACAGTCTGCAGCAGGAATACACGAAGGTCCCGGTATGCTTGGAAGTAAGGTGACTGGAACAGCAGAGGTGTAAGTCTACAGCAGGAATACACAGTAAGTATAACAGGAGCCAGAAGAAGTCACATCCACCCAGTTAGGAAAGACTCACGGGAGGGCCATACAAGAGGAGGGTCAAACAAGCCAGGGGTCAGAAACAATAAGGTCCAAAATGATGCCATGGAGAAAGCAGGAGCGAAGTCAAAGCGAAGCCAGAGTCTGGGTCATAAGATAACATGCAAAAAAGAAGGACAGACAGGAGTCAATATTAAGAAGTCAGTCAGGATCAATGCACAGTGTGAAGATACCGGGTTTATCTGGCCCAGTGCTACCCAGTACCTTCTAGGATTCGTATGGTCACTCAGGCAAAATGCAGTTATAAAAATACAACAGTATATTTATTGTCATACAAACAACACTAGAATATTATATACACACAGTAAATAAATGCCAGGCAGATTTACCACATCATCTGTCCCTTACCCCAATAACTTAAGGAGATATAGTCACCTGCTGTCCAGACTTCATGACCCATGGAGCCCTCTCAGCTGCATATATAGACTTGAGTTAGAAAACGACAATTCAAAACTCCATCTTGCACCTTCCTGAATGAAATCCAAGCATGAGCACCCCTCCCCCCTGGAGTTGTTCCTTATATATCACAGGTCTAATTTCCACAGTCTTTCCCCTCCCTGGGCAAACCCCTGCGTCTATTCTACTTAACCATTGGTCAGTGCTGGACTAAAGGGGGGGGGGTTGGACAGGGGAGTGAAGATGAGCTGTCCTTTCAGAGAACCTCCCCTGTTAGATGGCCTGTCTTGACTAGCCTGGTGAGAACAATGGACACTAATTAGTTTTCCTACTCAGGCACATGGCAACCTGATCCCTACCCATAATCCCCCTGGCTTTACTTTAAATACAATGAATAGCAACCTTACTTCAAGTTATCAATATACAATAAACAATATACATATGTACACTGAACTACAATGTCCCCTTAGCCACATGTTATTGGACAATGCAGTTATAGTCTGGTGAGCTGGGGAAACAAAAGAAGGCTATAAAAAGTATTTGCTATAATTCACATATCACACTCGTTTTGTCACACACAGGAGTACACAGAAGAACCAGCAGAAGCTAATAGACAATAGATGAACTGGCCCAGATTGAAGGGAAAGGCAGTCTCTTTAAGGCCAGTTACAGGTGAAAAGTATCGATGAATATCCGTAGTTCTAACATATTCTCTTGCAGACAGGAGGTGCAGAAGGCAAAGCCGCATCCCCATAGAGGTTTCTGCAGTGCAGCCGGAACCAGCTCGTGACACTGATACTTTTATGAGACATGGATATTGGGATAAGAATTAAGATGATTGCAATGGGAATGTAGGACAGAGATTATGAAGAAATAGATTGTTATATTGCTGCCCTAGAGTTTCATAAGATTGGAATTGTACATAAACATGGTTGTGGTGAATCTTATGGGAGACACAGCAAGAAATCAGTATTATAAGTGAATGTATCTATACACAGATATTGTCAGATTGTGGATTACAATGGCAGGAACAGTCTTAGTGAGAAAAGGTGTACTGTAACTTTGAATACAAAGGTTTTGTCTGGTGGCAGAAAGGTTGTCCAAGAGGCAAAGGTCAGGACCTATGAGCATACAAAACTCTAGCATTGCTATTTACATTATTTTTTATTTACATTATTTTAAGATATGTGGAATTACATGATCAGGATGAGAAACTCAATTTCTACTGCTACCATCAATTGCAACCATGGTCGAAGTTAGCTGGTATATGGTGGTATGCCATACCGTCACTTTTCCTACTGTCTTCATTATAAAACTATCAAATTCCAATCATTTACTTTTTCAATACCACCACTTCTAAGTTTCCACTTCGACCCTTGATTACAACTACAAAGTTGCTGATAAAACACATTCTTTAAACATGCAATATTATCAATCAATACTGCAGGAAAAGTTGTAAGAAATAAGATTCCCACATCGATCCTCATGCAAATTTGTGCATAGTTTATTATCAGACAACAATGGCACAATGTATCATGGATAAAATACCCTTCATCAAGCGCATAAGATGCAAGTGATACAACCACACACACACACATATATATATATCTATATATACATATATACACACATAAATACATATTTAAATGAGTTGTATATGACAAATGTATTGTCAATTATATAGGCCTAGGTATACTGAGTTAAATATAGCTCAAAGCCTAAGGCATTCATGAGAAGCATTAGAGCCCATTGAGACTCTTTCGAGTTGGAGATTAAAATCTTTGTTCAAGCAAAAGAAATTCTTTGTTAGTGCAAAGCTCAAAATTTCAGTCAAGAATACAAACTTCTTCATGTTTTAACCAAACCGAAACAAAGGTTCCTCCACATACTCAATACCTTTGTTATGTGAGATAGAGGTATAATGTTAAACTCTGAAGTATATTTCAAGCAACAATTAAAAAAAAAGAAGCCCACAACAAATACTGCAAATTGCTGGAAAGTAGCCCCACCGCAGAATGTCAGAGGAATGAACTGACCAGGAGTGTCATTAGCTGCTCAACCGATAAGTGGCTTTCTACACTGGTCACAATGTAGTTGGCTGAGGGGAGCCCCTGCTTTGAACCCACATAAATATAGACATACTGAATGCAGAAAAGGAACAATTTGCAATGCTATGGATTCATGTCAAGCCTATCCATTCCAATGTAATTTTTACATATAGAAAAGAAACTCATTGAAATGAATAGGCCATTGACATGAAAAACTTCACAATGCTGGTATAAACACTCTTGTTAACCTCTAGTAGGTATTTATGTAATGCGCACTAATAGAAATAAGTGGGCTATTTTCAAGTGAAAACAAACAAGAAATACCCACTTAAGGGTTGACTCTGGCGATCACGAGGGATACGGCATAAAGAATCCTTAAAATATTATAAAACCAACAATCTCTGTATCAGTGATATAATTTCCACCAGCAAACGATATCTCCACTGCTGCTGATCCATGGGTCTGGAAGCCCAAATAGAAAGAAAACCAAAATACAAGAAGGATCTTGCTGCGGATAATATTGTAATGATGGATGGGCAGACAAATCGTCTGTAATGAAATAAATATGAAATATGCGTCCAACAGAAGAACTTACTTCTTATTGCATTTGTGTCACCATGTTGCTCTGTTATTGATATTTATTTATGTACTTTTTATATTTATTTCATTTTTATACCGCACATGTGTGTGTATATATGTATTTAAGAATCTGGATGTATATGTTTTGTTTATGAATTGTTTTGCATTTGATCTTATTGTGGAGTATTAATAAATGTCCATTTTATATTGCACCTTCTTCTGCCTAAGTTAAACGAGATAGCTTCATGCATATTTGTTTATATCATTACAGACGATTTGTCTGACCCATCCATCACTACTATATTATCCACAGTGCGAGCCTTCTTGTATTTTGGTTTTCTTTTTTCAGTTGCGTTAACATGCTTTGAAATCACTAAAAACAGATCAAGCAGCATCCAAAAATCTTCAATTAAAAAGCATGGAGATGCAAGTATAAACACACATGGGAATTGATGCACAGAATAGAATGGGACAAATGCTTTGAACTTGCATTAAACACACAAGCCATATGCAGCATTTTAATGCTAGTGGGTAAGAGTCCTACAGGTGGTACCAGTTACTATAGGCCTACATGGTGGTTCCCTTTGATTTTTGAACACACACACAAACCCATATCCATTATTTATTTTACTGGAACATATTTATGAGAAATAAAGCTTGTTCATCAATAGGGTACTGTTCTGCTTGAGCCTGGTTGTATACATGCACATTAGAGCACTATTATGGCTTCTGTCTAAATTGTATTGTGGAAGGTTGTACAGCTGTTCATTGTAAGGTGAAAAAAGGAAATAATTAAAGAACTTACAACCACTTGACTTCAACACCAAAATGAAAAGAACAAGTGGTACAGATCACAGAGACGGTTTTTATGCCAGCGAAGATTCTGCCAAGACGCAGCTTTCCTTGTAATGCAAGAGAGTGTTTAGCTGGAACACAATTGACAGCTTTCCAGATCTCCTCTCCTGGGTCCCCGTGTTTACAATTCCAGTAGCTGGAATTTGCATAATTGCAATTTCACATTGAGAAAATGGTAGAGATTTTTTTTTTTGTGTCTTCCCTCTCAAGCAGCTACTTCTTCTGATCTGATCCTTGGCTAATTATTTGAAACATACAAGGGAAAGATTGTAATCATATCTGATACTGCATTATTATAGAGAGAGAAGGAAAAGACATTTTGTATTTGTCTGAAGTGTGTTCTTCATAACGCTTTGAGAACCACATATGGATAACATTTTGTGAAGCCAACACAGCTGCAAGATCCATTTTTGAATTCTATCTTTTTTTCTAGCTAGAAACACAAATATTCCAATAATAGTAATCATCAGAGTTAGTAATTTAATGAAAATGCATTCAAGTACAATACAATAATCATGCAGTGTTAGGAACACTTCTTATAGCATTGTCCATGTCCAAAGAAATGTCCCTGATGTAGGAGCCACTATTTTCCTTTCCCTAAAATTGTGAGAAGTCTCTCTTTCCCAGGAATGGGGGTAAATGTATAAAGCTGAGAGTTTTCCGGCGGGTTTGAAAAACCTATTAGATTCTAGCTATCATTTATTTAGTACATTCTACAAAATGATAGCTAGAATCTGATTGGTTGCTATAGGCAACATCTCCACTTTTCAAACCCACCGGAAAACTCTCATCTTGATACATTTACCCCCTGGTCAGAATTCCTTCTTCTGACATTTCCTTCACATCCACATCACATGCAGGGTTTTCACAGCACACAAGGACCGCTAAGCCAATGAGGGGATAGTTTTTCTTTATGTACAAAGTAGATGAGGCATATTGTCACAGATATCTTCATTCTTGTGTTTAATTAATCAGTCCTAGCAATTCAAAGCAGGTCAGGTGCTTTTAACTGATTACAGTTAAATAAGAACAGGCACACACTTGATTCAATCTACAAAACATAGACATATTACCAAAATAACTGAGCAACAAGTTTACCTTCCCATATACTGTATTTATATTTACCATGTACAGCTAGTGCCCTACCGGTAAGATTATACAGTCACTTTGCATATTTGGTTAATGCAATGTGTTTAAAGTAGAGATGGTCACTGACCCCCGTGTTTTGGTTTTGGATTCGGTTTTGGATCTGGATTACCGTCGTGTTTTGGTTTTGGTTTTGGTTTTGCAAAACCGCCATTGCGTGTTTTGGTTTTGGTTTTGGTTTTGTTTGGTTTTGTTTTGCTATTTTTTGGGAAAATCCATGTTTTTGGGCCTAAATTAACCCAATTTAGTGCTCCAACTGTTTTAGAGACAAGTAATCTAATTGTTGAGGTAATAAATCATCCAAAAAAACAGTTTAATTCTTCGTTGGTAGGCCTATTCTACACACAAAACAGATTGTCTTCCTCTCCATCTATGCATATTGGCAATGCAGCCATCGTCTTGAATGTATATTACACCCTACACTTATAGTTAAATATGTAAAGAAATGGAAAAAGCCAGTTTGGTTTCTGTCTCTCAAGGCCCCCCTCCACTTGTATAAAAAAGCAAAAAATTCAGCCATTATAGACTGTACAATATTAATTGACATGGAGAAAGCCAGTTTGGTTTCTGTCTCTCTAGGCCCCCCTCCACTTGTATAAAATACTAAAAAATTCAGCCATTATAGACTGTACAATATTAATTGACATGGAGAAAGCCAGTTTGGTTTCTGTCTCTCAAGGCCCCCCTCCACTTGTATAAAATACTAAAAAATTCAGCCATTATAGACTGTACAATATTAATTGACATGGAGAAAGCCAGTTTGGTTTCTGTCTCTCTAGGCCCCCCTCCACTTGTATAAAATACTAAAAAATTCAGCCATTATAGACTGTACAATATTAATTGACATGGAGAAAGACAGTTTGGGGTCACTCTGTCTCTCTAGGCCCCCCTCCACTTGTATAAAATACTAAAAAATTCAGCCATTATAGACTGTACAATATTAATTGACATGGAGAAAGACAGTTTGGGGTCACTCTGTCTCTCTAGGCCCCCCTCCACTTGTATAAAATACTAAAAAATTCAGCCATTATAGACTGTACAATATTATGAAAAATGGACAAAGCCAGTTTAGGGTCACTCTGTCTATGACACCCTACCCTTAAGGATAAATTGCCCTAACAGCAGCCTTTCAAGATGGTATGTGATATGGAAATGCCACAAGTCCCTTTCTTCTTTGGGGGTAGATTGCACCCTACACTTACATAGAAAGTTTTAAAAAGATGTTATCGGCATCATCTTCAGCTTCATCCTCACCCTCATCAGTGTGTACGTCATCATCACAGACTATCAATTCATCGCCGCTTGAATCCGCCATTAGAGAACAGTCAGTGCTTGGATGTCTTGGATGGTGAAGGCCTTCCTCGTGGAAGATGTAGTTCATTTTTATAAACATCATTTTCTCCACATTTTTGGGAAGTAACCTTCTACGGCGATCACTGACTAAGTTCCCTGCTGTGCTGAACACTCGTTCAGAGTACACACTGGAGGGTGGGCAGCTTAGGTATTGCAAAGCAAGTTTGTACATGGGTTTCCAAATGGCCTGCTTTTCTTCCCAGTAAGGAAAGGGACTGTCTGACATTTCCATATCAACTACCTCTTGAAAGTAATCCTCCACCATCCTTTGCATGTTTATACTCATATTGGATGGACTTATGGGCAAAGTGACACTTTTTTTTGAAAAATCCTTCAAACCAGCCCAGATGTTAAATTGTTCTCGTCTGCCCCCTGTGTCTTCCCTGCTTCTTTTTTGGAAATTTAATTTTTTACGAGCAACAGCTTGAGAAAGTGAAGGAGGACACGTCGTCAAGCCGAGGCCCAGTTCAGCGGCCAACTTGCTGAGCAATAGCTCCTTGCAAAAGTTCACATCTCGCTCATTTACAAGTAAAGACTCAATGTAGGTTTTAAACCTTGGATCAAGCACAGTGGCCAAAACGTACTGATCCGAGTTCAAGATCTTAATAACTCGAGGATCATTGTGAAGCGAATTAAGTACTTGATCGACAAGGCCAACATACTTTGCTGAATTGCTTGCTTTCAGCTCCTCCTTCATTTTCTCAAGCTGCTTTTCCAATAGTCTAATTAAAGGAATGACTTGGCTCAAACTAGCAGAGTCTGCACTGACCTCACATGTCACAACTTCAAATGGTTTCAGCACCTTGCACAGCACTGAAAGGATTCCCCACTGTGCAAGAGTGAAATACATCCCCCCTCCTTTCCCAATGTCATGACTTGTGCAATATGCTTGGATGGCTTTGCGCTGTTCCTCCATCCTCTGAAGCATGTACAGGGTGGAATTCCACCGAGTTACCACCTCTTGCTTAAGTTGGTGGCAGGGCAAGTTAAACTGCTCTTGGAGCTGCTGTAATCTCCTACATGCTGTGGCTGAATGCCTGAAATGGCCTGAAATTTTACGGGCCACCGAAAGCATCTCCTGCACCTCACGGTTATTTCGTAGGAAGCTCTGCACCACCAAGTTGATGGTGTGAGCAAAACAGGGAATATGTTGGAAATCACCCAGCTGTAATGCTCGCACTATATTGTTGGCGTTATCTGAAATGACATACCCTGGGGAGAGTCCGAGTGGTATAAGCCATGCATCAATCACATCTCTCAGTTTGCGTAACAAATTGTCAGCCGTATGCCTGTTAGTGAAGCCGGTGATACAAAGAGTGGCCTGCCTGTGACAAATGTTACGTAGTGGTGTACATGCTGCTGCTGTTCCTGCTGGTGAAGGTGAATGACCAACCCAGTGGGCTGTCACAGTCATATAGTCTTTGGTTTGGCCACTTCCACTTGTCCACATATCTGTGGTTAAGTGAACAGTGGGCAGAATGGCATTTTTCAGCGCAATCTCTACATTTTTACACACTTTTTGGTATATTTGTGGAATAGCTTTACGGGAGAAATGGTGTCGCGATGGAATTCTGTAACGCGGACACAAAACCTCAATTAACTGTGAAAAACCAGCTGCGTTTATTGTGGAGATTGGACGCAGATCTAACACTAACATTGCAGCCATGGCGTCTGTGATTCGCTTGGCGACTGGGTGACTGCTGTCATATTTGCTTCCCCTCGCAAATGATTGTTTCACAGTTAATTGCTGAAATGTAGGACTGCTCATTTTATTCACCTGCCTCTGGGATGACGATTCACCCCCAGCAGCAGCAACAGCAGCAGCAGGACTAACGCTTTCTTCAGAGGAATCAATAATAGTGCCGGAGTCATCCAGCCTTAAGTGGGATGCCGGGCTAACTCCGAGCGCTACTGAGGATATTGATGAGGATGGTGTGGTGGGTGTATTTTGTAGCCGTCGGTATGTCGGTGAGCGGAGGGTCTTAGCTGATGAGGGAGTGCTTGTATTCTTTTGGGAAGAACTTTCAGCTTTTCCCAACACTTTGCCATGAACTCTCGTTAAATGGCGTAACATAGACGAGGTTCCAAGATGGTTAAGGTCCCTCCCTCGACTGACTGTGGCTTCACATACACTACAAATGGCTATACAATTGTTGTCTGGATTTGGGTAGAAATAATTCCACACATAAGAAGTGGATTTTTTTGTTTTATGCCCAGGCATGACAATGGCCTTTTTCTTGTCACGTGCCAGAACTGCTGCCACTGGTGCAGGACTTACACAAACAACCTCATCCTCATCAACATCCTCATTAGCGCCCTCGTCGCCTACACAAATCTCCCCCTCATCCTCTTCTAATTCCAAAGTGGCATCCTCAATTTGGGTATCACCGGCTACACTCGGGCTATTAAGGCACACATCAGCAGAATGCTCACGATTAGACATCCCACTGTTGGATGGACTCTCCACAGGGATTGTTGTCATTTGTGAATCAGAGCAAATATTCTCCTGTAATGCCTCACTGGTATCTTGCAGCTCAGCTTTGACGCGTAACAGTAGTTGTGCACCAATTGTAGCCTGGGTAACTTTTTGGGATCTGCCACTAATAGCCAAAGGTGAAGGCCTCATTCTCTCTTTGCCACTGCGTGTGTAGAATGGCATGCTTGCAATTTTTTTTTTATCGTCACTTAACTTTTGCTCAGTTACACTTCTTTTTCGCTTCAATACAGTAAATTTTTTTTTGGTTTTTGTTTTTTGCACTAATTTGAAAACACTCTGTTGTTTGACATCGCCTTGGCCAGATGACGTACTGGGAACACTAACATCAGGACTGGTGACAGAACCTGGTTGCTCATTTAGATCATATGTGGACTGCTTTGAATCCATTCTGAGCGCAAACCACTGAGGAGTGCTAAAAATTATTGAGTAGATACTGCTGACAGATATGACTTTTGACAGCCAGAAATATTAATGCACAATTAGGGAGGACACCCCAAAAACACTGAGGAGTGCTAAAAATTATTGAGTAGATACTGCTGACAGATATGACTTTTGACAGCCAGAAATATTAATGCACAATTAGGGAGGACACCCCAAAAACACTGAGGAGTGCTAAAAATTATTGAGTAGATACTGCTGACAGATATGACTTTTGACAGCCAGAAATATTAATGCACAATTAGGGAGGACACCCCAAAAACACTGAGGAGTGCTAAAAATTATTGAGTAGATACTGCTGACAGATATGACTTTTGACAGCCAGAAATATTAATGCACAATTAGGGAGGACACCCCAAAAACACTGAGGAGTGCTAAAAATTATTGAGTAGATACTGCTGACAGATATGACTTTTGACAGCCAGAAATATTAATGCACAATTAGGGAGGACACCCCAAAAACACTGAGGAGTGCTAAAAATTATTGAGTAGATACTGCTGACAGATATGACTTTTGACAGCCAGAAATATTAATGCACAATTAGGGAGGACACCCCAAAAACACTGAGGAGTGCTAAAAATTATTGAGTAGATACTGCTGACAGATATGACTTTTGACAGCCAGAAATATTAATGCACAATTAGGGAGGACACCCCAAAAACACTGAGGAGTGCTAAAAATTATTGAGTAGATACTGCTGACAGATATGACTTTTGACAGCCAGAAATATTAATGCACAATTAGGGAGGACACCCCAAAAACACTGAGGAGTGCTAAAAATTATTGAGTAGATACTGCTGACAGATATGACTTTTGACAGCCAGAAATATTAATGCACAATTAGGGAGGACACCCCAAAAACACTGAGGAGTGCTAAAAATTATTGAGTAGATACTGCTGACAGATATGACTTTTGACAGCCAGAAATATTAATGCACAATTAGGGAGGACACCCCAAAAACACTGAGGAGTGCTAAAAATTATTGAGTAGATACTGCTGACAGATATGACTTTTGACAGCCAGAAATATTAATGCACAATTAGGGAGGACACCCCAAAAACACTGAGGAGTGCTAAAAATTATTGAGTAGATACTGCTGACAGATATGACTTTTGACAGCCAGAAATATTAATGCACAATTAGGGAGGACACCCCAAAAACACTGAGGAGTGCTAAAAATTATTGAGTAGATACTGCTGACAGATATGACTTTTGACAGCCAGAAATATTAATGCACAATTAGGGAGGACACCCCAAAAACACTGAGGAGTGCTAAAAATTATTGAGTAGATACTGCTGACAGATATGACTTTTGACAGCCAGAAATATTAATGCACAATTATGGGGGACACCCCAAAAGCGCTGGGGAGTGCCAAATATGAAGAAAAAATAATAAACCTCTATCCTCCTCTCTGCACTAGCAATTTTGGTTAGAGCAATTGCAAGAACAATATGGTATTCTCTGTCCCTGCTCTAATTAGCCTATGACTACACCCTGCTCTCTCCCTCTGTCAAATGGCGATGGATTGCTGTGGAGGCGTGTATTTATAAAGTTGAAGTATCGCGAGAACCGAGTCCCGAGATCCGACGACGTCACAATGACGTTCGGCCTCGATTTGGATTCGGAATGGGCGGGAGAGTACCGAGCTGCTCAGCTCGGTACTCGGATACCCAAAGTTCGGGTGGGTTCGGTTCTCGGAGAACCGGACCCGCCCATCTCTAGTTTAAAGCAGCTATAAAAAAAAAACAGATTTAGTATCCACGGAGATACCACAATGTGAAGTGGACAGGGCATCCACCCACAGGCCACTCTTTAGTATTCTACAGATTTGATATCACTGCTCATTGCAACAGATGCACCAATACTGGCCCAGCGAAGCAGTAAGACTATTCTTAATAATATAAAAAATTATATTATATAATATATAAAAAATATTATATATTTTCTTGGTAAATTGTAGCCCTCCGAGCAGAGCAGACATGGTGTAGTCACCATACACCCTGCAACCAATGTAGTTCTGAAGTGATAGGAAGTGGATTTTCAATGTGAAGTTTGCACAGTGCCCCTCTTCAGATTTGTCACCTCTCTGTTCACCTAGGGCACTTCTAGTTTGCGTAGGTGTATCCCAAGAGTTGAGAGTAGGTGTGGATCTTTATGCGCACTGCCTGGTCCTTCTAGGTGCATAAGTATAAGATTCTGATTATTAATATTAATCATAGTGAGTAATTTATTGAAAATTCATAATAAACTTCTCAACAATAATCAACTCTTTTGTGCCGCAATAGGAGCACTTCTTAAGGCATTGTCTGTTTAGGGCCCCATTTACAGTCAGGAGTAAATACAGTTTGCATCACAAAATGGTTTGTCCATGTGCAAATTTGAACCCTTTAGCTGTATTTGCTCCTAACTCTAAATGAGGCCCTTACTGAGCAACGTAAATGAAGTCCAGTATGGGGGGGGGGGGATCTTTAAAGATCATGAAGAGCTGGCTGACCATTACTGGTGAAATGACACTCACATCTACAGTATACAATGCAGTGGGATTCAAATATAGCATTCTGACTTGATCCCTGGTCTTGTGACCAATGTTGCTGTCTGGTGAGATACAATGGTACCTATTTATCTCAGCTCTTATTATAAAGAACGTGAACCCTATGAATATAACTGGAGCATGCTCAGTTGAAGCAACCGCGCATTTCCTGTCTGTAACCAGTCCTTTGGATTCTGGGGGTATATAAAGCTGGCAGTCAATTGCACTAACTGCAAGATTATTGCTTTTCAGCAATGTTCCAGGGTTCTCATATTTCTGATTCCTGCATATTACTTTGACTATTCTTGACTACCTTCCCGGCTGTCTGGTACCCGCTCTGTCCACATACTTTCCTAACCTCTACGCTGGCTACATCCCTGCGCATTGATCCCTAAACTACTCATCACCAATGGAATTATTACTCCCCTTCTTCAGGCTCAAGCTTGCATTGCATCTAGGGAGTTTTTGATATAATTTTAACCAATTAGAAAATTACAAAAAGAGCTCAGAGTAAGATTGCCTGGTGAAATAGAGATGTGTTTTTTGGGGGTTGGGAAGTGGTTGACTTTTTTCTTGTTCTTTTTTAATCACTTGGACTACATTGGGTCAACATTGAAAAATAACAGCTGCAATCTATACTATTTGTTTCATGCCAATTGTATAAGGATTAACCTCTTATCTACTCATCGAATAATGGTTGGTAAGTACAAAGGGGGTTTACTTTGATAAAATACTTTTTAATTGACATGTGTAGTTGTCTTTTTAATGCTTATTTTTTTAAATCATTTGTTTTCATACACATGTACACAGGTTAGGGATTTTGGTGACCCAAAATAAAGAGAATATTTGTATAGCCCAAATCCCCCCTCCACCAGAGAGACTGGGGTACATTGCCCAACCTACTGCTACTTCTGCTGTGCCATTGTCCTGCCATTCTCCCACTGCACCAGAAAAGTGAGAGTAGAGTTCATTACATTGACCTGCCCCTATGGCACTACTGGAGTATGTAATAACATCCAGGCTTCAAAACAGCATGATACCTGGATTAGAACTCCCTGGCTTGCGATTCACCACACAGGAGCAGGTAGGCTGGGTTACTACATTGTGCTTCATCAACAGGGCATAGTATGATAATGTTTGGCCGCCACTGTCTAGTCAACTTCACCCTGCTGTACTGTGTCATGAGTGCAGATGATCAGTTAGCAAATCTTACTGCTTCTTAGCAAAAGGACATTTAAGCAGCCATTGCTAAGGAAAAGAAGTAGGTAACATAATTACCAGAAAATCAAATTAAGGTGCGCTAGATTCAAAATAAGTCATGATTACGGTGAAAAGAAAAGGTAGATTTAAAAACAAGTTTTAAACGTCCTGCATTTAAGCTGAGAAATCAGTTTTATGCTATAAAGTGTGGACAAAGAAGAACTCACTTTTATTATTATTACTATGAAAATTAAACCTCATTAATTTTTCAGTGTTTAGATGCATGCATCTTTTATTTTCACAATCTGCCTTAATATCAAACGTAACAAAAAAATGCTAAAGTGTAAAATTGTTTGGTACGATAATCCATTGATTTCACCTATGCTGGTTCTCAAAGGATTTTATTTACATACACTATATGGACAAAAGTATTCAGACGCGTGACCATTAAACCAACAGGGACTGTAATGACATTCAAATGCATATATTTTCATATGGAGTTGGTCTCCCTTTTGCAGCGATAAGAGCTTCACTCTTCTTGGAAGGTTTTCCACAAGATGTTGGAGTGTTTCTTTGGGAATTTGTGCCCATTCATTATGTATAGCATTTATGGAGTCAGAGAAGGCCTGGCTCGCAATCTCCGTTCCAGTTCATCCAAAAGATGTTTGATGGGGTTGAGGTCAGGGCTCTGTGCGGGCCAGTCAAGTTCTTCCACACTGAACTCATTAAACAATGTTTTTGTAGTCCTTTCTTTGTGCACTGGGGCACAGTCATGTTGGAATAGAAAATGGCCTTCCCCAAACTGTTTCCACAAAGTTGGAAGCATAGCACTGTCCAAAATGACTTGATATGCTGCAGCATTAAGATTGCTCTTCACTGGAGATAAGGGGCCTAGCCCAAACCCTGAAAAACAGCCCAATACCATTATCCCTCCTCCACCAAACTTCACAGTTGGCATAAGGCAGTCAGCCAAGTAATCTGACTGCCAAACAGAGAAGCGTGATTCATCACTTCACAGAATACGTTTTCATTGCTCCCCAGTCCATTGTCGGTGTGCTTTACACCACTCCATCCGACGCTTGGCATTGGTTTGGGTGATGTGAGGCTTGCATGCAGCTGCTCAGCCATGGAAACCCATTCCATTAAGCTTCCACTGCACAGTTTTTGCACTTACATTAATGCCAGTGGAAGTTTGGAACTCTTCAACTACGAAATCAGCAGAGCGTTGGCGACTTTTACACACCATGCACCTTAGCAGTCGTTGCTCTGTGATTTTACGTGGTATTCGGCTTCGTGGCTGAGTTGCTGTTGTTCCTAAACGCTTCCACTTTCTAATAATATCACTTACAGCTTACCGTGGAATATCCAGCAGGAATGAAATTTCATGAACTGTCTTATCGCAAAGGTGGCATCCTTTCACAGTACCACGCTTGAAGTCACTGAGCTCTTCAGAACGACCCATTTTGTATCACAAATGTTTGCAAATACAGACTGCATAGCTAGGTGCTTGATCTTTCATAAACCTCTAGCAATGATTGGTCTGATTGAAACACCTCAATTCAATAATTACCAGGTGTGGCCAAATACTTTTATACATATAGTGTATGTGAGGTCCAGTGCTTACATATGTGAGATCATTTTGAGTGTTGTGTTACACTCTGTTGGTAATGTAACAAGGTATATTAAATCTCACATAGGCATTATAGGCAGAAAAAGTAACAAAAAGTCTAAAACGTCAATAATATTTTTTAATTAAAGATGCCATGTGACTTGATTTTGCCATTTTTTTTATTTACAATTCTGTACAACAAAAATACAAATTTACACAACTGCAGCAATACACAGAGAGACACCAATGACTTATATACTTGCTTTCAAGCTGTGAAACTAATCTTCAGAAAATAAAAGCAGAAAATATATTAATATGTACAATACAATCTGTTAGATAAGGGATGATTTGTTGAGGGTTAAAGTTAATTTATGTTCTTTTTTGATCTACAAAATCCAATTCCATTTTCAGACATCTTCATAACTTATTTGTGAGGTTGTCAGGAAGGGTGACTACTACATAAACATGTCAGCATTCAAAAAACATTGGATGGAAAATCCCTTATGAGGCCAACCAGGCTTGAATTAACAGGATGCAATAATTGGTTAACACAATAAATGTGTGTCATTTGCAGTTCTGGCAATGCATCTAAAAGTCATTCACTAAAGAACACTGAGATCAATGGTAAAACAAACATTCTGATCCACTCAGAGAGAAAATGATTGAAAGGAGGTATTTTGGACTTTGAAAGCTCTCTGGCTTTCTCCTTTCATGTTTGACAGATGCACTCATCCCAAATTAATTGTTGCAGAAGCCTTTAACTAGCTGGGAAGTGCAATAAAAGGTAGCCGCCAAAATCCATAATTCTGGTGGCCAAATGGGGGTCGGCTACAATTAAAGCTGCTTGACATAACTAAAATGGGTGTAACTTGGGTGGATCATGGCCTATCTTTTGCCTTGTGTTTGTTATAGTACATGTAATATTGATGAACGGTAAATCTGGCAGTCAGGGAAAGCCAAAATTTCAACCATTACTACCTGATGGAGAAGGATTTCATTTTTTAATCATTTTAAAGTTTTAAGCATGTTCAGTGACTTGTCACATCAGTATCAAGCACTAATTGGTGGTAATATTAGGAGAAATCATCATTGAACAGCCAACCCACCAAATGATTTAAACTTGAGTAAGTTTATCTATACATGGGCATTTTTTATATGCTTGTGGGGTGTTCTGTTTAAGCATAATCACCACTTGAAATAGAGATAACTTAAATAATAAGAATGCACTTACACTATATAAAAAAAACCTGTTCGGCATGAACACTGGATAGATTGTGGCTACAGCATCTACTGTGCATCTTGCATCCATTCACTGTAAACACATGTGTTTCTTCTTGGCACACTTTTCAGGACACTAGAAAATGGGAATGCCTAATGATAAAATCATCCCCAAAAGAGGCATATGCTCAGTGACGGTTGATTTAAGTTATCTACAATAGTTTTCTCAATCAAATGAAAGATGTGTGATTGGTCATACAGCCACAAAGCGTCAATTGGCATAACAACAAAATATAGTCCACAAGAGGAAATTCATTTATAATTGGGATATGTTGCGATATGTGAAAATGTTTAAAATATTTTGCTAGGAGCCCCCATTACACAACAATATATTCAGGCTTGGCTGTACCTAGTTATTTATTAGTGTCTATAACTTGGTAAACTGGTCAGTATGAACTAATTATGGGCATGGCCACCCAGGGCTCAAGGCGAGGAGGGCACAAAGCCTGCTCATTATATGCAAAATGACCAACCCCCCTTCCCGAAAAACATTATTGTGGTTCATGCCATGGGGCAGTAGCTCAGGGCTGTATCTGCCCAGTGTGGGGCTTAGATTCCAGCGTGAGACTCTCCACTATTGGTGTCCGTGCTGATATTGAGTTGCGAAGGTACGTGGTCTTATTGCGAGTTATCGCTGGCAGCAGTCTTGTGTCTCCCGTCCTGGGATACTGGCTCACACAGCGCCCTGGGCCCAGGACTCTCCTCTCTGATGGATTTGCAGATACTGCTCAGTGTTTGCGATCCAGATGCCCCATATTCTCTCAGCCATCCTCCATTATACTTTATATACTAGTCACACTATTGACCACATAGAGACTGCTATAAAGTCTGATAAAAGGTAGAGACAAGATGACTAGATCTCTGCACACAATGTGGTGTGTGTTATCAGATTAATAGTAGTTTAGGCAATTAATATTTTCTGTTGTTAAAAGGGATTCTCTACAGCCATGCTCATAAATTACTAGGAAGGTAGGGTCCTCCCTTGAGAACAAACACTGAGTTAATTAGTCTGGGGAATTTTGGGTCTGTCAACAATGACTATGTGGGTAATCCGTTTACCTGCTCAGCTGCACAATGTCAGCACATGGGGACTGTAATGACAAAAGACCTCTCTGTCAGTGTTATTTAACTAATTGTGTATGCAGCAGTACTTCCACTAAATATTATAACAATGGGTGCATACAAGGGCACCAACAGCGTATTACTGCATAATATCAGAGCCGGATTTAGACCTTATGGGGCCCTAGGGAAGATACTGGTTGGGGGGCCTCCTCCCTGAAATAATCCACAGCAATCCATAGGTTTTATAGCATACCATATACCCATATAGTTGAGTAGAAGGAAAGTTGTCACCGAACGCCGTCAAAGGAGGTGTGTCCATATCATTGGGGCATGGCTTGCATATTTGGGGGCGTACCTAGCAGCAACAACCTACCCTACCTAGCAGCAACAACCAACGTAGCTAGTAACAACCTAGCAGTTGTCACTTTTGTCACATGTGCCCTTTCACATTAACACTGTGCCCTTTACCAATATCACATGTGCCCCTTCATTGTCACTTTTGTCCCTCCATCATCACTTTTGCCCCTTCCCAATATCACATGTGCCCCTTCACATCACCTCTGTGCCCCTTCACATCACCTCTGTGCCCCTTCACATCACCTCTTTGCCCCTTCACATCACCTCTTTGCCCCTTCACATCACCTCTTTGCCCCTTCACATCACCTCTGTTCCCCTTCACATCACCCCTGTGCCTCTTCACATCACCTCTGTGCCCCTTCACATCACCTTTATCGCCCTTCCTAATTTTGGTACAATTTGTTTCTCCTTTTTCATAGTGTGCCATTGTGCCTCCGTTAGTTTACTTACCTTTCTATTGCTTTCTTCTCTTCTGTTTGCTTCTTTCTGTTTTCTTATCATCTGTTCTGTTTTCTTTCTTGCCCAGTCACGCAGTCTCGCCTGACATTCAGTGGAACGAAACTGAGCAGGAAGGAGGAGAAAAGGCTGCTGGGGGCCGCTGCAATCATGTGATTCTTTTTTATTTTTTTTTGCTCCCTCAGACACAATATTTTTTTTCTTTGCTGACGCCCCCACCACCCACTGGTCCCTAGGCAAGTGCCTAGTCTGCCTAGCGGTAAATCCGGCCCTGCATAATATAAATGTATTTTGCACAATAATTTCATAGGGTAGATAATGCAGGCATATTTGTAGCATAACTGAATTCATCAAATACATTTGCACCTTTTGACTAGTGTCTTAAAGTTCCCCATCCATGCCCAGTATCTGTTAGACTGTAAGCTCATTTGGGCCAGGGCAAACTTTACCTTTTGTTTCATGTCATTGTATGCATCAGTGGTATTAGCATCTTCAGCTGAGTATTCAACAACATTTCACAATATTTTTTTTTTATTTTTTTTTATTGAAAGCCTGGGAACGTGCAATCAAAAACCCAAAGTGCCCAAAAAAGGTGTAAAACCATAAAAAAGTGCACAAGGGGTACGGTACTGGCCCCTTCTTTAAAAAGAAAGGGCCCTGGTCCCCGACCCCCGGAACCAAAAAGGTCCCTTAGGGGGCAAGGGTCTTCAGACCCCCTTCGCTGCGAGGCTAGGGGGGTCCCTTTAGCCCCTGGGATCCACCGAAGCTTCACCCAGGGCTTAACAACTAGTCCACCCCCTAAGGGGAGGACCTACGTAGGTGTTCAGGGAGGCTGGAGCCTAAGGGCCACACAACCTCCCCTAGATCGTCTCGGGGACAGGAGCCCAAAAGGGCCTATCCGTACCCAATAAAATCCAGAAACGTGAATACAAAAGAAAAAGTGACAAACGTGAAGAAAAATAAATAGTGCCGAGTGGGTACGGCCCCAGCCTAATGGCTGGGCTTAGTATAAAAATTTTCTCGCCCAGCCATAAGGCCGGGGCAAAGAATAGAGCGAGTGCTTAAAAGAAAGTGGTCAAAAGTGCATGGGTGCCAATCTAATCACGTGTTTAAGGTGCTATGACCAGTGATTTATGGCACCCCCGGGGTCGCCACTCCCAGAGGCACATTTGTCCCAGGCTTTCAAAGCAGCAATCCCAGCCCCTGGCCAGAGGACCAAGTGCAGCTCTGCCACAACTGCACTTGATCTTAGCCAAAAGGCAGAGAAGCGATTTCACAATATTTATTGCAGTAGTTACTGCAATAGTTGCTGGTTACAAATCACTGGTTTTATGTTTTATGTGATACTATATATGTAGCTGTCTAGATGCTGTACCCTTCATGTTAGCCTGACATATCAGGTACTCTTGTGTGGCAATAGAATAGAATACATACTGAAAACCTTTTAAGGGATTTTCAACAAAAAAGGGCTACACATTGCCTTAACCATTTCACTTGACTCAGTTGCAATTTAATTTGGATGGAAAATCTCCCATAATGTCCTTGAAATTACCTAAAAATCATTATGCAATACTAACGATTGGCTGCTAGTAAACTATAAACTAAAGATATAGCATGGAAATCAATATCAGTTGCCTTTCTCACTGCTGCCTTTATGCCTTTCCTAGCAGACCCTCTCCTCCTGTTGTCATCCAGTGATGTGTCTTTGGTAACTATTCCAGTATGTACAGCTATAGAACTGTCACAACATTTATTTGCATTCTGCTAAATACAATTTAAAATGCAAGAGAGTAGGGGTTTATTAAAAATCTATAAAATATGTTGTGCACATTCAATATGAAAGAGAAATTATAAAAATAATATTAAAAACAAATATAAAAGCATAATGTGGTATATGGTAATATTGGACAATGCTACCACTACATTGTAAAATCACTAATGTGAGTGTAATATTGTTTTACTTTTACACTGTAATGGTGTATAATGATAAACATACAGAAATGCAGCAGTCTTTGGATTGGAGGAAGACTATTTTTTTAGCCAGAACCTTAATGCCAAAAAAGATCTTTGTCGTATGTTTATAATGCAAAATCAGTGTTATACAAGTTTTTGAGAATACAAGGTCTCTAAGTCAAGCTTGGCACAGCTGTAACTAGAAATTATAGTGCCTGGGGCAAGAAGGAAAACTGACGCCAGCCTAGCCCTCCACTGTAATCCAAAAAAATCTAAAATATGAAAGTCTCTGGGCCCCCCCTTCATCTTTGTGCCCTGGACGGTTGTCCCTCTCGCACAGCCCTAGTTGTGGCGCCGAGGCATGGATATAGCACAGAATCTGAAATGTTACATATTTATACCTACAATACAATATGCAATGTAGTCAAATTATTATTTTGACATATGTAGGAAGTAAAGTCCCATGCACTATTACCATATATTTTACACTATAAGACCTTCTGAGCTAGTCTGGCGCAAAAGAAAACATTTCCCCCTCACAGTGCTTTCACTACAGTAGCAGGTAATGTGAAGAGGTGGAATGGAGAGGAGTTTGGCTCCAAGTCTTGTTTGCTATTGCAGCAATAACAGTTTAAGGCTCCATTTGGACCCTAAGACACATGCCTCCTATTTTGGGTAAAAAGGTGTATCTGAAAGATCTGAAATATAGAGTACATGTTGATCAAATTCTGGGTATTCATATAGGATGTGATGGAAGTGGGAGTGTATATGCTGGTATGCCATACCTCCACTTCTCCTACTGACTGTAAAATGATTAAATTCTATTCACTTATATTTTCCATAGCGCCACTACTAAATTTTCACTTTTACCACTGCATATAAGTAAAATCGTTTACCTCTCAATGTTAACAATTTGATAGCATCACATTTGTCTGTAAAAATGTGACATTTCAGATTCCGTATTGTTCCCGACATAGAAATATAAGTAGCTTTACAATTTTGCATATTAAATCTATTCAGTTTATCAATTTTAACTATTTCTTATTTATATAGTGCATACCAATAAAACACCAATAACTATATAATTATTTTGGTTCAGTTGTATTAGATTACATCTACTGTAGAGCAGGCGTAATTAACTGATTACAACAGTAAGTTACAAAAATATATCGCAGAGGCTCATCAGTGAAAATTGGACACAGGTGGTAAGAGACAGCTAGGAAACTGTGCAGTCTTGGTAGATGCATCACATCTGCCTCCAAACACATCTGTACAAAGCATGCTTGACCTTATTCATTTTTTTCGTACTATTTGACAAATATTGCATGAGATGAAGGAATGTCAAGACTAAACTCGCCAATACAGATGTAGAACATATGCATTTTCATTAGCTTAAGGCAAAATTACAAGCCCGGGAAATCAGTGTGGTGGTTTGGCAATTGGAATCTTCCATTGCAATTAACATACAGGCCAGGAAAGTTATTGCAAATCTCCTATCACTTTCTGAACATTGCAGACAATTAGGGCCACAAAATAATGTGCCTGGGAGCAGAACATCTGCTCATCAATGGACAATTAAGAATAAATATCAGTAGGAGATTTAATTATGATTTTCCTTTTTTAGAATATATGGAAGATTACAGCCACTAATGGTAAATGAGAATATTAGAATTCTCCGAAGAGTTCTGTGACAGTCTTTGACAAGCATAGTACTTTTACACAAAACAAGGTAACATCTAAAATTCCTAAATTGTCCTATGTGATGCATTAGTCCTTTCAATGCACCAGTAGTAGTTTTTGACAAATAAATGAAACATTTGTATTTTGTATTACCATTTTATTAAAATATAATTTGGTTTTGATACCTTATTTTTGTTTAACTGTGTACTTTTTTTTTTTTTTTAAATGACTGGTAAACAATTGTTTTGGGGATCATTCGTTGCAAACCAACTGCAGTGATTCTGGTATTGTGAACAGTGTAATCTGTAGCTGAGGAAAATAAGATGGAAGAAGATAGGAATCAAGCAGAGAAGTAGTAGGTATTGTTCAAAACTGCTGTATGAACAAATATGACGTATATAGTTATGTTTGTCATTAAGTGGGAATAGGTATGTCCTAAAAATAAAATAGTCAATATAGTCAAATATATTTTTATCTTTGATGACAGAGATGTTAAAGAGTGATAAAAATAGCTATTTTTCATACTTGTTTATACAAGTGTCTACAGCATTCATGTATTATATATGTATTATAGAAAAAATATAATATGGCAGTTATATGGCATAAGCACTTTATAATCTTAAAGACAACAAACATGACCGTATGTAATAGATAAAAATATAGAAAATATAGAAAGCATTAATCTTGTAATACAGAAGACAACAGCATGAAGAGGCTTGCCACATCCGCCCCAAAAAAAAAATTGCATCACAGTGCACCCATTGAAGGTGCAAAGCCAATGAAAATGAATCCCCTCAATCTACACTTTCACCTGAGTAGTCCCACCAGTGATCCCACTGTTCAGCATTGTAAAATTATTGTAGCTATATTAAAGACTAGGTTGTTGTAAGAAATTGGTTGATGTATTGCTATTGTAATTATTCCAATGATTTGCCCATCTATACTCAGCACAATGTAGGTTTGGATTTTTCTCTTCTGCTGCAATTCCTGCCTAAAACTACAGTACAAACTAAAACTCCCATCGTACTCCAGAGCACCAACTACCAATCAGGACTTTATCTTCTATATTTGCAAACTAGACACACGTCTAGTGCAATACTGTTAAAGGGGCAGTATAGAAATTGTTTTATGTTTAATTCAATTGTTTAATGTCTAATTCATTTTGTTGTTTTTTTTGTTACTTTGTCTTACCAACCACCTTTTTCCCATTAAAATTAATGAAAGGAGGCATGATTACTAGGGCATGAGCATGAAAGAAGCAAAGTTACTTATTTAGACCTTACCCAATCAATGTGGTCTGCTTTGTGTATGGAACTGTAACCCAAGCTTATTTGGAAGCATTGAAAACCCTCTGCTCTTCCTGATTACACAGTAGAACTTATTCTGGTGATACCCTGAGTAAAACCCTACCATAGGAATATAACAGGGTTGTTGTTTTTAACTTTGATGAAGGTGACAACGATTAGTGAAATGGGCCATTCTGAGGAGAGGTTATCCTTTGGGAATTACATTTTAAAGACTGCTTTAAGATAACCTACTATCAAACTTTTCTAGCATTTGATTATAGTATGTGCAGTTAGTGTTTCTCTTATGTTTTTTTCTTTTATAGAGCTCTCTGTCATCTTTGTTTTACAGCTTTTGAGTACATACTGTAAAAGACACACAACAAGGTATTTTTAGAACAGTTATCATTTACTAAATCTAATATCTTTCTTCTTACGTTTATTAAAACTCCATGTCGGTTCATTCTTGCTTTTATATTGTTGTCACATTTTTATTACCGTTACTAATGGAAAATAAAACAGAAACATTGGAAAGACATGGTCAAAAGTACCTGTGTCTTTATCACAGAATGTTAAGGGCTCCTTCTGCAGGTAATTTAAGGAACTACAGGTATTTTGTTACAAAGTCTATGGTACAAAACAGGTAAAAGATTTGTTTTATAAATATTTAGGTTGCATAAGTACAAATACTATATTAACAGTATTGTAAATGCAACACTTGTAGCCTTTAAATTGTAGGTTAATATTGCTGGTGAGTGATGCAGCTGGAAAATTAATACATGATATTATCTTCTATTGAAATCAGACAACAATGTTATATAGGAATCCCCGTAATGCAGCACTCACCAGTGCTTAGACCCAGGCCCGGCGCTCCCATTAGGCAAGGTTAGGCAATTGCCTAGGGTGCCAGGCTCTGCAGGGCGCCTCAAAATGAAAAAACATTGACTATTGTTGTTTAAACCTGTACGGCGGCCGCCGCACAACTTCCGAGGAATCCACGGGGAGGGGAGGGGAGGGGAGGGGGGAAGGGGCTATGAATCTTACCTGCATTAAGCTGCTCCTCTCTGCTCTGTCTCCTCCCCTCCGCTCACTGACTGTCGGGCGTGACATCATCATCACGGCCCGACAGTGTCTGTGAGTGGAGGGGAGAAGACAGCAGAGAGGAGCAGCTTAATGCAGGTAAGATAAGGAAAGACGTGGGGAGGGGAGGGAAGCGCAGATTTTGACAGGGTACCTGCGGCGGGGGGCGCCGATGATATTTAAAGTGTGCCTGCGGGCGGGCGGGGGGCGCCGATTTTCACAGTATGCCTAGGGCGCCAAGGACCCTAGCACCGGCGCTGCTTAGACCATTATATTTTCATAATTAATATATGAGTGTGTAGCCTTGAACATTTTCTTTGCATACTTGGCAAATTGAGATACCCAACAACAGTGATTTTAACTAGGCAGAAACATATACTTGTAAATCTTTATTATAAAATCAATTTTGAGCGGTCTTACCCTTTAAACGTTTAACCAAAGGCTAATTTTTGATATTACTATTATTTTGACCAACACCACATTTATCTTATTACAAATAAACAAAACAAAAACAATTCTACTCATATAAATCTATTGTATCTATCTACTGTATTTTTGTATTTTGAAGACTAAGGGGTATATTTACTAAACTGCAGGTTTGAAAAAGTGGAGATGTTGTCTATAGAAACCAATCAGATACTGGCTATCATTTATTTAGTGCATTCTACAAAATGATAGCTAGACTCTGATTGGTTGCTATAGGCAACATCTCCACTTTTTCAAACTACCAGTTTAGTAAATATATTTCTAAAAGGCTATTAGAAGTATGAGGACTGCCATGACCATATAAAGCAAAAGGCCCAGGAATACATCTCTACAATCTCTACATCTCTACATCTATAATCAGTACAATACAGAATTACATCATACATTATCCATAAAAATAGTTAAAATATAGGTTTATGTAAGTAAAGATGTGTTCGGCTCAACATACCGATTAAATTATGTTTTTTGTTCGGATGCAATTTAGATTTTCGATGGAAATTGTGTTCAACTCTACATCACATGTTTTTTGTCAAGAGCTAGAAACACATTTTGCCTTACTCAAAAAAGTT
The DNA here is from genome assembly GCF_038048845.1 of Mixophyes fleayi. Taxonomy (NCBI): domain Eukaryota; kingdom Metazoa; phylum Chordata; class Amphibia; order Anura; family Limnodynastidae; genus Mixophyes; species Mixophyes fleayi. The sequence goes on from NC_134402.1 coordinate 176,200,626, forward strand.
GAGATTGTATTATTATTATTATTATTATTATTGTAATAATTCATTTATAAAATGTAACAAAAGTCATCAGCATCATACAGTGGGAAAATAAAGCAAAAATGCAGAGGTTCAATTCAAGGAGCATAAATGCAGTACAAAAAAATTAAGCATAATGCGTTACACATAATAGACAAGATGCACAACAAACATAACGCACATTACATAATATAAGAACACATGTGAGTGAGGTACAAGTAGACAAGAAAACAGGAGGTGAGAAAGCCCTGCCTAGGAGAGGTTACAATCTAAATGGGAAGGGTAAGGTTAAGACAGGTAGGAGGGGGGGTGGCATGGAGTAAAGATGCGGGCAGAGTCAGCTGGGGTAGCAAGAGTGGAATTAAGTGGGAGATGGGTAGGCTTTGATGAAGAGGGGGGGTCTTAATGACAATTTAAAACTTTGCAGGCTGGTGTAGAAACTTTTATAGGTGGGAAGCAGCCTTGGAAAGGAATGGATGGGTGTCATCAGGGACAATTCAAGACAACAGCCATTGGCAGAGCAGGCAGGAAGGAGTACGAATTGAGATGAGGCTAAAGATGTGTGTGTGTGTATTGGGGTGGGGGGTGCTTGAAGCCTCTGTATGCAAGGGTAATGTGTTTTAAAAGGATTCTGTAGGGAACAGAGAGCTAAAGGAGGAAAGGAAAGAGGAGTCATAGTAGAAGAAATTCAGTTTCGTCAGAGCGATTTGGATAGATTTAAGTTGGAAGAGAAGTTTAATGTTGTATTATCTTTTATTGATTGCATATATATATATATATATATATATATATATATATATATATATATATATAATCATCTCTCCAGAATATCTATATATTAATAGCATAAGTACGACTTTTATGAGTGACATATTTCTATGACGCCTTTGTCTGACCAGGGCACATCATATACTAAATTAAAGGTCTTAGTCTGTAGATTTGCAAACAATTATTGGCAATGTAATTGGTTGCGTTGTTTCGGAGTTATTTCACAAAACATCCACCCACCATTTACAACTATGCATTACCTTTGTCCGTTGGAAAATGTGACAATTGGCAATACACCTGTGCACCTGCTGCTTGCTCTGGAAACTGTGACACTTAGTGAAATCTCCCAGTGCACCTGCTGGGTGACCTGGAATATGTGACTGCTGGGTGGTCTGAAAACTGTGACAGTTATTTCCAGCCACATACATCAATGCATCTTGCATGAACCTCAATCACGGACTGCTGTCTTATTTCATTATGCACTTATCCTTGCTTTGTTTACAACAAACATGCCAAGAGGCCACCCTTGAGGACGTTGACGTGGTGGAACACTTACAGGTGGCTCAGAGTGCACAGTTCAAAGATCTTACAGTCAAGAATATTATCGTCACGATCAATGTATAACAAAAACAACTGATACGCCTCTTGCATTGAACATGACGTATTCCCCACAATATTACTAATTGGGTCCTATGGACATGAAATGTGTGATCTGTGGTGCCCTACACTTTTTGGTAGAGGGGATTAATGGCCATCTTTGAGACTGCTGTCACAATGGAAATATTTTGTTGATGTAATTGGTTGCTCTATCATATTTAGCAGAACTGTTTATGCCAAATACCCTCGAATTACGTACTCATTATCTCCATAACATCCTTAATTACAACTCTGCATTTGGAAAAATATAGGTGAACCAGCTTCTCCTCAGGAAGTGTAAGGCTGCCAAAAGGGGAAAGGTAAGAGGTGATCCCTAGTCCTCTTGAAAATAGTCTGAAAAGGATAAAGAATCCCCGGCGCTATGTAAGGTGTTAAAAACTTACATGATATTCATAATATAACATGAGATTAATAGAGACTGTTATCTTTATATGTACTGAACTTAAAATGATTAAGGACGCTTTTGATAGTCCTTTAATTGTTGGGCTGTCTCTACAAGGAACCAATAATAATCAACATCTTGATCCCTATGCCTAACATGGGGGTCTGCCAATCACTCATACCTCATTCCCTTATTGGACTGCTATTGCAGGATCACACCTATATGGCTTTATTAGGACCCTTAAACAGTTTACAATCCATTATCTATCCCTGAGGATTCCAACTATCGAGGACAGTGAGAAGGCAGTTTAAGTATTCAGTGTATGCACAGTACCACTAATAGGACCAGACCTCTGGGGATTACCCCTAAAAGGTATTTTCATTCATACCATCGTTTGTTGGACTGGACTAATCTGCGTACTTACAGATTACAAGGGATGATGCTGAGTGATTTTGGACATATTATATTGCACCTATAAGTTTCCTATTGATTACAATTTGGATTACAACTGGAGAGTGTTTTCTCTTTCTCCTTCAGGATTATATATAGTATGGAAATTGGACCTTCTGAAGACTGCTTCAGAAGGAGTCTGGACACTATTGTTGATTACTACAGACAGATTATATAAAGGCAATGTGGATTTAACTATATGCTTATGATTTGTATATTGCTATTACCCAATTTGGGGATTTATGTTATATCAATTATGTGGTTTTATCAGTGCACTGATTGATTATCTTGTATATCATGACTGTATTGTTATATACTATTAAATACTTGTTTGTTAAATATTTATGCTTTGACATACCAATTACACCTTACATATCGCCAGGGATACTTTATCCTTTTCAGACAACTCAGCAATATTAGCTTTGAAGAATACAAAGGCAAATGCAGAGTTATCTGGCCACGGACCATATGTCTTTAAAATACATAGTGCTGTAGATCACTTAATAGGAAGCTTGCATCCAGATACTGCAGTTACTTCAAGTTACACCCAACTTTCTATCCCCGATACTCAACAGGCAAGTGAGCACTGTATTGCTAGAAATGTAGTATATAAAAAAGTTATTGAATTCTGTTAATAAATGAATGTAATAATTACATTTCAGTTTAATTTAAGGCAGTTACTGCCCGATTTACCTAGTTAATATTTAATTATATAGCATAATTTGTAATTTTTTATATATATAATTACTAATATTTAGGAAATACCATCTCACACTTTTTGTGTTGTATAACTAACTATTGCTTTTCGTGATACAGGTATTAATTTAATTATATTTGGATTGTTTTTAGTAAAGAAAAACTAGCAACTTTGTGAAAACAATAATGACTGAAATAATGAATAAATAAAGTTCCATGCAGAAATGAAACTAGGAGCCGGAAGCAGAGGCAGTTGCGCTTGGCGAAGACAAGGCAAGATCCAGCTGGGTCCAGATGGAGCTCTCAAAAAGGTGCCACGACCAGGGCCGGCGGTAAGCAGGGAAAGAAAGTTGGGGGGTGCTTTGCCTGAGAGGCACTCCCCTCTGCCTGCCATCCTCCACCCACTTGTCCACCGGCCAGCCAAGAAAAATAAAATGCTTACCAATATGGTAACCCCTTCTAACTGACTGTCAGGCGTCTCGTCCAACGTTTTTAGTGAGGAGCAGTGCTGAAAGGAGCCTGAAGAAGGAAAACAGATGAAAAAGAAAAAGAACAGAAGAAAGAAAGCCAAGTAAAGGAAACAAGGGGAAACACTGTCCTGAAGGGAAAACACTGTCATGAAGGGACAAAATGAAGATGGAGGGCATAGTGGGATGGTGAAGCGGCACACTGTGATGGTGAATTGGCACAGTGAGATGGTGATCGGGCACAGTGTAATGGTGAAGGGGCACAGTTTGATAGTGATGCAGGGGGCACAGCGTGATGATGGGGACAGTGTGATTAGGGGCACAGTGAGATGGTGATCGGGCACAGTGTGATGATGAAGGGGCACAGTTTGATAGTGATGCAGGGGGCACAGCGTGATGATGGGGACAGTGTGATTAGGGGCACAGTGAGATGGTGAACGGGCACAGTGTGATGGTGAAGGGGCACAGTTTGATAGTGATGCAGGGGGCAAAGTGTGATGATGGGGACAGTGTGATTAGGGGCACAGTGAGATGGTGGACAGGCACAATGTGATGGGGAAGGGGCACAGTGTGATAGTGATGCAGGGGGCACAGTGTGACGATGGGGACAGTGTGATTAGGGGCACAGTGTGAAAAGGGGGACATTATGAAAAGAGGCACAGTGTGATAATAGTGCCCAGTGGGCTAAAGCACAACGAATCTTCGTTCCATTTGTGACAACATATCTGTGTGAAGCTGGGTTTTCGGCTGTTGCTGTAACAAAATCAATACTGTTCAAAAAATCAATGTGGAACAGGAAATAAGGGTGGCATTGTACAAATGATCTCAAGGTTTGAAAAGTTGTGTAGTGCACAAGAGGTGCACACATCCCATTAATAAATTAGTTTGATATTTTAATAACATTCTTTAATAATTAAGCACATTTTTGTAAATATATGTTGTTTTATTTTGTTTGTTCTTCTTACTGTTAATGAATGCTGTAAATTGTCCTTTAAAAGTAAAATATTTTGAAAAAAATATATATATTCTTTTTCCTTGGGTTTATGCGTATTATTTTTGCAAACAAGTTAATAAGTATTCCTGTCCTGACCTAAATACTTATTACTTTATTTTGACCCAACTACTTAAAAAACGGGGCTGCGCAATAATTATTTTGGCTTATGGGTGCCTTGAAAAAATTATGTAGACCCTGAGGTTGCCTTTAACTGAGAAAGTTTGGGAACCACTGGCTTAGCTACAATGCTAGTTCCAGGAATTATGCTCTTTATTGTGTAACATGTTACACTGTAATAATTAACAAATTATCGTTGTGAATTACAATTTCTGACAGTTTGTCCATTTCCACACCTTTATATATACATTCTGTTATACCATCTCATCTGTTGTTATTTTTTTTGTGATTAGTGCTGTGTGCACCTTCATTTTGTGTTTTATATATTGTAAGTAATATCTGTGTAAATGGTGAGTACTGATGTCACCTAGTGTCAACATCTGTATTCATCTGAAAAAACCTGGGAGAAAAAGTGTCAAAAGGAAAGGAAGGAAACAAAAGTTAGTGAATTTTAATTACCACATTTTCATACAGATATAAAAACCATTTTGAGAATAGGTTGTAAATCACTTCATAATTGAGGTAAAATTATAGCAATAAAACAACAACTTCTCTTTCAATAATCTGCTGTTTGTAGACACAGGTATTAAAACTACATTTACAGAGATTCACTGACCTTATGAAGAGTCACTGTATAATTATCTCCAAAACAATAAAGGTAGTCATTAATATAGTGCTGAACAATCAAATAATTGTATTCAGGAACATAAATCCCTACCCTAGTGGGGCTTACAATCTAATTTCCCTACCACAAGCACATAAACACGTGCACCTCAGGGACAATTTAGTCAGAAGCCAACTAACCTACCAGTATGTGTTTGGTCTGTGGAAGGAAACTGGGGAACCCGTAGGAAGCCTATGCAAACAAGGGGAGAGTAATCGCAATACTGTTGAAACAAGATTTATTGAGATTAATAAATTTAAAGCAGCATAACAAAAACACAATATTTTTTTTACTAAAACATGCTGTAATGACACTGTGGCTGAATTTCTGATGCCATTTTTCTGCATATTTTGTTAGTTATCTTTCATTGTCCACTATTTTGTAGTGTGTTCTTTTGAGGAATGTGTGAAAAACAAGACACTCCAGGGAGAGTAACACCCTAGAATTTAGAGATTGTTGAGTACTTACATAACAATCATATTTGGCTTTGTCTTGCATTTATGTGCGCCGGTGCTTTTGAATGTCCCTGGATTAACCACAAATGAATACTTAAATAAATGTTCATGCTGTAGTGTTCATGTCTGCTTTGTGGATTATTGGTTAAAATGTTACAATATTATCCAGAGTAGCCAACATACAATTTCCAGGCACTCTTTGTTGTTGGTTACGCATATCTGTACATGTTACACCCACAGCAACACACTAAAGCACTTGTTCTTAACCTCTGGGTCAGGAACAAAATCTTAGGTTGCTGTGTCATTAAGCTTGGATCCCCGTGATTCTTGTTTTTCAATCATATTATGCACTTTTATGCATATTATGCACAGTTAAGAATTAATTGTTAATTATTTTATAGTAATCTAAGGTCCCCAATTTCCATAAATAATAGCTATGTAAATAGTAAACATAAGTATGTCACTAATGAAAAACTGAACCATATGTCACAAAGATTATTCATAGCCATCATTTTGCTTCTAGACGGAAAAGGTTAGAAACCTCTAACATTAGGCTGCACAAGTGGTCTACTATGCAGTGTATTGCACAACATGACACAGATATGTCCTATGGAAACTTAATGTGCACCTGCCTGTTGAACTAATATTTCACATTCATACAAAATCACATGGGGCTACAACTTTGAGGGCTTCTACACATATCAGTGCTGAAGTGCACTGAGTCTTCTATGCAATTTGACCATATGGATCGTATGTGCAGTGAAAGCCCTGAAAATCTGCCAGACCATATGATAATGAGTCACCATTAAACCTATCTGAAGCTATAGAGCTGTGAGTTTGTGCTGGATCTCACAGTAAATCCCCACATACAAACACATACCTCTTGTGACAATGTGGGAATTCTGCACTTTATCTGTAATGCTCAGAGCCGGATTAGGGGAGGGGCGGCACATGCCTCGGGCCCCCCTCTGTCAGGGTGCCCCTGGACCAGGTGCCAGCGGGGGACAATATGGTAGTTGGTGGCTGGCCCCTCCTCCGAGGCCAGAAACTTTTCTTCAAATGGCCACAAATCTTATTATGTGGCCTCCTCTTATCCCTGTAAGAGACAGATGTCCCATGGGACGTGCACCACATGACAGGTGCCAGCCCATGTGTGCAGAACAGCAAGAGAGGCAGAAAGAAGAGTCTGCCTCTCCTACACAACACAGCTGGAACAAGGTAAGTGTTGAGGGAAGGGAGTGGGTATGTTAATGTAATGTGTAAGGGAAGGGGGGTATCTTATTATAATGTGTGAGGGAAGGTAGGATGGTACACATTAATATAATGTGTGGGGGAATGGAGGGGAGGGGGGTTTTAATATAATGAGTGAGGGAAGGGTGAACTTAATATAATGTGTGAGGGAAGGGAGTGGGGGGGGTCTTAATATAATGTGGGTAGAAGGTAGGCTACTAATTTAATGGTGGAGTATAGGTGAAGGCTAATTATTTAATGGGTGCTATTTTATTTCTGGGATGATTGTAGGGCAATTTAATTTATTGGTGGGGCCTTTTAATTAAGATGGGTGATGGGACCTTTAATTTAATGCTGGGGCGGTTTAGGGGCTACTAATTTAAGGTGCGTCTGTTTGGGGAGAATGAGGTGTATTTATTAAATGTGAACATGAATTATTTAATGGCAGTGATGGTTGCGGGAAATAGGTATATTTATTACTTAAATGCTATTAATTTATTGGCGGGGTGGGGGGTCTCTACATTAATTTGGGTGGGAGATAGGCTATCAATTTAATGGTGGACTGTGAATCTGAGCGAATTATTTAATTGTGGCTGCTATTAATTTATTTGAGGGGTGATGGTGGGGCTAATTAATAGTGGGGCATATTCATTTAAGGTGAGGTGGCAGGACAATTTAATTTAATGCTGGGGTGGTTTGGGACTATTAATTGAATATGGGGCTGAGTTTGAGGAGGAGGGCTATTAATTAAACGTGAGTATGAATTATTTAATGCCGGGGATGGTTGTGAGAATTGGTTATACTTATTAAACGTAAATAATATTAATTGATTGCTGGGGTTGTTTTTAGTTAAGGAAATAGGTTTATTTATTAAACGGGAATACTATTAATTTAATGTTTGGACTGGAGACAGGCCTAATTATTAAACATGGGTGCCACTGATTTCACGCCAGGGATGTTTGGAGTTTTCTACATTTCATGTACTCTTTTTCTGATAAATAGGGCCCCCAACATTCCAGGGTCCAGACAAGCAGCAACTGAGCTAGAGTAACCAGCAGCCACAGGTAATGAATGCGACAAGAACAGGAAGGAGACAGCAGGATTGTCTGTCAATTGTGCTGAATCTGGTGGGGCTTTCCCGAATTTGGATGACTATTTCGCTTAGTCAGGATTTGGCCCGACTGCAAGGACAGTTGGGAGGTAAGTCCTGCTTCACACTGCACTGCTGGTAAAGGCAGAGCTATATGTACCTAACAATAGTGCACACAGTATTGCCTGTGTATTTGTCAAAAATTTGTCTAAAGGACTAACCATATTACATCTGTTTTAAGCGCACCAGGCTCCTCTGAGCCTTAATCCAGCTCTGGTTGTGCCGCAGTAGCTCAGGGCAAGGGGTTGATTGGCATTCAGTATGTGAAAACGAGGTAGTGGGCAGAGCTCCAGTGACAGTGCAGATGTCCTGTCAGAGATATCTGGGTATTGCTGTATGCAGTACTTCTTTCTGACTGGATATGGAGGATTCTGCCTGGGAAGGAGACCTGCTAACTGTGAACCATGAACTCTGGAGCAGTGGCTTCTTGCTTTTAGATAGTGAGCCCCACTGAATGTAAGTAAAGCCACAGCCCATAAGCATAAACCATGCCTGCGTTTGCTTAAATCCTGAGCTTTGTGGTTTGAAAATTTGCAGCCTTTGGCTGTGTCAGAGTTGTGGTATACTGGCCTCATCTACTTCGGGCACCCTAGTCTTAACTGACATAGGACAATACTCAAGCCAACATAACTCTTTGCACAGCATTTAGAAGATTTTGGACCTGTGACTTAAATTAGAAAGTCTGCAAATGTAAACACCCTTGTCACTTTTTCTCCTTAAATACTACTCACCAGAGCCATATTTATGTATCATGTATGATGTAACATGTAACATGTAACACATTACAAGAATTTGATTTCAGAGCTTACCTTATTTCTAATGTTACAATTAACATTAACATTGACATTTTTGTTTAGTTGATATGAACATATTTAGGTCCGAATTTATGGAAAGGTCATGGAGCCTAGTGCATCAGATCTGGTAAGGGTGACACTCAATTTTCATACATTGATTTAATTTTATATATTAATTTATTATTAACAGATTGTGAACATTAACCATAAATTCAACTGGTGTTGGTCCACTTTCATATGTTTATTTTATATACAATTGATGGGATGCAGTGGTGGAGGGAACCACGGAGAGCTCCTACTGTAGGTGGCTGTTGGGGGATATGAGGCAGAAAAGAATTTGCAAACTATAAGAACAGAATATTTAAATGAGGCCCTGTACATATTAATCCACTTCCTCTCAAATAAGTTTAGACTAATAGGCTCTGGTAACCCAGGAACACCTCCAAACAGGCATAATCTTTGCTCCTTGCTGTTCAATACAAAAAGTAGAGATTTCATTCTGCAGGTATTATTTATGTACAAATAAATCCTATAATACAAAATATGCTTGTTAAATTATCTAGCTGCCACTAGCATACAATGCGTTTCCATATAACCTTGACTGCATGTCCTTCCTTTCTGTTATCCACTGTCAATGAGCCCACATTATTATTTTCTATAAGTCAACCTTGTCTTCCCTTTTAGGTACCTATAACAAAGATAAAGTAATGGACAGTTAATAGCTTTACATAAGCTGAAATGCAATAGCGCTGGGAATTCCTCTTTAATTTTAACTTTAAACTTGATCTTTTGGCTGCATGACTGACCAGCTTATTACCTGTACTGAACAAGGTTCTATCAATGCAGAACGTCCCAGGTCCACAGACCAAAGACAAACCCTGCTATTGTATAGACTGGTGCCTCTTGTCAAGTTAATATAAAGGTATCTGACAGCCATTATTTTCTAGCGTAAGGGATTACACTAGAAAGAGAATAATGATATATTAATAATTCAGATATGTTCCACTATACTTTCTAAATTGGAGAATTAATTTTTGCTGAAATATCCTGCCAAACCTAATTAAAATGAATGCTATATTTTGTAGAGCCATTAATAAGGCTGGTTATCTCTCCTGTAGATCATCTGATACAGCAAAGCAATGGCAAAGTATAGAGTATGAGAAGCTTTAGAAGCTAACAGAGCCCTGGACTCTTATCCGACTGTATCTACACATGAAAAATGATCTTTTATTCTACAGTTGCTGTTGGATTCTGTGTCCAGTTCAAAACAAGTCATCTGTGCAGGACTAGAACACAGTTTTATACCATTTGAAATGCTTTCTTACCTCCACTGTAGATTGTAGAAGGAAAAGCACAAAGGGGGCTTATTGTTTATCATGTCAGACCCAGCTGCCACTGAGACGTTTCTGTTACAGGACTGAAATATGTTAAATGTAATAAAGCATGCATATCACGTATAATGGCTACAAAGAGAGTACATGTTTTTGTGACTGAGGCCCTATTTACATTCCTTCTATCTCTTTTATTAAACTAATGGCTACCAGTGGACTACAAAAAAGAAAAGCAATGTATGTATCTGACTTCAAATCTGTCTTAATGTGTGCACTCACTCGTGTCTAATGCACATGGAGGGCCACAATCTCCCAAACGTACAATTCCTGGAGAAAATATACAGTTCTCTAGTTTCCGACTATTGCTTTTGTAGTTGGTAAAAAGGAAACTTTTTACATGTAGCCGTCTCATGTCTTTTAATACACAAAAACTTCTAAAAAAAACCTTCTAAATATTTTGCACTTTTCAAATGTTAATGTATGCTCACAGCTCTGCTGAAGCTTGTATATATATATATATATATATATATATATATATATATATATATGTATATGTATGTATGTATGTATCTATGCCGTATATGTAATGAGAGAGGTCAGGCCAGCCTGGTTCAAGCTGAAGGGAAAGTGATTGTAACTCAGATAGCCATGCCTTACAACAGTGGTATGCAGAAGAGCACAGTGGATGCTCTACAGCAGCAGAAGACCACAACAGGTTCCACTACTGTCAACTAAGAATGGGGAACTGAGGCTACTCTGAGCACCGGCTCACCAAAAGTGGACAGTTGAAGATAAGAAAAACAAATCTCAATTTCGGCAGCAATATGCAGTAGGTAGGGTCAGAATTTGGCATAAACAACATGAATCCACCTTATGTCAATGTTGTAGGTAGGTGGTAGTGGTGGTGAAATGGTGTGTGGAATGCTGAGGATTTCTTGGCACACATTAAGCTCCTTAATATTAATTGAACATTGTTTAAATGTCACAGCCTACATGAGTATTCTTGCTGACCATGTGCATCCTTTTATAGTCACAGTCTATCCATCTTTTAATGACTATTTCCAGCAGGATAAAAGGTCATGTCATTTTATGCGGGTTCCAAACATGACAATGAGTTCAGTGTACTCCAATGGCCTCCACAGTCACCAGATCTCAAGCCCTTGGGATCTGGTGGAGCAGGAGCTTTGAAGAATGAATGTGCAGCAGACAAATCTGCAGCAACTGCATAAAGCTATTATGTCAACATGTACCGGAATCTGCAAAAGGGGCGGGGGGTTATTAAAACAAGTAATATGCTTACATCAACCCTAAGGGAACAAAGTTTGACAATTTTGAGTTGTGTGTGAGCCTAAAATAATTGTTATGATCTTCAGTGGGCTGAATGGAAAATGCAGTCAGCTGCCAATTACAATGACAAGTGTATGTTGTCATTAGACAACCATAATTTACCTTTTGGCCCAGATATATGGGGGTGGAATGAGAATCTGAGTGTTCAAGGGTGTGACTTAAACTGTGGCAGTCAAGCCAAACGACGAGACTGCTTTTTGTGGCCAACATTAATGATATTTAAAACATTTGGAGGTGTATCAATGGATATAGTTAACAGCTCTATATCAGTAATATTGTAAAACAAAGATAAGTGGGCCTTGGAGAAAGACATCAATATATATATATATATATATATATATATATATATATATATATATATAATGTATATATACACTATTAGAAAACAAGCTGCTAGAGTTGGTGAAGCTGTCAAATCCATAAAGACATGCTATATAGCATCTTCCCAGAGCCATCAAAAGCAAAAGTTAAATGTGTGTTTCAATTTCAGGGTTGTGAACATTTTCTTTGTGTTGTGATTTTTTTATAAAACACACACAGTAACTGTGGGGCATCCTACAAAATGTTCCTACACTTTATACAGTATGTAGGGGTTTATTAATTGGAATGATCTAAAGCAAGAGTTATGATATAAGTGTGGTAAGGACTGATTACCAAGAGGACTAACTGAGTTGCAGTTCTAGGCCCTTCTCATAAACAGGATAACCAGATGGTGATTGCAAACTTTAGGACCAACAAAAATGTTGCCATTTTTGCAAATTCATGTGCTTTCTGTAAAATTGGAAGCAATTTCTCAAAAGTAGACAATTTGCACTGTGGTTTACATTTGTTATGGTTTGTAAATGACCCTTATGGGTTTCAAGTAGATGCGAGTTGTCTTTCACGTTATTTTATTATTCAGTCATTTTTGCTCGCACCTCCTAGGGGGCAACCAAAAATGAGCAAATTAAATCCTATTTCCAGGCGCAATCCTTACCCAGGTCTTGTTATTTAATTACACTTAATTATAACATGGGAGGCAACACCCAGCTAACTGAATTATCCCCTCAATGGATTAATCAAAACAATATGGGACTTTCCACTGGCAAATTAGAATTCTTGTCAAGGCTATTTTCGGAAGGCTCACCTATCTCAATCCAGAAGACTTGAAGGAGAGGAAGATCAATTAAACAAAGCCATTAATTTTGCACTGCTAGGGCAATGAGATGTTTTTTTAAGCCATGTAAAACAAATAAACAATAAAATACAGAAGTTAAACAAAGGCTGCAATATCACAGTATGTGTTGTCACTAATGCAAAGGAAAATAAGAAATATAGGGCTAGAGTCCTTAATACTTGTTAATTATACAGGCGCTACAACTCATCAGCGCTGCAGGAATGTTTCAAATCTGCCACCAAGTGGCTCGATTGGTGAATTAGTTATCACATCAATCACGCAGACGGAGATTTGAAAGCAACTTTATTGATCACATTACTGAGCCACTTGGCATTCTAAGGTGTTTCATATTAGCATTTAAAAGACCATTATTTGAAACGGCAAACTGGTGAAACCTTAAAAGCTGTGCAAAGCTTTAGTAAAAATTGAATGCTATCAGATACACTGTAATGTGATCTGCCAAGCTGAAAAGTCAGGCTGCGTGAGATTTCAAACAGTATCAGGCAGCACTGGTATCTTGCAGTGGTGTTCCCATATAATTAACAAGTAACAAGCCCCCTTAACGCCAATGTATTTTGCAATAGTCATCAAACACATTGCTTTATGCATTATTAAAAAGGATCTAAGAAATGTAACTTTATGCTAATTTAGGGCATGATGCTGAGTTAGGAGCAAAGCAAAAAAGAGGAGTAACTTTGCACCTTGGCAAAACCATGTTGCATTGGAGGGGAAGCAAATTTAAAATGTAGGCACAGATTTATAGTTTAGGATATGGCATGTCATAGATTAACTTTAATTTCAGTGTAAAATCGTGCTAAATCATTTTCTTAAGTATTTTCTTCGAATGTATAGGGTTTGGATAAACAAGGTTACCTAAAAAAAATGTTTGTTTTTGAAAAATTGACTAACAAACTAGTGGATTAAAAAAACTAGAAGGGGTCTATTTATTAACCTATGAAGAGGTTTTAATCACATTAAATCCCCTGAAAACTGCAGCTTTTAAGGCATTACAGCATTTTAAACTAACAAGACTATTTATTATTAGAGGGTCTCAGTAGATATCGGAGACATCTGCTGCAGTCCCAGCTTCTTCAATCAGGACTGGGAAAATGCCCAATTCGGAGCTTGACGCCGATAGCTAACACTAAGCTGTTCTATCCTAAGGAGAGCATCGCAGAAGAGGGATCATCACATCCCTCCCCGGCCGGCTGCATGCTCCTCCTCTTCTTCCTATTGTAAAGTGTGAAAAGGCCATAAGAACTTGTAGGCAAAGTGATGGTGATTGTGATCACTTTACTATATAAAATTCGCCGGGACAGGCTCCTATTTGAGAGCATTTTAATAAATAGATATGCTAATAACTTTATTATCACTGCGATAAGAAAAGATAACTAATGTATAGGAAATGTGAGAAGATGCGAGGGGTCATATATAGACCTAAAAAATTGGCAACAAATACCGAACTTTGGTCCCTAAGGTTATATCTATGGTCAGATAAGATACACAATAATAATAGTTTCCCACCAGGGGGTAAATGTATGAACATGCGGGTTCTTCAACACCCGCGTGTTCGGCGATTAAATTTGAAGCGGCGATGCATTGTAAAGGGAAGTTTCCCTTTACAATGCAGCGCCGCTTGAAATTTAATCGCCGAACACGCTGAACACGCGGGTGTTAAAGAACCCGCATGTTCATACATTTACCCCCAGGTGGGTAAATCTAAATATTGTACAAATTTACAATTGTATTAGTTTTGTCTTCCATCTATTTCACATTTACATTTTGGGTTTGTTTTTAGTAAATGTTCATATGTAGTCATTGGTAACGTCATTTAAACCATTCCCAGAACTGAAAAAATTGCTTAAAATATATAAAAGCAAATAAAATATCATCATTTATTCTGTGCTGAAGCAGCGCTCGGGGCACAATCAGGCCTGAATTTCGTGTGAGTAATTTGAGTGAAAAAGAGTACAGCACATCAAAAAGTCAGCTATTTTCAGAGAGAGTGGGAAAGTTTTAAAGGTGAAAGGTGACAAAGTTGTGAATAAATGTTCCTTTCAAACAGAATCCATTTGAAACAGACTAGACTGGAAAGATTTACCTTACCACAAATGGTGCTTCCTTTAAACTACTGCTTTTTAACATTTAGATTTCCTGTGGACATATGAAACATAATGACGTCTAAGCTACTTGCGCTTGTATATATATATCATACATTTCTTAGCTGCGCAACAGCAATCAATTATGTAAAAAAAAAAAAAAAGTTCAAGTGAATAAAAGCTTGAATATGTCAAACACAAATAAAGGCTGGCATGCTAGTCGTGACCTTAAACACAACTACACACATGTTCGTCAGCATTACCTTCTTAGTTTTTAAAACTAATAAGTGTAAAGCTTTACAATGTTTAGTGTTGCTGTCAGATCTTCTAGTCACCATTGGTAATAGAAATGTCCATTTAAATAAGATAAACATGTATTTAGTTTATAATATACAAACAAAATAACTATATAAAATTAAAAAGGGAGAAACAGACAACAAAATATTAGAGGGAATAAAGAGACAATAATAATGAAATGGAGCCTTCTATCTTCAGCTCTATTAAGATGTCAGATAAACAGAATATTTTGTCGCTGAATAAATCCTATTTTATACACCTAAAGTAGGATAAATCCTAGATTACTAATTCCTTTGGTGCATTTGCAAGATTTCAAAAGGCCATAGCTTTAGAATTGTGAGATGCGCACCCTTTTGCTTAGTGTATCTTTGCGTTTTTTGCACTGTGCATGCTCATGAAGTGAATGTAAGCAACCAGGGCTATGCAGACTTGTGACCTTATGGCACTTACTACTCTTTATACCTGAAGAGGCGTGATGGGGGAGGGAAGTGGTGATCTACTGTAGGCAATGTAAGGGTGTGTTTGAGAAACTGAGTACGGATTCAAACTGGGACACAGTTGCAGATACAGCTGAAAAAGTGGTTTTATGTGCATGTGCTCAGGGGCAGGTGTAAGCAACGGAAGATCATAATGACAAATCCCCAAACTAGTTTAATGATTGTAATTAGAGGTTTGTGAATAATTCACAGATGCTTATTGGGACGTTAGAAGTCTATATTAGCAGGAGCAGGCTTGGCCGGTCCTATAGTGGGCTACCTTGGGCTGAATCACTGGGCCACCTGCATTTTTTCCCTTTAAAATGTTCCTAATAAGCTGCCAAGTTGAGTCATGCCCCCTGGGCTAATATTTGCCAGTCCTCCCCTGTATATTAGGGCCTGTCGAGAATGTTGTAGCAAAGATAAAAAAAAAATATTTGTATTTAATGCATGTAGGTAAGTTGTCCCTGCAGTATTAGCAAGGTTATTCATGTTTAAATGATGTGTCATAGTAACTGTTCTAGTAACATATAAAATAAAAGCTTTTTGTGTTATGGCTAGTAGTAGTTATCATAAGCTTGCAGAACTATAGGAGTAGAAGTCTTCACCTTTAGCAGCCACTTTTCCTTTAGAGACTAGTTATGCTCACAGTTACTCTGATGCCCCCAGGTCTTAAACTCAAGGTAGTGCAAGTTTATGAGTAACTCCATAGCACAGAGTAGGAAGAGATGACAGGAGGTCCGGGTGGTCGGGAATTGGCTGAGGTTTACGGACTGAAGCAGACAGTGTAGTGAGGTACAGGCAAAAGGTCTGGGCCGGCAGCAAACAGGGGTATCCGAGTCACAGGCAAGGTCAGGGCCACGAGCAAACAATCAAATCCAGGAAAACAAGCTAAAGGGTCATACACAGTAATCAGTCCAGAAATCAGAGTAACAGACAGGATCAGGTTAGCTAATCAGGAACTGAGACGCTGTAACCGGCAGGGAGGCTAAGCCCTCCGTGCCTAATATACACAGACTGGCCAATAGAGGCAGGGTAGTCCAGGAGATAGAAATTGGCCTCTGGGCTGTTTAATTAATCCTGACCCCTCTGCGCATGCGCCCGGCTGCTCCTGATGCCGGGAAGCGTCGATAGACAAGATAGCGTCCCGACCGTTGCCTTAGCAATGGCCGGGCGAAAACAGGAAGTGACGTTTCATCATGGAGATGGCCGGGACGCGGCTGAGCACAGTGAGCTGTGGTGGCTTGAGGCACCGCCGCGGTTCATAACATTTTGTACATGTTTACAAGTTGGCCGTAAGTGTCTGAGGTGTGTGTCTGTTGTGGTGGGGACACATCTGCTACTCATTCAGACCTGGACGCATCTTCAAGTCTGAATACGGCATAAATACACATACATTTGACAAACTGAATTAGCACTACTTCATGATATGACAAAAGAGGAGGGTAGGTTGGAAAATGTCTGTCTGGCTGCCTTCCTCATCATCATTTATTTATATAGCTCCAGCAAATTTCGTAGCGCATTACAATTTCCTGTGACTGAGCCACTCAGAGATTTCCCCTGCCCTAACATATTTTACGCTAGTCATTGCAGTCCTCATAGACCTCTATTGGGACTGTGATGTGATACAATTTAACCAGCCTTCAAAAACTAATGCCATCTCAAGACATGAGTGACAGAGGGGAGTGGTACAATGTCTGCTACTACCTATATTCACCAGAGCACGCCACAAGGAGAGATAGATGTGATAGATTTTTAATCAGGTCACAGTCCATCAAACTGACCCTTGGTGCGGTGGGCGGTACACTAGAGGTTACTAGCTCAGAAGGCAGAATGGTCAGAGTAGCCAAAGTCAACAGGATGCAGATAACACAATCAGCATCAGCAGGTAGGGAAATAGTCAGGGTCAATATGTAAGTGCAGTACAAATTCAGGATCCAGGCTTGCTGCAATTTTAAAACACTGAAAAAATCGAACCTTGATACATTTATCCCCAGGACTATACACAGTGCTCGAGGTGAGGTCAAGTGACCTATACAGTGGCAATATAACCTCCCTTATCCTGCCGCTAATACATCTTCCTATACAACCAAGTATTCTACTGGCATTTACCACTACTTTACTACACCAATTCCTACATATCATCTGACACTATTACTCCAAGGTCCCTTTCCTTTGTTAGCCTTTGTTACATCACCACTCATTCTGTACTCTGCTTTCGGATATTTGTGCCCCACATGCATTATTTTACATTTTCGTTTATAAAATTTAAAATTACACACTTTAGTCCATTCCTCTATTTTCTCTAAATCCCTCTGCACTTGTTTATTACATCTTCTGGGCATCTACCATTACAAATATTTGAATCAGTTGCAAAGAACATACTTTTCCTTGTAAACCATAAGTAATATCACTAATGAATACAGTAAACAAAATAAGACACAGGACTAATCTGTGAGTTCTCCAGTGCTTACAGGTCCTTTGTCTGAGCTTACCCTTTAGAAAATTCAGTCTACTGCCAAACCTTTATCCATCCCACTATATATGAGTGAAATCCAAGTAATGCAGTTTCTGAATTCATTTATTGTGGTGTACCGTATCAAACGCCTTGAAAAATCTAAATATTATACATCAAGTGAGCCACCCTGATCTATCACTTAAGATACTGAGTCAAAATAATCCAGTATATTTATTTGACATGGTCTCCCAGCAGCACATCTATACAACATTGGATTTTGTAATTTATTTGACTCTACATAGTCAACAAGCACCACTGTTTTTTCTTTATTATTTCTGGATGCATATCATTTAGACTGACTTATCAACTTTTACTTTTGAGAGTTTTGGTGTCTGTAAATATGGTTGGTAGAAGACTGCATATGACCTCACAATGATAACAAGCCCATGTGACATCAGATGAGATCTGCCTATTCAGACCGACTTCCGGATATCGTCCAATTATCTATATAATGTGAGGTTAAATAGTTGTCCAAGGGCCATGTGGCAGGACCGTATTGTGTGTAGCTGGCATTACACAATGCTCTAAAGTGGGGACACTGATCACTGGTACAGATAGATTACATACAATGAGGTATGGAAACAGAGAATTAATTGGCCATGACCATTTCTCTAGCTCGGTTACAGTTGACCTAGAAGGACATAAAATAATTGTTTGCTCTGATTTAACGCCACACACTTGCATATGCTGGCTAGATGGATAATTATATAAGTTAGCGAGTCCATGACGTTTTGGTCTTTTGCTTGCCAATCAAATTAATCTTTCTTCATGGATAAAATAATTCAACACATTATATAAAATCAATAGTTCTGAGTTATTTACAAATGCCAGCATAGCATCATAAAGATCTAGGATATTTGTGGTGTTTAATTAACTGAAGGCTTGCATTCCTTTCTCATTTTAAGAGTAAAATCATTTGGAAAATAATGTACGCTTTATATTTTGCACAACAATAAATATTTATACTTCTATTTCTCACTAGCAGCTAATGAGGTTTTACAAATAAACATTATGTTACAGTTCTAAGAATCACTATTTTGTTTTTTAAATTCGTTTGTTCTTTGTGCCACTCAGTAACACCACCATCTGGCATTGGAAAAATCCTCAAATTTGTCTCCTCTTATTTTCCTTTTGAAGGAGTGATATTTGTTGATGTTTTCCAGATTGTATACTATAAATCTTGATCACAACTTTTCCACGTTTCCCTTCAGAAATTTTTATGATATCATGACCATAATTATTATTAAGTTCTAGCGTGCCAGGGAAACTTTTAACTGCCTTGAAATGAAAACAGTTACTGTTAAGTGAAACAAACAAAAGTTTGGATATACTTAATTCAAAATTTGCTCAGGCTATCTTAAGTGCAACATTTGTCAGCACTGAAATTTTCTTTCTTTTCTTTCTTTCTCTGGATGTATGACCAAGAAAATAATATAATAGCAATGAAATAATATATGTTCTATAACTAAACCAGAGAAGAAATAAGCCTGAGCTCAGTATATTCCATATTATATATGGTACCAGCTGCGTGGCTCTAAGCCTGCGCTCGGTATATCCCATATTATAAATGGTACCAGCTGCGTAGCAATATAAATGCCCATACATGTATACAAAACAAAAAGAGACAGTTGTCAGCGCTTATCCTCAACACTGCATATCTGTGTATATCTAGCAATATGAAAACATATAATGAGGTGCCCTTGATGCTGGGATGCAGGCTTAAATGTTCTGAACAAAATATGAACTAAAACCTCATGTTTTTATATTGCTAGATACACACAGATATGCAGTGTTGAGGATAAGCGCTGACAACAACAACTGTTTTTTTTATATTCTATTACTAAAAATATAATAAAAATAGTGTATGCTAAGTGGTATGCAAATTAACCAGCTTGCAAAAAACCACTGCTGATATATGTCGAGTTGGAGGCTTTATGTCTCCAATCCAACATATTTTTATTGCAGCTGGCAATAGCAGCCGTGTTCTCCCTCATGCCTCATTGCTGATCAATTTGTTGCATGCCCCTCTGATCATCAGCACATGCATTCAAATAAATGCTATGGTTGTGCTTTAGAGTTGGGCACAAGTACATTAGCATGGCATAAATATGCATCTTGCACTGCGAATGCACAGGACTTGTATTATGTGCTGCACACATCTGACACTTGTGGTCCCTTGCGTTTGAAGAAGCGAACCAGGAACGGCAAGACAGGCAAGTGGGTACAATAAGAGCGTACAGACACAAGTTAAGCATAGCCCTTTAAGATATGTCTTACTTAATATTGGCATCTTTTACATGCAACTCTAAATCGCCTCCTCCGTATTAAACAAAAAAGCAATAAACATTTCTACATTCAGTGGCCAGATTTCCTCAGTTGTTGGGATTATCTATAGAAGTGTTAACTAGATCCCCCTGTCATTAATATTACATATAAGCTGCTATTAGATGCAAATAACACTGGATCTAATACTGTGCTGGGGAAATTGATTAAAACTTTTCCTTGCTATAGGCTCTATGAAGTATACAAATAAATACAAAATATAATTTAAAAAAATTACAAAATAAATAGAAAAAAATTGAAACATAAATACAAAGTTCATGTTAAGAAAATAAGCATTAAAAAATACCTTCCCTCTTCCCATCATTCCTAGACAGCATCATGCATTGTGTGTGACACAAGTACATTTTGTATGGACACTCGTACAAAAAGGTGTGAATGTCATCATAAACACCCCAATTTACATCAGCCCCCCAATATGTGTCTTTTTAGTCCTTGTCCCATCCCTTCTTCTCCCTAACTAAAACATTGTGCAGACAGGTATGTTGTACTTGTGTGTTGTGTGGGTATACCATAAGGGCAAAAATAATTAAAATAAAAACAAAATATACACCTTAATTCTTGGCCTACAAATGTGTCAAATCTTGTGCACATATTTTATATCCCTTTAGTTAGAGAAACTAGTCAATTTTATTTATATATTTCTATTTTTACAATAAACAAATACTACTTATAATATCCAGAGGAATTCATAATCGAAAGAGGGACGTCTTGATTTGTACAGGGCAATAGATTGGACTCACTTAGAATATTGTGTTGCATTTTGGAGACCTCACCTTCAGAAGGATATTGATCAAATATGGAAAATAAGGGCTACACAAGTGGTGCAGAGTTTAAACCACAATGGTTAACATAAAAGACAAAAAGTATAGTACAACTTAAAGAAGAAAAATTATGCCAGAATAAAGGAACACTGTCTCCAATTAGAAAGTACAGAGTTTAAGTGTAGTGTTAGGGAATATTATTTTACTGTAAGAGCTGTGGATGGAACAAACTTCAAGAAGATATATTGCTTAAAAAAACAGGGAAAAAATTATTTAGACATGCTCAATGCAAACATAGGTCTATCTTGATAAGAACACTTAATAAATAAAAGTACACATCTAGGTGGACCAATTGTTTGTTATCTATTTCAACTTTCTCTGTTTCTGTATTAACATTTATAAATAAGTTATTCTCTCTCAGATAGCAAAATTATTTGCCCTGCAAAGCCACAAAAATAATGTCCCATCAAAACACGCAAGTAAAGGATTTCTGTAGCCTCTCATTTTATATTGTCTTGTCATAGATGTGATAGGTTGAAGGTTAACAGGGAGTTTACCAATCCTTAACCTGAATCTGAGGATAGCAGAGGAAGAGTTATAACAGTTTTGAGAATTAGTCCATGTGAACAAGAGGCAAACCAAGATTCCTGCCATGGCTGTTCATCTGACTACTGGGCACAATACTATGGACAACAGGTCTATCCAGCACACTACTCATAATGTGACTACATGTGCATGGGAATACTGTCTGTGGAAGGAAGGAAGGACAGAGATTATTTTTTGTGTGACATTGCTTCTCCTCATGTAGTGAAGGGAGGTAGGCTAAGAGAAAGAAACACATCTGTGTTTCTCCTGGATTTCTGCTGCCTAAAATAATATTCTCAGCTTGACTCATCAAATCATATCTAATTGTGACAGATACACTTTAAGACTAGGGGGTAAATTTATCATACCCCGGTTTTGTCAACTCCCGCAAGTTTGGCGTCTTCGCAGCTTAAATTTAAAGCGGCGCTGCCTTGTAAAGGGAAGTTTCCCTTTACAGGGCAGCGCCGCTTTAAATTTAAGCTGC
This sequence comes from Mixophyes fleayi, assembly GCF_038048845.1. Taxonomy (NCBI): domain Eukaryota; kingdom Metazoa; phylum Chordata; class Amphibia; order Anura; family Limnodynastidae; genus Mixophyes; species Mixophyes fleayi. The sequence continues at coordinate 176,222,862 of NC_134402.1, forward strand.
GAAGACACCAAACTTGCAGGAGTTGACAAAACCGGGGTATGATACATTTACCCCCTAAGGTCTTGGACAGTGTGCAACATTAGTAAAACAAATTAAATTGTTTGAAAGCACTGTTGCTGTTTGACAATCCGCGGCCCCACAGCTTCAATGTAAACCCGCTGGGGTTTTATCACATGAAATTACAGTGGTTTCACTGGCTAAGACCACCTGTGATTTCGTTAGATGCCTGTAATTTCATTGGATGAAAATGTTGAGGCTTACTAGTTATAAACAATAATGCGGAGAGGTCACAAACCACAACCAAGAGACAAAATAATAAGGTAGTAAGACAGAAGTGTGACATGGTACTATTATGTTGACCAGAGGCTGTGTCGGGCACAAAGCTATGATGCCGTGCTTAGGGTTGTACAGCATACAGGGGTATGCGGATCTACTAGCTATAGTATAGCATGGGCTGTGTTTACTGGATTGCCGCTATTCAGATACATTAAAAATGTTGAACTCGGACAGCACTGCATGGACCACATTTGTAACTCCATGTAATTTTAGATTGTGTGAAGAAATAATACATATAATGACATAAAGTAAGGTTTATAGGCACGATTTCAATGAAAATTACATATTCAAAAGTATTTAAAAAATATTAAAAAACTAGCATCTGAAATGCAATGCATAACCTTCATATGTGCCTTGACAGAGTTTCCGCTATCGTTAAATCACTTAACTATTTTTCAATGTGTTTGGTCAGGAAGGCCTAATTTAATGTGATAAAATGCCTCAGAAGGGGTTTCAGAGAATCAAGGATGCTGAAGTAAATCTGACTATTTATGTCTTGCGTAATTCCAATGCCACATAAGAGGAAAGCCAAATTATTAACTTATGCAATAGATCAGATATGTTTCTCAAAAATAAACGCAGAACGTTTGTGCTTTTATACAAATATTGGTTTAGCACTCCCTCTATGAAGTACGGATGAAAGAACCTATAAGACATACCTATCACTTTCCCACTACGTTATGTCAGACTGACTTTGGAGTTTTCCATGAATGCCTTTTCATTAGACATACCATTTAACATCTATCAGAAGCCCAGAACACACTTTACTGCTATCAGACGTGCTTTCCCTCACAGCCTTCAATAGTGCTCTTAATGTCACAGCTAATACACAAAACGCTATGTCAGGGGAGAATGGCTGCACAGATTCAGCTTACATGTGAGCTGTCTGAGCTGATCAGGGTGTTTCATGTCACATAAAACTAGTATGATGGCTGTCGGACCAAATTAGCATAAAATAACATCAAGGCGTTTTATTAATAAATACTTTTGTACAAATCTTTCAGGACCAGAATATGAATTTAGATAGCTTAAAGTTAGGATATTACTAGATAGAATTTATCAATCACTCTTGCATTTTTGGGCCAGCTGTACCAATGATGAAATAAATTGCTTATTAGAAAAATACAAATTAAATTAACTAGAAGAGATATTGGGCCTGATTCATTAAAGAACGCAAAGTGAGGTTTTTTTAAAAATTGGTCGGAAAATGCACGCAGGTGCGTCTATATTCAAGTACAAGCGGATGTCTAGAAACGTTTCTACCTGAATATCGGAGTAAGTACACACTGCATATACGGCACTTGCTTTATACAGACAGTTGCAACACACTGCAGGATATGCACTATGTATATATATATATATATAAAGTCCCATCAGAACGCTAAGATAAAACAAATATTAAATACATTAATACCTGTTAATAATATAATCATTCATAAAAAGACAAAATGTTTTCCTTTTTTTAAACCATGAAATACATTTATCATGATGTAAGTAATGCCTGCTGTACATAAAATTCATATTTACAGCTGCTCTTAATTCCAAACACATGTTCTAGCATGCATATGCGATCATCATCACCGTCAATAGGCACTCACACCTGACCTGTATCTGGTGCAAGTGATACAGCTATAAATCGGACATATGCACGTGCACTCACCCTTGGCACGCCTTTATTATATATTGCCCACGTGCATACGACCCTTCCCTCCCATGTTCCACTCTTGAAATCGTAGGCTGTCGGAAGTTTACTTCTGCAATCGAAGATGAATTGCATGAACTTGTATTCACTGGCATATACTCCATTTCTGAGCATGCGCAGAGCAAGTTTATGTAAAATACGGCGCATATCAAGATTTACATTAATTAATGAATCAGGCCCATTATGTGTTTTTTAAGGAAGTGGCTAGATATTAAGAGGTATTTTAAATATAAAAAAGTAGCAAGCTGGGGCGTGGTCTGGGAGCCATATTGCTGGGACACGTTTTTAGAGAGCTCCGGCCACCAAGCCCTTAAAACAAGATAAAAGACCCCTTGCTGTCCAAACCCAACTTTAAAACACTTGTACCTGGACAGAGGCAGCACTGGAGAACCATCAATGCGGTCCGAAAGAGCCATCTGTGAGGCCCCACGGGAATGCCCGGCTGATATCGGGTGAGCGCTGACCACTTCCACCGCCTCCCCCCTTAATTAGCTCGACACATCCGAGTGGCACTTCCCCCATGATTCCCCCGGACCTCGCGGGCCATCCCGCTGCCACGAGCTGCCCCTTACCTGGGTGCCCCCATCAAAGACCCGAGGTGCGGCTAAACGGCCCCGCCCTGTGGATAAGCTGACCTGCGGTCCGGTGCGCAAACACTGGGGAACTGACCCGATCCCGGCGAGGGGTTGTCCTGACCCACGCTATCTGGGCCTACTTCCGGCGGCATCCCCGGTCTGTAGTAACGGGAGAACACAAACTTCCGGTGGGGGCAGAGCCTATCGGCAGCGCGATTTCGCTGTCTGAGCAACAGCCATCAAAAAGCAGCGGTTGGCCCCAGGGTGTGACCTCAAGCAGCGCTACTGTCTCCTGCATGCCTATATCTCCCAGCTGGGACCCTCAGGTGGCGAGCGCTCCACCGTCGCCGAAAAACCGGAAGTCCCCGGCACCCGCACTTCCGGCTCACCGCTGACGAGAGGTCTGTGTGCTACTGCCCATGAAGCGCTGCAGCTCACTATACCAGGACCCGCAGCATTCTGCCTTTTCTGTCTACGTCATAGGACCTAAACAGGGAGACTATCCTACAGAGAAGTTGCGATCCCTGTCACAAGCTACTCTGACAACCGAATTGGTCCAATCAGATCGCTTCCAGTGTCAGCAGTTCTGGGCTCCACTGCCACCTAGTGGAGTTCCATAACACCAATTTAATCCTACTGATTACTCTGCGGTGTGTCTGTCACTGAAGAGGCAACTCTGCTGTAACCCCCATATACAGGTCCTTTTCAAGGAGGCGACTCATTTCATCAGTCATCCCCAGACTTTGGCCTCCTGCTAGACGCTGTGACTCTAGAAGTGGCCCCCTGGTGCCTTTTGCGATCGTTGTTGGGGAGGATTGGCGAGCCGGTGATTGAATCCTGTGTCACCTGTTAATTATCAGAGATCATCCACCAGTTGCAGCTCCCACTCTCTGTACGATACCTAGAGTTTGCGCATATGTTTTAGCTTCACTTCCGGCTCAATGTGGATGGCCGGGGTCCTCAATTGTTATGCTGCTGTGATGTAGCAGTCATCTCCTCCCCGAGAGGCCTTTTCTGATCGAATTTTCTGCTCTGAAGTTTGCTGTATTTGACCTATCCTGCCCGAATTCCCTCTTTTTTGTCTCTGACCCTACTACATTTAATTATGCCGAAAAACAAAAAATCTCATTCTAAGCGTATCCCTAATAAGACCTCCTCAGTCTCTGGAACAGAACAAGCAGGTTCTCCTTGCTCTCGTGAGGACTCCGACGAAGATGTGTCTGCTCCAGTTACCAAGAAAGACTTTCAATCTTTGATCAAAGAAATGAAAGAACTTCGGTCTTCAGTCCACGCTGAAGTTCAGCACGCTCTTCATAGTTTGAGATCGGAAGTGTCCTCGTTGGGTTCTCGTACGGACCATATTGAAAGGAAGATGGAGGACGTTGTTTCATGCCAGGAAGCTACGACTGACGACCTTTCTCAAATCCGCCAGGAACTCAATACCATCCATGAGCGTCAAGAAGATATGGACAATAGAGCCTGGAGAAACAACCTCCGAATTAAAGGCATCCCGAAGTCCGTTGAACCTGTACATCTGGACCCTTATCTCCGGAAACTTTTCTCCCAGCTTACTCCAGAAGTCCCGGAGGATCAACTCTTGCTAGACAGAGCCCACAGGGCCCTTAAGCCTCATCCATCAGATCAATCTGCTCCTAGAGATGTTATCCTCCGTCTTCATTACTTCACAACCAAGGAAGCTGTCTTACAAGCAGCCAGAAAGATCCCCTCTTTATCATATGAGGGATATACCCTTCAAATTTTTCAGGACCTTTCCCCCACCACTTTATCTCGGAGGCGAGAACTCCAGCCTGTCACCTCAATCCTCAGGGAGAACAACATCAAATTCGCTGGGGGTTTCCCTTTCGTCTATATCTTTTGGCACCAGAACCAACAACTGTCAGCTAAAAGTTTAGGCGAAGCACGGGACCTTCTATGAAAGATTGGCCTGAACCAACAACCCTCTTTGGAAGCTTCTCAGGCCCTTGCTAATTGTGCGGGCCCCTCAACACCGAGAGCGCAACAAATTCCTCGTAGGGATTGGTCAACTGTCCCCCGCCATTCAAAACCGCAATCCGGGGATCCCTGATCACCATGCCCTCGTTCCGGCTCCTTCTTCAAAGTGCGGCCGCATCACCCTCTACGGGTCTTGATGTGACCCCCACAACTTCCTGATATAGTTCTATAATTGAACTCAAGGCTCCCATGTCTTCAGATGTCCTTGCCCCTCATCTTCTATTACACTAAAACTATAATGTGGGTGCCGGACGCTGTAATGCCTTATGTTATCTGTTGCATTGTTGCTGCCTGCCTCCTGAGAAGGCAGGTTGTTGTTCTTTATATCTTCTTCTAGGTGGGACGAAACACTGACGATGCGCAGACTACAGTTCCTCCTTCCGTCACCGATAAGTAGCTGTGATGCTCTGTTTTAATTCTCTATGCTGTACTTACAGTTTACGGTTGTTATGTTGTTTATCTGATTCTTTCTATAGCTCTTTTATTGAGACACAATGGGTGGCTTCACAAGTGTCTACTACGATAAGCTTATTGTTATTGAGTTATTGAGTTATTTCCTACCTCATATATTATGTTTATTGCTGTTAATTATTACTTTTGCCTCCTCCTCTCCTGTACTCCCCCTTCTCCTCATTTAACTATTCCCTCCTCATTAACCTCCCAATAGGTCATACACACTAAATTGGTCTCTCGGATTCCCCTTCTGGGTCCCCCGGCCCTCCGTTTTCTTCTGTGGTTGCTCCAAGTCTACCACCCCCCTTAGAGCCTAGGGCTCTATGCTGGTCCCCCTGATGGCCTGTCCATCATGTCCTATCCTCTACCAGCATTTACGACAAGTGGACTTTGGTCCGCTATGTCGATCCCCTTGTACCCTTAACCTCTAGTTCTCCCCTCCCTCTCCTCACTGGTCGCCACCTAGCATGTCATCCCCTGTACACTCTTCCTTTTTTCTCCTCTCCCCTGACTTTTCTTACCTCTTCTGGTCTCTAGCACTCCTCTCATTGATTTTCCTATGACCCTTAACCTTATCTCATATAATGTCAAGGGCCTCAACTCCCCTCAGAAACGGGCTAAGCTCCATTCCTCTCTTAAATCTCTTAAAGGGGACTTGATATTCCTACAAGAAACTCATTTTGTCCAACATCTCCACCCCGAGCTTCACTCCAGAAAATTTCCCTTGACATTTCATGCATGTGACCATAGGCAAAAAAAGCGGCGTGTACCAATCCTGTTTGCACGCCATTTAATTTTCGAACTTCATGACTCTCATAAAGATAAAGAAGGTAGATTCCTGGTCCTCATAGGCACCCTGAACAATCTCCCCTGTACCCTAGTGAACCTCTATGCACCCAACACCGGCCAGCAGAGGTTCTTCAAAAAACTGGGTTCTTTGTTATAACGTGTTCGTCAAGGTGAGCTTATGGTCGCTGGGGACTTCAATGCTGTTTTAGCCCCGACTATAGACCGTTCCTCAGGCCCCTCCGCTTCTCCCTCGAGGAGAGATGTCCGCACCTCAGCTGCCTTACAGGCTTTTCTGAAACTCCATAACCTATATGACTCATGGAGAGTTTTAGACCCCCTGGCCAGGGACTATACCTTCTTTTATTCTCCCCATAATACCTATTCCCGGATTCACTCTTACATGATAAAGAAACCACTACCCACCTAAATTCTCTTCTCTCTGAATATTTTGAGACAAACGACACCCCTGATATCTCTTCTATGACTCTCTGGGACGCCCATAAGGCTGTAATATGGGGTCATCTTATTGCCTTGGCGTCTCGGACTAAGCGATCCCGCCTGGCTAAAACTATTCAATTAACGGACTCACTGAGAGCTTTAGAGCAACGCCACAAATTGAACCCTGATCCCTTGGTTCTCCAGGAAATTGCTTCTGTCCGTAGTGAATTAAATCTCTTGCTGTCCCACCAGGTTGCCAATAAACTCAAGTGGCTCAATCAGCGCTACTACGAAAAGGGCGACAAGGCCGATAGATTGCTGGCCACCAAACTTAGAGCTAAGATAGCGGCCCAGAATCTCCTGGCTATCAGGGACTCCGATGGAATTTTACACTATGACCCTCAGCGGATACGTGCTGCCTTTCAATCCTATTACACTAAACTTTATAACCTGCCCCAACCGTCTGATCCTTTAGTCTCCCAGCAACACTCACAGCTAATTGAATCTTTCCTTTCTTCCGCTAAGCTCCCAAAACTCTCTTCACAAGCTAGTACCCTTTTGGGGGCTGAGATTACCAGAGAGGAAATTGAACAAACCATAAAGTCTCAGAAATCAGGAAAGGCTCCGGGGCCAGATGGCTTTACTGCTATGTACTATAAGAGGTTTGCTGGGCTCCTGGTCCCCCGTTTGCACACCCTATTCAACTCAATCCTAACTGGGGGTTCCTGGTCTAGGGTTTCTTTGGAGGCTCGGATCTCCGTCATCCATAAAGAGGGTAAAGATGTTCATGACTGCGCTAGTTATCGCCCTATCTCCCTGCTTAATATAGATGTCAAATTATATGCAAAAATTTTGGCTAATAGACTAAATTCGGTCCTTCCCTCCCTTATACATTATGATCAAGTTGGCTTTATACCGGGGCGTCAGGCCAGAGACAATACCAGGAGAGTCGTTGATCTGATTCATATCATTAATACCAGGAAGGCCACGGCCATTGTTCTCTCCCTTGACGCCGAGAAGGCTTTTGACAGGATCTCCTGGAGCTTTATGTCCCGAGCCTTGTCGGCGTTTGGGATTTTGGGTAACCTACTCACGGGTATTCAAGCCTTATACTCTCGATTCTCCGCAAGAGTCATGATCAACGGTTTTCCCTCTGAGCTTATAGCCATATCCAATGGTACACGCCAGGGGTGCCCTCTGTCTCCTCTCATCTTTGCCCTTGTTATAGAGCCTCTTGCGGCCTCTATCCGGGCCTGCCCGAACATACGGGGTGTGCGGACGGGGAACCTGGAGAGTAAGCTCTCTCTCTTTGCGGACGATGTCCTTCTGACTCTCCTGCAGCCTGAGAAGTCTCTCCCTGGAGTCTTTAGCATATTACACCATTATGGGCACCTCTCAGGGTCCCCAGAGGGACTGGTACTCACCTCCCGCTTTAACTTTCGGTGGCAGAGAAAGAAAATTAAATACTTAGGTATCTTCATTACCGACTCCTATGACTCCCTCTACCGGGAGAACTACCCGGCCCTCTTTGCTAAGATCAAGTCTGAATTGCTCTCCTGGCGCCCACTGATCATTTCGTGGCTGGGCAGGATCATTTCTGTCAAGATGAACCTCCTTCCTAAGCTCCTCTATTACTTCCAGACCTTTCCTGTCCGAGTTCCCCTTTCGGATCTGACATCTATTCAAAAATGTCTCTCTAGGTTTATCTGGAACGGCCGGTCTCCCAGGATTAAGCTGGCTCTCTTAAAGAGACCCACCAGAGGTGGTGGTAGGGGTTTCCCGGATTTGAAAATTTACTATTGGGCGGCTCACCTGAGCCAGATTGTAGCCTCCTTTGGCCCCCCCCCACGGCACTGTCGTGGGTTGACATCGAGTCCGCTTACCTTAATTTTCCAATCTTGTACTGTATATGGGGTCTCTCAAAAACAAACTAGATCTCCCCTCACCTCCCAATGCCCTACCCTTCTATTCTCAGCTGCAATATGGGAGACCTGCCGACCCCATCTCAAGATACCGGTGTCCTCTCTTACTGTCCTACCTCTTTGGGGTAACCCTGCCTTTTCTCCTGGGCTCTCCTCTGCCTTCTATGGTCCCTGGGTCACTGCGGGAGTTTGATTTGTCGGAGACCTATTATTTCAGGGGGCCTTTATCTCTTTGGATGTCCTAGGCTCTAAATATCCAAGGCTCCATCCTAAATTTTACGAGTATTTCCAATTACGACATTTTGTGGGCTCTCTCCTCGGGGGGGCTCCTCTCCCCCCTCTTAGGTCTCCCTTTGAATCTCTATGTCTCTCCTCTCCCTTGGGTAGGGGCATGTTTTCCTCTATCTACAGCTTAATTCTCAATGTACTTTTACCTCCGGGCGGTAGGCATGAGAGGGAGTGGGAGAGGGACCTGCCTCCCCCCCCCAGAGGAGGACTACTGGGAAATCATAAGGGATCAAGTTGCCACCAGCTCTATTTCCACTTTGGTGAAGGAGAACGCATACAAAGTATACTATAGGTGGTACTACACACCTCACAAACTCACTAAAATGTTCCCCTCTAGTTCTCCATTATGTTGGCGGGGTTGTGGCCAGATGAGCTCCTTTTTGCATATCTGGTGGTCCTGCCCTAAAATATCCTCCTTTTGGGATCGAGTTAGGGCCCTCCTCTCCTCCCTCCTTCCATGCCCTGTCCGGAAAGACCCATGGTCTTTTCTTCTCTGTTACCCTTTGAATGATGATGATAGACAGTCTGCAAAATTGGCTTCCCATGTCCTTGCAGCTGCACGATGCCTAGTAGCTAAGTCTTGGAAACAAGCTGAACCCCCCACTATGGCGGCCCTGCGATCCTATATCTGGTTTATTGCTCGGATAAAACAGATTACATACCACCTACATGATAAGGGTGATAAATTTCACCAGGTTTGGGCTCCTTGGCTTTACTTATAACCCCTTACCTCCTGTACCAACTCCTTCCCCCTAAAAAGACTCCCCAGGTTCATAGGTGGCCTGACTCTGGACTCTCGATGCTGTTTCCCTCCCCGGAGCATCTAAGTAGTAATCTCCTCTGAAACTTTTATTGCCCCTCTTTTATTTATTTGTTTCTCTTCTTAAAAAGGAAAGAAAGGGATAAGGAACTGTGTGGATAATTGGGAAGTATGTTCTCTTTTTCTTTCAATCTCGGTGGTGACCAGTGCCCCCCTTCCCTCCCCCTCCCCCACATTATATTGTTATAAAATGTTATAGTGTCTTGAGTATTCTAGATTACAATTGTATACTTACCTGCCTGTTTATTGACAACCTCTGGCTATTTTATAGATTTGCTACTCAAACATTTTCAGCTTCTTTGACTTATGCCCGTCACATGTACTGTTCTCTGTTTTTGTCTCTTGCCCTGCAAATGTACTAATTGTTGATTCTTATCTGTACATGACTGCTATTTTTCAAAATAAATAGTTAAAAAAAAAAAAATAGTAGCAAGCTTCTTGGATTTAACGAGGGATGCTTTCTGTATGTAGACATTGTTTGTCAAAAAGGCAACTGTGATCACATAATCTATATACCCAGATATAAATCACCCACAACATTTGCTCTTTAGGTGTGCTACCCCCCACACAGAGCTTCATGGCACTAACTCACCACATTCCAGCCTTACATAAAAAAATATCTATTTTTCCAGTAGTTATAGGCCCGCCCAGGTCAGATGTACAGATATATATGAAACTATAAAGATGCTTTAAAAAGAGATTGAATTACAAACCAATCGTGGGAATTAATAGACAGCCTACAAATCTGCTGCCTTAATTAAGTATGGGCTAACAGTATTTTAACAAAATGCAAGATCATATGCAAATATTGTCATACCAGTAGGCTAGTGTCAAATTGCATTTTTAAATGCTGTTCTGAAGCTTTTAAACACTTCTGTAGTGACACAATACATTCAATGGAAATCACTGTTCCCCTATGATACAAGAACACATGAACTGCTAAAAAGGTGTCATGTGGTTTTTTGTTTAAATAAGAAGCCCACAAGTCCTGTCCACCTATGTAACTTTATAAAGAAGGTTATCTGACCAATCGGAGTATATTTTTACAGTATTTTTTTACTGCTGTAAAGAACAACTTTGCAACTACTTGTAAAGTATATATGCAAGTATAAAATAAATTTACAAGGTTGAGCAGGTGGATTACTGCCACATCTATATTGGTTTATTTTTCCTTTTTCCTTACAAACAGTAGCCTAATGTCTATTTAGTACACACTATTGCACTTTTTAAACTTCTTGTTCATTTTTTTTACTAGCACGTGGGCAAATATTGAAGGATTTTCATGCCACATTAACTGCATGATCATCAATACCCCTGCACCTCTTGCATTTGTAAATGGGTAGATGTAGAAGTGTACACACATGTAAATATACAGTACATCCATAAGAGAAAACATTAATCTATCTAAATCTCAGATGGATACAGTAAAATTAATTGTCTAATCAGTGAAGTGTGACTGCAGACAATAAACAGTTCATATTTAGAATATCCTTCAGCACTGTTTCCTAATGTACATTAAGCTGTTGAGAACTCAAAGTGTTGTACTCACAGTCATCTTCCCATTGCGATTTGGTTCTTCCCTTAAGGCTAATGCTTTCAGGAAATTATCTTTCAAGTCCTTTCCTGCGCTTGACAATACCCTAGAAAATAGGAAAACATTGATAATGATTAATAGGTCTGTGTTTTTCATGAAATACATATTTCTAGTGAAAATCATTTACAAGAAACTAACTATGGGTGAAGGATATTAGTGTAGTACTCTTAATGTATCCTTTTAGCAGCCTGGGATCAGTGCTGAGTTTGCACGTCAAATGCCTCCCCGTATTACATTATTTTTGCACTACGTCCAATAATTATTATTACTTTTTAATAATAATTAATAATTACATTTTATATTGGCTTTTTTTCAACAAGGTACAAAAAAAATAACTTAGACATCAATAAGACTCATTTGTCAAACACAAAAGATACAAATCCGTATGCTTCTTTATTTGCGCAAGTGAATTTTAAGGCATGTCCAGTTCCCAGTCCTTGCAATTGCCCTTGGAAAATCAATCGGTGCCTCCCTTTTCAGATGTGTTTTCACCTGAAATGCAATAGTGTAGATCGTGAAATATCCCTTTAAAATCCAAGCTACTAGGACCACAAATGCTGACTCTCTTTGAATGGCCAGGATACCCATAGGGTAATCTCTCAGAACACTGAGAGAGTCCCAAAATCTCCCTGAAGCAGAACCAGATATAGAGGCTTTTGGGGAAACTCGGTATGATGACACAACTTGAGTCATCATGCCCCATCCACCATTGTGTGATTTTCATTGTGTCATCATGCAAGTTGTGCCATTAAATCCTGCTGACCTGAATTTACAGAGTTCCATGTTACAGAGGGGAGCTCTGAAATGTCAGCAACTATGGTTAAGACTATAGGGCCACCCCCTTCATTAATTTAAACTTCTCAGTTTTTCTACTAATATATTGTTCAGTTTAGCATAATTTAGGTCTTAAATTAATGATGAAAGTGAAGAGACAGCAGGACTGACTTAATTATTTATGTCACTTGAGTGTGTTTTGTGTGTTTATGAATTTTTTTTATTACATTTTTCAAAATAAGCTTAGGTGGTGGAGAAACCAAATCATATTGCAGGGAGAAAGAGTTAATGGTAATTCCTTAAAGCAGGGAACTCCCACTTTAATATGTTTCTCAAATGAAATCACATTTGTGTAAAAGTAGACACACTCCTACTCTACATCCCAATTTGATTTCCACCCAACAGTGTAAACTTTGCACCACCACAGATGGGGCCATCTTGTCCCACATATCCATGTGATTATTCATAAACATTGGTGCATTTGCCCAAAAGTAGGAGCATGACATCACACAAGATCATTTGCACTACAAACTTACACTTTTAATGGTCATAAAATATCCTTATTGACATTAGTTCTACAAGACTATTACAGAGCCTGCCAGAGGTGTTTCCTTATGACCCTAGAGGGGCTTTATAAAGCATGGCACACAGCCATCTCATAGAATACATTGTGCCCATGTGATTTTGCTGTATGACTCTTAGCAACAGAACCCCCCAAAAATTACATTTATTTCTTTTAAAATGTTTTTCTACTTACAGCAATCTATATTGAGTTGTAAAAAACAGGGTGTTTGTGTATGAGGGTAAGTGGCAGGACCCCTAACAATAAAACTCTATATTCTAAATTTTTCTTTTTTCTATTTCTCAATACTTGTGAAGTTGTTAAGGGTAATTCAGTAACATCTATATTAAGTTGGGGAAAAAAGGTGCTTTCGTGTAAGGGTTTTTTCTGACCATTTTTTGACATTCAGTGACCGCATGTAGAACATTGCAGTGGCTGCAACAAAATGTCATCTGCCATGACACCAACTGAAGAAAGCCCATTAGATAAATTAAGCAAAACAAAACTGTGGCGAAGGGAGTGTGCACCACACAATAAATTTTGAATGCTAGACAGCATGCATTATGGAGAGAGAAGAGGCAGTAACAATCAGATGTCATTTGATGGACAGAGGCATCAGTAGATGTTTAGACAAGTAGATACCCAATTGTAAAACACTACGTAATTTGCTGACACTATATAAATACATTTTGATGATGATAGAGGAGGATGGCCTGCACCTATACTAAAAAAACTTCAAAGACTATGCACACAATAAATTTGGAACCTTAGACAGCATGCATCATGGAGAGAGAAGAGGCAGTAATAATCAGATATCATTAGATGGACAGCGGCATCAGTAAATATTTAGACAAGTAGATATCCAATTGTAAAGCAGTATGTAAGTTTCTGGCACTATATAAATAAATGAGGATGATAGACAAAGATGGCTTGCACCCATACTAAACAAATTCAAAGACTATGCACAAAATAAATTTGGGACATAATAGGGCATCCATCATAGACACGGGTGCTACAGAAAAAGGCAGAGGTCAATGGATGGACAGTGGTATGATTGAATAGAGTTAGACATTTATAAAAGTAAATAGAAGAAGGTGGCCTGCATCCATAATAAAAAAATTCAAAGACTAGTACTGTGTATTCCTCGATGGGCAGATAATTCATCAGAGGCCAATACCGGCACTTTAAAATAATTTGTTTTACTTAAGTGGTTGTATGCTATGAGTAAGGTAGATGTGGGCTGTAATGCTGCCATTGTGAGTCAAAGAAGGGGACTTGAAGGGTGGAGTACAGTGTATGGGGTTTGTAAGGATAAGGAATTATTTTAATTAGATAAATTAAACAACAAAAACACTGTAGTGTATGGAGTGTAAGGTGCAAAAGATAAAAATGACGAAACACTATGCCCAAACTAAATTTGTTACATTAGACAGCATGCATCATAGAGAATGAAGTGGCAGTAACAATTTAAATAAATGTTAATGATGATAAACAAAGCGGTCTGCGCCCATACTACAAAAAATCAAAGACTACGCACACAATACATTTTGAACGTTACAGTGCATCCATCATAAACAGTGAAGCTACAGTAACAGGCAGAGGTCATTGGTATGAATGAATGAATGGAGTTAGACATTTATGAAAGTAAATAGATGAAGGTTGCCAGCACCCATACTAAAAATTTTAAAGACTGGTACTATGTACTTCTCGATGGGCACAGCATGCATCGGTAGCCAAGAGCGGAGCTTTCAAATAAATTGTTTTACTTATAAGTGGCTGTTTATGCTAAAAATGAAGTAGATCTGTGTCATCATGTTGCCCATGTAAATCAAACAAGGAAATTGATACATTTGCCAGTTATCATGTATATTTACATCCAGTTATCATGCCCTGTTTGAGACTAAAATATCAATTTCGATTCATCCTTTTGGCTAAGCTCAGGTGTAGTATCTGCCCCAGTACGGTTAGTTTGGAATGCCCTGAATGAGCGGGTCTCCTTGGTCTGATGCTGGAAGGCTGGTGGTGTTTGGACCCTGAGATGTCTGTGCCTCCAGGGGACAGGGCCAAGTGCTGACTTGAAGATGCAGTGTTGGTGGGAATGGAACCATCACCTTGCACAACCCTGATGAAAAATGAGACTGCTGGAGACTTGGGGCAGAGGCTGTCTCAAAGACTCAAGTATATGAATATGGAATGTATAAATAATATATATATGTTATATTGGTGAAGTGTAAAAAATATGTAAAACAGACAGTTCAGATAGACCAATAGTTGGCCTTCCCACACAAGTAAGTATGTATAACTGACACTGATGCAGATTTCATTGCCAAAACATCTGCCTTGACAAGACAATGCAATTGAAAGTCCACATTCTGAGAAATTAAAAGGACAGAATTTGGCAATGGCAGAGAATACATGTATAGATGGAGATATGATGGCTGCCAATTTACAATATATGATGGAGTTAGAGACTGTATAGACTGATTAATTATTTTTTAAATTAGAATTGAAGAAAGCAAATGCAACAATGATAAAGCTACAAAATCCTTCACTAAGACAGCTGGCTGCAGACTTTGGCCAAAATTGGTGAAAATTTGGCCAAAGAAAAATAGAAGACAGACTGGAAATACCTGTTAATGCTATAAATATAATTATCTCAAAATCACATAATTTTCCCTATTTTTCACAACTTGGAATTAAATCCAGATCCAGAAACAAGACCAAAACCTTTACAGATTTTTGGGCAAAACCAGTAACAAAACCAACACACGAAGATGTTTTAGAACCAAAACCACATCCAAAATCAAAACACGGGGGTCAGCACACATCTCTGATAAGTAATGGAATGGATATAGTTTACAAAAGTGGAAGTATATCCCATGTTCTTCTTACTAATAGACATAAGTATAAGTAAGGAGGGATGCCCTCAAGCTATATAGCATGAACCACACACACACATATATATATATATATATATATATATATATATATATATTGTCGAAGTCAGCAAATTGGATAAAGTCATTTCAATTAAAGTCTAGCAAACCTGGTTGTCTTTGTCTGAAAAGATGCGTACGGTACGCTATGACGTACAAGGGCACGCTACGGCGTGAAAGGGCGTACGCATCCACTGCACGTGGCAGCAACAGTAATTGGTCTTTTACCATACATTCGCACAAACACGCATACTTATAAAATAGTACACATTAATGGTAGTTGCAACACATAGTCAGTTATGTCGAAATATAGTAGTATTTATATGTTATATCAGAGTTACATGCATATTAGTGAAATACACGGAACGGGTTAAAGGAATAACCTCATGAGTGGTATCATAATGAACCTTGTTACATATCCTACTGTTTGGTTCACTCTGCGAGGGAATCGCAGAGTGCATACGCAAGTTATGAATGATAGGGAATTATGAACTACTTAAGACTAAGGAATCCTGGCGGGAAGAGCAGAGCATACCCCCTGCAGAGATGACCCCCTCCTTTGGATTCCTTAGGATGAACCAGCCAATGATTGACGACCCCTTGGACATTCCTGAGACCTGGACCAATAGATGCAAGCTATAACATCTTCATTGTATTACTGTATTTGATTGTGTATATAAGCAGCAGCTTGTGATCCAGAGTGCAGACATCTTGTCCCCAGACTTCAGGATTGAATGACTGCACTGGATCCAGAGCTCCTGCGATAAGTAACGGCTGTATTTACTATTACTTCGCTTGAGCATATTATTCCACTTATTGCGAATAAATCTTTGTGCTTTGGAAACACAAATCGAGGTTCGACAATCGTTATTGGTTAGCGACAATACGCACATAACAATTTGGGGGCTCGTGAGCTTTGGAGGTTTCGTTGCCGATGATACGCAAGTCCAACGGATTTCGGTTCCTCAACAAAGGGTGGAGACGCGTCATAAACGGGTAAGAACGCATTGTGTTCAAAACCTGAATTTTACTCTGTGTTGTGAAACCGAATGTCCGTTTTTCATTATCTAGGGCACGCCCTCTAGAACCTAGGGACAAAAGAGAAAACTGTTTCTTTTTTCTGTCATTGTGCGTTTTAACTGTATTGCATTGCTTAGCGTATGTGTATTTCCTGCTGTGCGTACGCGAACTTCCGGTAGACTTGCCACGTGGTTAAACAATCGTTTTGATAGTTATTGTACGTGTATAGTATAATTACTTGTGAAAGCCTCTGAGGCATTATTACTGTTGTTGGGAACTTTTGATTTTCTGCGCAGAAAAGGTGTATAGTGTGTGATGTTGTAACGTAGATACACTGTTTTGTTGTGGATTGTGCTCAGTTGCTGTCTGACGAGGCGGATTGCCCAACTGAAGGACGGTATACAGGGCAGGTATACCGAATGCGAAAACCGGGTTTTCGCAAAGCGCTACCAATAGATCGCAAGGTTTGGTAATAATTAGAATTGGTAGGCAGTGCGATCCGATCGCACCGTTAGTGCGAATTGGTGAAGCAGCTAGGAGGAATTATACTGGAAAGGCAGGTTGATTGTATTAACTTGCGCTCCCAGCGATAATAAACTCAGCAGCTTTTTGAGGTTGAGCCAGGGTATCGAGGAGCTGATAGCCCTTGGGGTCCACAGTGATATTTCTGTATTAGGGATCCTCGCCAGGGGTGAGAAAAGCGAGTGAACGCGGCTAAAGGAAATACGTTCACCGAGTATTATAGATCTCTAGCGGTGAGTATAGCAACAGAGTTGAAATTATTAGGTGGAAAGAACAGAGCATTGTGGTGTGTCTGTGTTTCACATTTGGCCGGAAGGAACAGAGCATTGCGGTGTGTCTGTGTTCCGGGTAGAAGGTATATTGTTCAACATGGGTGCTAAGCATACGCTAGAGAAGGTCAGTGTACTGCCTAAGGAAGGCCCTATTGGTTCAGCGAAGTTTCTCATGTGTAAGAAATATGGTGCATACGCAACTGTGTATTGTGACACGTGGGTCAAGATGACCAAAGATTGTGATAGGCCTTTCCCAACAATAGGAAGTTTTAATACAGAGGTACTAAATACTGTAAAAGATAAAGTATGGTTGATTACCTCGACGAAAGTGAGGAATAAACATAATGATTATTTAAAATTGTGGCAAATGGAAAGTAACACGTGGCAGAGCAGCGAATGCAAACCGGAAGTAGGTGTGACGAAAAGCGCGCGCAAGGCGGATGTAACCGTTGCGAAGCGTGGCGAACTCAGCGCAAGCGCGCCCCCGCCACCTTATGTGGCGGGAGGGGTAAGTACAGCCGTTGTTAAAACTGAAAATAGAAAAATTGCTAAGTTGTATCCTTTTATAAACCAGTTTAAATCAAGTGTATCTGAAAGTGAAGATGAACCCACTATGATTTCGGCCATTGCCCATGCCGTTAGTGTACTAGAGGCTCAGCGCAAGTATGAAAAAATGGCTGAGATAGGTGAGAGTAGCGTGATCACTAGGAGTGAAAGCGTTCTAAATCTAGGACCAGTAAATCCTGTAGTGTCTCCTGAAGTCAGTGCACCAGAGGGTGCGTTCCCGGTCCGCACAATATCAGTTCCCAATGGGAAACCGGATAAGGATGGTGTAGTTCCTTTAAGAAATGTTACAATGCATTGTCCCTGGACTAGATCAGAATTACGTTCCATTATGACTGAATTCCCAGATCCCAGAAAAGAGTTAGCTAAATGTCAGAAATTTGTTAAAGATTTAGGAAATGCTCACGAACCAACCAGTAAGGATTGGCGGGTAGTGTTGAGGGCGTGTCTTCCTCCCAATACTAACATACAAAAATTTATTGAAGATTGTTTGTTGGAGGAAGATAAAACCTTGACTGATGAGATTAACCAACGGAATATAGAACAAATTGTCAAACACTTAGCCATCTGTTTTCCAGTAGTAGTAAATTGGAGTAAGATTTTCACCATTAAACAAAAGGATAGTGAAACTGCCTCAGATTACTTTGCTAGAGCTATAACAGCGATCGCACGATTTACTGGGATATCCAACATAAGTGAGGACCCACATCACAGAGAGGTAGCTGTAGGAGTACTGATGGATGGCCTTAGAGAAAATTTAAAGACGAGAGTACAAACCACATTACCTAATTGGAGAGGCGTCACAGTAGACTCTCTTAGGGAGTCTGCTGTGGAGCATGACAAAAACCTTTTTAGAAAAAGGGAGGAGAAAAGTGATAGGTTAATGATGGTAAGTATACAGGCTCTAGAAAAGGTGCATACACGACCACCAGCATACAACCCATATAACAGGAAACCTAAAGTGATCAGGTGTTTTAACTGTAACGAGGAAGGACATTACGCTAGAAAGTGTAAAAAGGAAAGACTCAATACACAGAGAGGTGGGTCACATAGATATCCTCCAAGGAGGGACTCACATAGACTAGAAGACTCACATCTACCTGCGCATATTACGGCAGCAAATGCTGCGCGGGAAATCAATAGTCAGCGGTAGGGGTCAGGTCATACCTGTAGTCTACAGCCAGTGAGGTTAACTGAGAGTCAGAGTGAAGAACCAACAATGATAGTTGACATAGCTGGTAGGAAACAAACTTTTCTTGTAGATACAGGGGCGGCCCGATCTGTGATAACCTCTCCTTTCAACCTACAGGTGACCAGTAAAACTATTCCAGCTATGGGGGTAACGGGAAAAGTGTTACATTATCCTCTAACTAAACCCGCCGAAGTTACTATCGGGCCTCTGCATACTAAGCATTCGTTTCTCTTGGCTGCAGCGGCCCCTACTAACTTGTTAGGGAGAGACTTGTTATGTAAAATGGGATGTGTCATATACTGTACTTCTGATGGTGTGTTCTTAGATATGCCGGAGAAGGTCGCACATGAGGTACAGGATATATTGGACACCCCTCAAAGGTTAATGTTACACTCTACTGTTATAGAACAAAGTCCATCTCAAGTAAAGGGGATGTTGCTGGGAATACCAGGTTCCCTATGGACCAGAGATGGACAGGACACTGGACTGATGGCAAACGTAGCCCCTGTCATGGTCAATCTAAAAAGTGGTAAGATAGCTCCAAAAATCCCACAGTATCCATTAAAACCGGAGGTGGAACTAGGGGTATATCCTGTTATTGAGAGGCTGTTACAACAAGGGATTTTAATTCATACAGCCAGTACAGCAAATAGTCCCATTTTCCCTGTGAAGAAGAGTGGGGGGAGGGGCTATAGATTAGTCCAGGACTTAAGGGGAATTAACAAAGTTGTTGAGAGCCAATTCCCCGTAGTGCCGAATCCAGCTGTCATCCTCATGCAGATTCCACCGTCTGCCAGTCATTTTACTGTCATTGATCTATGTTCTGCTTTCTTCTCAGTCCCTCTTCACCCTGACTGCCAATACCTTTTTGCATTCTCCTACAGAGGAGTGCAATATACATGGACCAGACTACCCCAGGGGTTCATTGACAGCCCCAGTATTTTCTCCCAAGCCTTACATGACTGTTTGCAATCCTTTCAACCCCACAATGGGTCTGTTCTAATTCAATATGTGGACGATTTGTTGTTGTGCTCTGATTCTTTTATGTCATGTTTGCATGATACTAAATTGTTGTTGCTTCATCTTTCACAAACAGGGCACAAGGTGGCAAAGGATAAATTACAGCCATGTCAGACTAAGGTCAAATACTTAGGACACTGCCTCACTAAGGGGCTAAGACACCTGACAACCGACAGAATTGAGGCCATACAACACATGACCCTGCCGCAGAGCCAGAAGCAGATTCGTACTTTCTTGGGGATGTGTGGATACTGTAGGTCCTGGATCCCAGGTTTTTCTATTCTGGCATTACCATTGCAGGAGCTAGTCTCTTCCTCAAAACCAGAGCGTGTTGTACACACAGAAGAGTCAGAGCAAGCGTTCTTTAACCTTAAAGATAGTCTGACAAGAGCACCTGCATTGGGAATACCTGATTATGAAAAGCCTTTTGAGCTATTTTGTACAGAAGCTGATGGCTGTGCAGCAGGTGTCCTAGCACAGAAACATGGTGACGCTAGCAGACCGGTAGCATACTACAGTGCACAATTAGACAATGTGGCAAGGTCACTCCCAACATGTCTCAGAAGTGTAGCAGCAACGGCCCTTTTAGTAAGTAAGAGCGAAGATGTAGTATTAGGTCATAATTCAACCATCTATACACCCCATGCTGTATCAGCTCTGTTAAATTCAGCCCAAACCAGACATGTTTCTTCAGCTAGATTCACAAAATGGGAACTAGCCCTGATGGCACCCTCAAACATCACCATCAAACGATGCAACACCTTAAATCCAGCTACATACCTTCCGTATGTGTCTCAAGAGACACAAAGGGTGGGAGGTGAGGAGACCCTGGTTGATGATGAGTTAGGCAAGAATACTGACACGCATGACTGTTTGGAACACCTGAATCAGACCTTTACTGCAAGGCCCGACATACGTGACACCCCCTTAGAAAAAGCAGATTTTACGTTTTATACAGACGGAAGTTGCCATAGACAGACAGAGACAGGAGAGCTATGTACTGGTTATGCTGTGGTAGACGATCAGGATGTGGTAGAAGCTGAACCCCTTGGTCCACCTCACTCAGCCCAGGTGGCGGAACTAGTAGCACTAAGGAGAGCGTGTGAATTGGCAGAGGGTAAACCAGCCAATATATATACTGACTCTAGGTACGCCTTCGGGGTAGTGCACGATTTTGGGGCCCTTTGGCGTCTTAGAAACTTTACGACAGCAGCAGGTACACCAGTAGCACACTCACAACACATAAAAGGACTTCTGACAGCGATACAGTTACCCAGAACAGTAGCCGTCATAAAGTGCAAAGCCCATACCTTTGAAGAAGACCCAGTGTCATTGGGCAACAACAGGGCAGACGAAGCTGCTAAATGGGCAGCAGGGCAACCTATGACTGTATCGACCGAGACTATGATGGTTTTTCAGACATTAGACACGCAGAAATTAATTGAAATGCAAGATTTGTGTTCCCTGCAGGAGAAGGCGGTCTGGAAGGCGAAGGGATGTGGTCAAGAGTCCTCAGGACTCTGGAGGGATGGACAAGGTAAGCCTGTAGCTCCCCGAACATACTATCCAAGCCTGGCTGAAGCAGCACACGGCCTGACTCACCTGGGTAAAGAAGGTATGTGCAAACTGGTGAGAGCATACTGGTGTGCTCCCGGATTTTCCTCTCAAGCTGGTAAGAAAGCAATGTCATGTCTTACTTGTTTGAGGAAAAATGTTGGGAAAACTATTCCAACTGAGCCATCCCACATCCCTCCTACAGACGGACCTTTTCAGGTAATACAAATTGACTATATCCAACTACCACCGTGCAGGAATCTAAAGTATGTGTTAGTGTGTATTGATGTGTTTTCCGGTTGGGTAGAAGCATATCCGGCAGCCACTAATACTGCTGTGTTCACTGCAAAGAAAATTGTACAAGACTTTGTGTGTAGGTTCGGTATCCCTAGAATCATTGAAAGTGATAGGGGTACCCATTTTACTGGTGATGTCTTCCAAAATATGTGTAAACTCATGGGAATCAGTAGCAGACTTCACACCCCTTACCGACCACAAGCCAGTGGTAAGGTGGAGAGAGCAAACGGTACTATCAAGAACAAACTAGGTAAGATAATGGCTGAAACTGGGTTGGCATGGCCTGAGGCTTTGCCGTTGGTCCTCCACAGCATTCGAACCACTCCTAGACCTCCTCTTAATCTGTCCCCCTTTGAGATACTGTTCGGACGACAACCTCATTTGATCGTGAGTCCACAAGACGACTTAAAGTGTAATAATGAAGTGACTGTACAATATCTTATAAGAATGAGTAGACAGCTGAAACAACAACAACAAAAACTAAAAATGCTGTCACCTGGTATGCCAGAGACGAACTGTCATGATGTTGAACCTGGAGACTATGTTATGATCCGCAATTTCTTACGTTCAGGTTGTTTAACAGACCGTTGGGAAGGCCCGTACCAAGTGCTGCTGACCAGTACTACATCACTGAAGGTTGCAGAGAGAGACACTTGGGTCCATTCCACCCACTGCAGGAGAGTCCATAATCCGGAGAAAGTGCAAGACAAGACTCAGACCGACGACATAGAGCTGTCACTCGTAAGCCTGTTCCGGGAGACCTAAAGCCTGCAGTTGAGACACCTGAACCAGAGACGTTGCCTCAGAACTACCTTTCCAGCGATGGAGTGGCGGTTTTTGTTTTTCTTTTGTTCCAGGATTTGCCTTGTTTTTACTTTTTCTAGGACATTCTATTTTTGTGAAGGAGGATGGAGGACGGAGGAGAGTTCTGGGAGTGATACGGATGAAATGGAGGCCGAAGAAAAGTTAATAGGATATCCTGAGCAGCCCATTATCAAACTTGGTCCAGGGGTTATGAAAAGGTCTGCTAGCTCAGGAACTCGGAGGCAGTGTGAGGGGCTATTGTCTGATGAGTATTGTATCTGCAAGTTCTGCAACTCCCTAGTTGAAGAGAGATGCATCCAACGATGCCAGTCCCCCAGTACTCTGAATATAGGCGGGCATCCTTTGGAGGATTATCACTCCCTGGTGGGTAAGGTGCTAAACCAAACCGAGTGTTGGGTGTGCTCTCACGTGCCTCAAGGGCAGCATAACATAGGACTAGTGCCATTCCCTCTAAACATATCCGAAGTACTCGAATTAAGGGGTGGGAGGCCCATAGAAGGGAGGTACAATAACACTAGGTCCCCTAGTCTGATGCTTCGACAATACTCCATAGGCAGATCTTTGCTGTGCCTAAACATATCTCACGCAAAGCGCCTGGAGAATTGGGAGGCTGACCTATCAGATCAGACAATGGCTCGCCACACTCATTTTAGAGAGAGACTCACAAGGTCACTACTAGGCAGGAATATTGATGGAAGTCACAAGTTAGGGCGTATAACCAAACATAAGAAGGTATCTATTGGAAAAGTCTCTACAGATAAATGTGAAAATATCATTAATGCCGACACGTGTCTAGAGCAGATGGAGACACTAGGCATGGGTAGTTTTATCAAAACTCTGTGTGATATAATTCATGGGCATACTGTTCCTTATGTTCTCCCTGATGATGTGTATTTTGTTTGTGGAATGAAAGCTTATTCCTGGGTGACTCCGAGTTCCAAGGGCTTGTGTTTCTTAGCTAAACTGGTTCCTGAAATCATGACTATTACTCATGAAGAAATGGTAGATATTCACAAGACTACATCACCACCATACATACACACACAGTATGAACACCGTGGCAAGAGAAATATGATTCCTGGTGAGGAACCGATAGCTACAAAATTGATTAGTGAAACTGCTGGTTTCCAAGTTATGGTTGCTCTAGATCTCACCAGGACCGCTCGGGGAACATTAAACTTTAAATATATCCAAGACCTAGCTAAATTAATAGATAATATCACCGAGATGTATGATGACACTTTCAGGTATACTGGAAGGGAGCTACAAGCGTACAAGAAGGAGTTGGTGCAACATAGACTGGTACTAAATTATCTCACCTCTATTACTGGTGGGTACTGTGTGACACTGGCCACCCAGTTCAGTGTCAAATGTTGCACGTACATTACTAATAATACGGAAGACCCTAAAGAGGTTATAGACCGGAAGATGGATGAAATTTTGCAGCTGAAATGGGAATTTCGAAAGAGCCATAATTCTTCGTTATATGAGGTCGGGGAAAAGGTGGCGGGTTGGTTCTCATGGTTGAACCCAGCAAAATGGTTCTCCGGTCTGGGGGAGTGGGTACAGGAAATGATTGCGAGTGTAGGTAAGCTCCTTCTCCTTATACTGGGTGTCATCTTAGCAATTGGTTTAGTTGTCAAATGTGTTCCTACTGTGTTGAAGTGTGGAAAACGGTCTCATAAGAGTGACACTGAGAAAGAGACTGAAAGGGTGGTACCAGATACCGAGATCATGGTCTGTGGAGAAGTATTGTTAGATAGTTTATTACACTATCAAAGGGTGGAACTGTCGAAGTCAGCAAATTGGATAAAGTCATTTCAATTAAAGTCTAGCAAACCTGGTTGTCTTTGTCTGAAAAGATGCGTACGGTACGCTATGACGTACAAGGGCACGCTACGGCGTGAAAGGGCGTACGCATCCACTGCACGTGGCAGCAACAGTAATTGGTCTTTTACCATACATTCGCACAAACACGCATACTTATAAAATTGTACACATTAATGGTAGTTGCAACACATAGTCAGTTATGTCGAAATATAGTAGTATTTATATGTTATATCAGAGTTACATGCATATTAGTGAAATACACGGAACGGGTTAAAGGAATAACCTCATGAGTGGTATCATAATGAACCTTGTTACATATCCTACTGTTTGGTTCACTCTGCGAGGGAATCGCAGAGTGCATACGCAAGTTATGAATGATAGGGAATTATGAACTACTTAAGACTAAGGAATCCTGGCGGGAAGAGCAGAGCATACCCCCTGCAGAGATGACCCCCTCCTTTGGATTCCTTAGGATGAACCAGCCAATGATTGACGACCCCTTGGACATTCCTGAGACCTGGACCAATAGATGCAAGCTATACCATCTTCATTGTATTACTGTATTTGATTGTGTATATAAGCAGCAGCTTGTGATCCAGAGTGCAGACATCTTGTCCCCAGACTTCAGGATTGAATGACTGCACTGGATCCAGAGCGCCTGCGATAAGTAACGGCTGTATTTACTATTACTTCGCTTGAGCATATTATTCCACTTATTGCGAATAAATCTTTGTGCTTTGGAAACACAAATCGAGGTTCGACAATCGTTATTGGTTAGCGACAATACGCACATAACAATATATATATACACAAGTTAATCCGTGCATGATACTCATGCATTCTAGTCAAATCAAGCTACTTAAGGTCTTAAAAAGGTTCTTGTCATGCATTTGGACCTAGCCCAGGCCTCCTCAGGGGAAGAGCGTTAGTTCCCGACGCAAGCGGCCTTTTTAATGTTTGTTCATGAGGTAAAATTACCTCACGAAAATTGTTTGACCCCTCAACTCGTAAATTTAGCCTTTACTACCCCTCCCACGGGGGGAAGGGGGGATGATGGAAGTTAACTGACTTGACTATTCTAATTTTTTTGTCAAATAATGTCAGTATACCAAATTTCAGGTCAATTGGATGAGCCCTTTCTGAGAAAATAGTTTTTTCCACACACACACACACACACACACACACACACACACACACACACACACACTAAAGCACGCCTCTACACATGTGTGTTCATGAGGTAAAATTACCTCACGAAAATGAGTTTGAGCCCTACCAAATTTCAGCCCTTTTTGAATTTTTTTTCCCACACACACTAAGAATTTAGTAGGTCAGTGTATAACTCTGCCCAGCAGGTGGCGCTGCAACTTGGGGTTTTTTTCCACACACAGACGCCACTAAGCATTTATATATTAGAGATATATATATATATATATATATATATATATATATATATATATATATATATATATCTCTACTGTTAATAACAATAATCTAAGACAACATTGCAATGAACAATATTACAAAGTTTAGACAATGTACTATCGTATCTAGAAGATACATATATAGTTTTATGAGCTAGTAAAGTATATATGAAAATAAATGTATGCTAAAAGCATAGAAAGAACAAATAGAAAAAGGACAGGTATATTGGTCCAAAGGAGAGACAGTAGCTGACTATAGTATATTTATGTGCAGAATACAAACATGGGGATTTATTTTGATTTGGACACTTATACGTCCAAAAATTACCTCTAAAAAGAAGCACAATGTAACTTGAGGCACCTGAAGTTGTCTCCAGCTCTGCACCAATCACATATGTGTCAGTTTAATCTGAGGTACCGCTGATGTCTGTAATGACCCAACAAGGTCATAAGCACAGGAAAAGTTTTTTAACATTTGTTTTGATAGTGAAAAATGCAATCACTATTAGGCTATTATAATACAGCAAGTATAATCTTACTTCTTCGGTACAAATGAAGGTAGCAAACATTTTTATTCATAAATACACTCCCAAATCATATAATGTAGGCTCGAAACAATACAGAAAGCACCAGCCCCAGGCACTCACAAGTGATATGGCTTCTGAGAGGCATATATGCGTTTCCATGCAGAATTGTCTCAATTCGCAATTAGATGAACACGCCCTTAGTCTACTCAGTCTGTGTTTGCACGCTCCTTCCTTTCCATATTTCCAAGTGGTAGATCTGCCCATGGACATAGGCGTATGCCTTTTTTTTGTGGGGATAAATTCGGTATTTTATGCTAAGCAAACTGACATATGCCCAACACAGTATGAGCTCTATAATTTATAACCCTGTGCAACCTCTCTGTTTTGTATTTTATCAGTTTTCTCATCTCGGGTGCCATTGTCATTTAACTCAGAAAATGAAAATGGTGCAGTGGAAATACACCATTAGTCAATTTTGTAAGTCATCAGAATAATAATTTCATTATATAAAAGCATAATAGAAATGTAACAAAATACATATATTTGCTATTATCTAATAAATTTAGGTAGGGGCCATCAAACACAGTCATAATGTCTTTAAGATGGCTTACCCTTAGCAACAATAAGAAACAGTTTACATTCTTTGAAATCATTTGTTTACATATGTATTACACACATGTGCAGTACATCATAAACTTTATATTCCAATTACAAGACATGTGTTACGTATTAGAAATAAACAAGAACATCTTACACTGTAACACTGAACACCAGCTTGTCTCAAGGTCCTCCCGTTGATTAAGTTAAGAGACATTTTATATTAATAGTTTTAAAGAGACATACGGTACTTTCTTTTAATTCTACAGTAATGACGTAATCATGTATGTAATTGACCACTGTTCAAATATTGACCTTGATCAGCATTTGGCCGCAAAATTTTGCATGTTTTGCTGGCGGATTTGTTTTTAAGCTTTCCCAGTGCTTCCGCAACCGCACAGAACATGAATTGACTGTTGTCGTCCCAACTCTATTTATAGACTATACAATCTGTGAAATGCAAAGGAAGCACAGAATAGCATCCTCAGATTGCCAAAGCAAAAGCACAACTCAAAGATTATATCACCAGCACTAAGCATCTCTGTGAAATTGTCTGAAGCGCACAGATGGGCCACAAATAAAACAGATCTTTATTTTTTAGGCATTATAAATTTACCAGTAGCAATTAAGGTCTTAAAACTGGTCTAATGACATCATGTCATTAATCACTTTGTGGAATCCTGTTTCAGTACTGGCCTGTCAAGCTGTGAATACCCAGTTGATAACTGACGGAAAAATCTATCCAATCAATATGATACCCAGAAGTCTGTGCTCCAGAATGCTAAAGGCTTATTTGTACTCTGAACTAAAAATAAAAGGTGGTATTAAAATAATATAGGTGAGCATATACAGATCAGCCACAACATTAAAACCACTGACAAGTGAAGTGAATAACATTGCTTATCTCATCACAATGGTATCTGTCAAGGTGTGGGATATTTGGGTAGCAAGTGATCAGTCAGTTCTTGAAGTTGATGTGTTGGAAGCAGGAAAAATGGGCCAGCATAAGAATCTGTGCAACTTTGACAAAGACCAAATTGTGATGATTAGATAATGGCGGGTATTGTGGGGTGTTCCAGTTATGCAGTGGTTAGTACCTACCAAATGTGGTTCAAGGAAGAACAACCGGTTAACCGCTAACAGGGTAATGTGAGCCCAAGGCTCATAGATGGTCCTGGGGAGTGAAGGCTAGCCCCTCTGTTCCAATCCCAGAAGAGCTACTGTAGCATGAAAAGCTTAAAAAAAATAATGCTGGCTATAATAGAAAGGTGTCACAACACACACAGTGCATGGCAGCTCGCTGCGTATGGGGCTGTGTAGCTGCTGACCCCTGTCCATCGCCGAAAGTGCTTACAAGGGGCCAGAACTGAACCCATGGAACAATGAAAGAAGGCCGGGTGCCAGGTTTACCTGGGGAAGAGATGGCACCAGGATGCACTATGGGAAGAAGGCAAGCTGGTGGAGACAGTGTGATGCTCTGGGCAATACTCTGCTGGGAAACATGTGGATGTTACTCTGACATGTACCAACTATCCAAAAATTGTTACAGACCAAGTATACCCCTTCATGGTAATGGTATTCCCTATTGGCAGTGGCCTCTTTCAGCAGGATAATGCACCCTGCCACCCTGCAAAAATGCAAAAATTGTTCAGAGATGGTTTGAGGAACATGAAAAAGTTTTCACGGTGTTGACTTGACCACCAAATTACCCCAGAATCAACTCGCTGGAGCATCTGTGGGATGTGCTGGAAAACTCAGAGCCATGGAGGCCTCACCTTGCAATATACAGGACTTAAAGGATCTGCTGGTAACGTCTTGGTGCAGATACCAAAAGACACCTGAAGAGTACATGGGGAGTCCATGACTCAATGGGCCAGAGCTGTTCTGGCAACATGAGGGGAACCTACAAAATATTAGGCGGGTGGTTTAAATGTTGTAGCTGATCATTATACACTAAAGCATTACAACAACTAAAACAGTGCTGTTCATTCTGCACAGAAGACATAGTGAATTTCAGCAATAGAATAGCACAATTCATTAAGTCTTCAAAACGGCAACTAAATGTATCAGTCAATAGATGGCAGCAATTGCTCTGTGGAGCAAAACATAATAGTAGCACTAGAGCTTTAAACATAATGGGGTAATTTACAACATGTTGATGTAGTATGAAATTGCGTATCTCAATTCGCACCTAGTGTCTACTTTTGCACACTAGAGCAGGACAGTGATACAGAAAAAGTGATACATGGACCTTGTAAAAGCTAAAGCATGTCACAATGGATGGCAAGTAAATTATTCTATGTCACTAGTACCCAAAGTTTTTGTTTTCAAAAACACATAAAAATTCTGTAAAGGTTTCATATTACTAAATGCTTTGGTTAGAATTGTCCCATAAACGAAGGACAGATGACAACTCTGAGTAGAGACTTAACTGATCCATGAGCAGGAAACTGTTGAAGGTGTGCTGCATTCTTGCATTGACAATTCTAAGTATAAAATGTGATAATATATTTCTATGGTCATGATATACTGTAGAAACTTAAAGGGCTACAATTTTATTTGCTGCTTTTCCTGGGCATTATACATTAACCTATCCTCTGAAGATTTTTAAATAACTTGATGTTAAAGTCTGTAATACATTTATTTTTTATTCTGCACTTTTAGCATATGATACCAGTGTTTATATGCTTCATGGCTGTAATTGATACTTTAAATACTGAATCATTTTATTCTACGTTTGTGGATGCTGAAGCACTGAAATTGAACCTTTGCCATAGTTATCATAGAATCTGGCTTTCAGTGGAAAGTACACACCTGACTAAACATTGGCACTAATGTTTAAACCTATTAACTGAGAGCCACCATCTACATGAGTCTGTCACTTTTCCAACAGTCATACTACATAGGGATTTCACTATCAGCAGTGTGTTTAACGTCACTACTGAATAGTTTCGAGAGACAAACTATCATAGAAAATGGGATCTACTAGATTCATTAACTCAGGAACTCTATAACACTAAGTCATTTGGATATTATAGTTGAAGATTGCCCATTTAACTGCTATTAATAAGAACATTAGTTAATATTATTGTAGGTGTCATAACTCTAAACAGGTTTGCAGGCTCTGCTTCAGAGTTCTGGGATGCCCATATCAAGGCACGGCACTTAAAGGATAAAATATCCTGAATGTTACTTACCTACAGTCTGGGATATCTCCCGAGTCGGCATGTTCTCACCTGTAATGATCCAGCCCAGCAATGTTCTCTTTGCTTCTTCTTGTTTTATAAGTTATCAAAGCACCTTTTCTATGAACTTAGCATTCATGGAAACAGACTGTCATTCTGAAAGCCTGCCTCTTTGTAAATTCTAACAGACATTGGGGGACACCACACAATAGGATCGATAGGAATGTTGTACTCTAGTTAAGTAATATTCAGCATTACTGTTTGACTTAATTAATTTTCCAAAACTGGAGTTATCCATTAAATGCTGCAGATGCTTCTATTGGACACCAACATTCTACACTGAAGTGAGGTGGGACAGTCTTTAACAAACCCTGTCAACAGCTTTAATCCCAAAGATACAGCATGACTCAGGTAGAGGGCAAGAATTATCCAACAGAAAAATTATCCATCCTCCCCCTACAGGTATGAGGAGGTATCTGGCACAGGGCTACGTAAATTAAAACTGAAAACAGTTACCATACTTCCAAACTGAGGTGACAGCTCTCATCACTTGGGCTGGTAACAATAGTTGGGGTCTCCCTGCAAAAGCCATAATATGGAAACCCCCAGTGTGGGTTCACCCTGTAATAGTAGGAACTAGCTAAAGCCTGGTCAACACAGTGCTGAATCTAGGGGCCTATGGGGATTGTGGCAGCACAAAAAAATGTGGGCCCCTTTCAAGTGAAAACTGTGCCCATGCTGATAGTTCTGGGGCTCTTCTCATCTCTCTGGTTCCATATATTGGTTGGGGTAATATATAAAAGTGTACAAAATAGAACTTTAGTATGTAACTCCCAGCAGGCACTGTGAGTCATTAACTGCTAGTGCTTATAGAACTAGAAGTGCCAGGATACCAACAGCTGCTAGTGCATACAGGTACTTATGGAAAACTGTTGTGACCTGTTGTGCCACATAGTTAATTACAAATAAATAAAGCCACAGTGTAAAAAGTCCTCTATTCCAAATAAAGACACAGCTATGCCTCCATTGCCATGCCATTGCCTCCTCTGCTACATCCTTTGGAACTTACTTTTCATCTTCATTTCTTCATCTTTACCTTTCTTTTCCTCTTTCCTTCATTAATACAATGGTTAAAAAACATAACATAGTACAATGAAGTTCTTGCCCCACTACGCGCCACACTGCTAATTACAGGCCAGTGGCCTATCCAGAGTGGCTTTGCTCTGATTAGCTACAGCATGAATAAGCCACTTTGACTGGATACTTGTGTTTAGGCCCCTCATGAGGTATACTTGTGTTTAGACCCCACATGTGGCATACTTACGTCTAGACATTGCGTGGGGTATGAATTAACTTCATTGTATCAATAAAGGTCATTGATACATTTTAAGCTGTACTACCAGACACATGTTATGTATGAGGACATAATATTTATTATTATCCTTTATTTGTTAGGTGCCACAAGGTTTCCGCAGCGCCATACACAGTACAAACAGTAGACCATACATGGTGAAAGAGTACTGAACAATAAACAAATAATACTAAGACTTCAGAAACTCCAGGCATGGCTATTGCAGTAAATATGGAGCAGAAGAACAGGTATAGAGACAG
Organism: Mixophyes fleayi; assembly: GCF_038048845.1. Taxonomy (NCBI): domain Eukaryota; kingdom Metazoa; phylum Chordata; class Amphibia; order Anura; family Limnodynastidae; genus Mixophyes; species Mixophyes fleayi. The sequence goes on from NC_134402.1 coordinate 176,254,504, forward strand.
AAGGGAAGAGGGCCCTGCTCATAAGAGCTTACATCATAAGTAAGGGTATAATACAACATTCCGCATGTCGCGCAAGCTGTCATGCACTGGGTCGCACTGTTTATTTTCTAAAAAGTTGGTTAATAATTAGTGCTGCTGTAAGAATTTTGATTATTTATTTAGAGTTACTCAATTACCTACTTAGGTTTGACATGCAATAATACAATGTTATGCTAAAAACATACTAACCTGTAACTAGCTCAGGGAATGCTCTTTACAGGCTACAAGATAGTAGTAGTTTGTGTCTGCCTATTTTCTGCAGCTAACTGCCACTTTTTCAGATGTCTGGGTCAGGCCCTAATGATATGAGACAGGCCCTTTGCCACTAAACGATGCCCTAAATTGTTCATTGTGAGAGGATTAGCACACATGAATAAGAATAGGAGAAAGATTTTGGCAAGGGGATGGGGGTTCGGATTAAGACCAAGTCATTAGGAGCCTGGTTCCTTAAGGAATTTAGGCAAGAAATTGAGTAAGTTTTCTTACTTAGATTTACTGGACAAAACCATGTTACAATGCAAGGGGTGTAAATTAGTATATTATTTTGCACATAAGTTAAATACTGGCTGTTTTTGCATGTAGCACCCCTTGCATTACAACATGGTTTTGGCCAGAAAACTTAAGTAAGAAAAATTACTCAGTTTCTTGGCTAAGCTCCTTAATGAATCAGGCCCTAGATCTTTAGGTAGCAGACCTCTAAACAAGAATAGAAAATTACTTTGAGAACCAAATTGTTTTGCATTCATCCCTAAATATCTTCATAAAGCAAATACAAAAGGTAAAATGAAAATGGGATTAGAGTGCTTTTAAAATGTGCATGGCCAATGTCATATGATATTGTGCAACTTCATCTACACTTTAGCTGCTGTGACTAGCAGCGTTCAGTCACATGGAGCACTATCCATACATTCAGTGAAATTAACAGTGATTTTACCGTTTTCTCGTTAAAAACTGCCAGTGGCTGATTGCTTCATCTTAATAAAAAAAACTCTTGCCAAACAAGTTACAGGAAGCGTAAAATCATTTGAAAAACACATGCAACTCAACATTTATGATTTTGGATTTACGCTCCTATTTGAGGTTGAGGTTAGAAGTTGATAATCCAGGCACTAATAATAGCAATGGAATTCACACATATAATAAAGTGAGCTCTTCTGCTAAACTGGAACCTTTCCAAAGAATACAGCATTTAAAAATAAATAAAACTAAGAAAATAAACTGAAAAATAGAAGGGACTATGGTTGTATGTCAACATAAAAGCTTCCATGAATAGAAAAAAGTAAAAGTAACTACAAGGTGAAAGTACTGATGTATTATTAACCTAAGGCAATAAATCTTGTTTTATCTGGATTAATTCAAACACTGGGTTCCAAGAATAACAGCCCAAGGAGTGTTAATAAGAATGTTAATTTTCAAGATAGTAACAAAGCCTAATCTTCATAATAGTTATTGTGGGATGAATGATGATTTGTGCCAGAAAAGAAATAGATATAGGGTTAAGTGGAAAAATTAGTAAGACAAAGCCAACACAAGTCATCATAAATAAATGTAAGAATATTTTTCAATTAATTCTACAAGGTACAACTACACACACAAGGGACAGGAGCAGAACATGGCATTGTCAGGTCACATGGAAAAATTAAGGGGGGGGGAGCCCACCAATTATCTTTCACCCCTCTGGAATACCCCGCTCTGCTCTTCAGTTTTGGAATTCACTGCACATGCCCTGGCCCTACCGCCTGCAGCAAAGGAGCATAGCATGGGCCTTGGGAGGGTGACCCAACATGGCAAGGCCCCTTTTCCTGTATATCTATACCTCTGGGCCCTGAGTGCTGGAAGTTCCACCACTAACAATGGATCTACTGGGTCCAAAATTGTCCATCTTGCTTACCATGGAGGCTAACTTTTTTTGCAGTAAAATTGATATTATTACACCAAAAACAATTAAAGCCCATTCTACTAAGTTATGTTGCCCTATTATTATGTACAATAACAGAGCTAAAATTAAATTTCCTGCTATTTTAGAAGGAGAAGTTCAATACTTCTGATTGGAGTGCTGACATTGCTGCAATAGGGATCCCATCAGTCTCAAAATAAAAACCCCTAGATAGTGGGAAGGGGTAACATGGTTCCACCTTGCATAGAAAAACTAGAAAAGTAAAAACATTTTTTAAAATTCCTCCTAACCCAAATGCTGAATGATGCATTCTGAGCTCTGATTATTTAAATGATTGAACTGTAGAACTGACTTACATAGAGTTCAATGGGAGGTTTTTTTAAAAAAATTCCTTACAGGGTTAAGTTTTATCACATATATACTGATCACTGGTCTTGGTATGTCTAGGTCAGTATATGAGTATTCAAAGAAAGAACCCATGAGGGGCATTAAATACATGAGTGTGCCAAGGAAAGAGATCCCATGGCTAGTCTGGGCAAAATGAGTATGTATGGTATGATGTGTGATGAGCTGCAATATGCAATAACAGTTTTCACTGCTTTTTAGTAAGAGGATACCATACATCTCGTGCATCAATGGTTTATCCAAAGCAAGTGAATTTTCAACATGGACTGGAGAAGTTTATTAAGGGAACATTATTATAATTTATTCAGAAGTTTGTTCAAAACGAAGGCAACTTAAACAATGCCTGGTCACAAAAAATAAAAAAAATTAAATTTTTTCACAAGCACTACTTCAGCAAGTACACATCTTGTTATTCTCTAGTTGCACAGAAACAAAATTTGATATCAGGAAATTACATACAGTGCCATCTAGTCTGTCATTTTTGTGTGTGTTTTGTAATTTTATTTGGGAGGAGGTGGGTTTTTTAAGGGAGAGTGTTGTGGGTTTTTTTACTTAATATTTTTTTTATCTAAGCATTACCAAGTAATCCTTTAAAAAAAATACTGGGATTCAAATATCTTTTTCCTTTAATATATTGGAATATTTTTTTATCATATTACTTCTGTCCCTACTCTCCTCTAAGTTGTACATGGTCAGTTCTTGAAGTCTTTCCCAATAAGTTTTGTTATACAGTCCACACACCATTTTAGTATCCCTTCTCTGACCATGTTCTTCGCTATTATTGTTTTTTGGAGATAAAGCCTCCAAAACTGTACATAGTACTCAAAGTGAGTGTCAGGGCTAGTCCTTTCTGACTACTTCCTGATTTAATATTTTATTATATATTCCAACAGTCATATAATATATCACCTCTATTTTGCCAGGAAACTGCTTCGGAACCTCTGTATCTGTCACAAACTGCCCTCTGCGCACTCGTGACTTGGAAGCTTACTGTAAGGGAACACACAGGATTCAAACCCAAATCTCACACTCACCTCTCTCTAAGGCTACAGATTTACTGGTTCCCTTTCCCAACACAAGACACCCGCTTCCACACTGCTCCGCCATCTGCCACCAGCTACATATAAGGCCTGTAGCAAACCTATGACTCAATTATCCAATTGTGCACACTCAGTGCTCTGGTAGCTAAACAGTTAACCCTTCACACTCTGGTTTCTAAGGAGTTAACCCAGCCAAGCAATTTCTCTCTTCTAAACAGGCAATGGATTTGTTTAGAGCAATAAGGACAGAATAATTAAATTGTTAGATTTAATATATAAAAGGTACAATGCTTACAGGTAATAAAAAACAATTAAATACAGATTTGACATACAAATAAAAAATTCCAAACAGTTATAGAAACAAATGGGATGAAAGTACAGAGCATAACTTACATATAATAATCTGATTGCCTGGGGGTAGGCAGAAAAGATGGACAGTCCTTCTATTAGATTGATCTCCAAGAAGCTCACAATTTGCCCCTTCACAACACAGGTTTTTTAAGCAAAATGAAATGGGACGGCCTTCACAGGGGCAGTACTGATGCTAATGTGGGGGCAGGAATGTCCCCTGGGTATCACTATAGTTTGCTCATAGTTTTGACTTTTGGTAACTCTTTACAGATATATCCCAGAGACATAATTCCCCCTTCAATAAACCAGTCATAATCTCTTGCACATTTAAATACCAAACACGATGGAATTATAACAATCTAACATACCTTTCCAAAGACATGTGATTATAGCTGTTCCCTGGTACCGCTAGTAAGTATAATTCACACCCCGGTGTGGTTTTTGCCCCTCAGTATGAAGTGGCACACGGATTTCCCAAAGTATGAAATATGAACGCATTTTCTTTGAAGTTCATATTTCTATATACCTGCATTAAGAGCCTGCAGGTTTTACCTCAGCCTCCAAGATTCCCACCTAGGATATGGCTCTCTCTAATTTACACCTAGTGGTTCTTTTGTGTTTACAATACCTATTGAAAGGAAGTCAATTAGGAAGTGGAATACATGATCAAAACAATGGATGTCTAGGATCTGCATAACTTAAGCTGGTCTCCTTACAAATGGTCTGCTCAACCTAATAACCTCCTACTGGGCTAATTGACCAAATGTTTTAAAAAGGAAACAAACATAAGCTCCCGCCACACAGTTTTTGTGCTTACATTAATGCCAGTGGAAGTTCGGAATTCTTCAGCTATGGAATCAGCAGAGTGTTGGTGACTTTTATGCACCATGCGTCTTAGCAGTCATTGACCCCACTCTGTGATTTTACGTGGTCTTCCACTTTGTGGCTGAGTTGCTGTTGTTCCTAAACTTTTCCACTTTATGATAATATCACTTATAGTTGATGTGAAATATCCAGCAGGGATTAAATTTCACAAACTGTCTTATTGCAAACGTGGCATCTTATCACAGTACCACGCATGAAGTCATTTAGCTCGTCAGAACGATCCATTTTGTATCACAATGTTTGCAAATGGAGACTGTATGGCTAGGTGCTTGATTTTATGCACCTCTAGCAACAAGTCTGACTGAAACATCTCAATTCAATAATTAGCAGGTGTGGCCAAATACTTTTGCCCATATAGTGTATTATTAATGAATACATTACAAAACAGGATACAGCATTGGTCCCTGGTTACTAGCCCTTCACCTGAGCTTACACCATTACCTACAACACCACTGACTACAACACTGCCTCCAATCTTTTCGACAACCCTTTAGCGTTTCCATTATCTTTTAGTCAAATCCAAGGTTTTTAAATTTATGAATTAATTTATTTGATGCATACCGTATTAAATGTCTTGCTAAAATTTAACAAGCTGTAGCCATTGATCTATCCTAATCTGCAATTTTAGGTAGAGTCAAAATAATACACTTAATTTGTTTGACATGATCTCCCAGCAGCAAATACATGCTGCCTTGTAATTTACTAAATAATTGACAATAGGTTTTTTTGGGTGTTTGTTTTTTTTTTAAAAAAAGAGGTTCCGACACTGGCTGTCAGAGCCCTCATTCAGAGGTATAGTCATAGGTTCCCCCACGGCTATATATCAGGTAAACCTGACAAAGAGTAACAACAAAGCTAGCATAACTACCTGGTATAATATTTTAACTTCGCAAGTCGTTATCACCTAATCAAAAATTCAACTCCAATGGGAGGTAGATCTCCAGGTAGTATTCACGGAGGAGGAATGGGAACGTATTTTTCGAAACTCTTTCACAATGTCTAAATGCCTTAATCATACTGAAATGTTGGTGAAGCTTCTGAATAGATTGTACGTGACCCCTGAGAAACTGCACAAAATTTGGCCCTCAGTACCCCCGACATGTTGGCGTAATTGCACTGAGAGAGGGGATATATTCCATATTTTTTTGGCATGCCCAGTCCTACAACCCCTGTGGTTAGAGGTTTTCCAGTTGTTGGTAAAGGTTTTTAGATATCCTACAACTCTTTCCCCAGAGCTTGCTTTGTTACATCATTATCCCCCCTCCGTTCCCTCCTGGAACAGGTACGTGATGGGCCAAGTGCTCATTGCAACCAGAGATGCTGTAGCTCAGGCCTGGAAACAACTGTCTCCCCCGTCTTTGGCTAAGGTGATATCTAAAGTGAACTTCAGCTTTGAGATGGAGACCCTAGGAGTTCCTGTATTCCACAGCAGCTACTTCCCCATTAGTGAAATGGCGTAGCTGGCATAATTACGTCACAGACGGAGGTGGGGCCCCATCCCAGTCCTCCAATAGGCTGGATATCTCCGACTCAGTGTCTCGTGCCTTGATCTAAGAAATATTTGCTTTTGGGCCTAGGTACAAGGATGGAATGGACTAGTCTCAGTATGGTAAAGTTAAAGTGACTTATGTTTAAAGTGCCAACTGACTATAATTATATTTAAATACTACAAAGTGATACATGTCTAGATTGCTGGTGTTTTATGACATATTGTTGTGTTTCGTCCCCACTATGTACCCCTTTCCCCTTTATGTCCTACCCTTTCCCTAATTCTTTTTTTTTTGTATCCTTTGCAATTATCTTAGAAAATTCAATAAACTTTATTTCAGTTAAAAAAAAAAAAAAGAGGTTCCATTAATTTTAATATTGTTTATGTAAGATTCACTTGTTTATGGTCATCATAGTTTTTTTTGTGCATAGTGCAATTAAATTTGCCAATTTCCAATAACCTGGAATGATACCTATTAGCAGTGATTAAAAAGCAGTGGTTAAAATGGCAAGATCTCTATATGCACTACTCTTAGTTCTTTTAATACTCCTTGTATTCCATCTAGGCCCATAACTTATCTACTTTTAATTTTGAGAATTAAATTAATAACTTCTGTAGTAAATATATTTCTGTCTACAATAAAGTCAGATAAATCTTTCCCCTCTGGTATAGGTGACATGATTGAATTTGTAACAATCATACAGAGCAAGGCTGGATACATGCTACAGAACATTTTTCCTGTTGCAATATTGTTAACGATCTTACCAATGACTGAAAGAAAAAAAGTCCCAATAAGGATGGCGATTCATGTGTACACAGCAAACACAAGACTTACCTTCAGATCTGTGCTTTTCATCTGTCATTACCATCAGCTGAAAAGATCATGACTCTGCACGCTCCATAGAGATCTATGGGCACTGCTGGTCGTGAGTGCATACACACTGCAGATTCGAAAAGACATTCTTCAATCGTTGAATGAGATTTTTAGTTCGGTTTAAAAATCAATGATACGATGAGCTTCGTGTGATTGGCCGGTTAATCGGCTGTAAACCCTGCAGTGCTTACCCAGTCTAAACATAGTTAGTAGACAGTGTGCAAATATTTGTCTCCTTCAACATATCCACCCCTACAGTTTTTAAGTCTTACTCTAGAGCCTTAGCCTTACCCGTTATTTTTTTCCCTTTACATATATTATATATTGAAATAATGTTGTATGACCATTTTTACTAACTGTGCAATCTGTCTATAAGTCTTATATGCAGTTTTTTTTAGCACTTATAACAACTGCCACTTCTCCACAAGACCACACCCTTTACTGATAAGTCACACCTCTTTACTGATAGGCCACACCAATCTCTGCTTCAAAAAATGGGACTGTTCCATAGAAATCAGAACTGTTGGAAGGCATGAATCATTCATATAAACCATTCTCAGTTAGCAGTCGTTTCAATACACTGAACAGAATATATTGCCAAATAGGATTATGTAATGTCCCTCTGTTCAGACAACAGTTACTACAATAAACCAATAAAATAAAAACAGTACTTAAGATGTCAACTCTGGAAAACACTTTAAAGTGAAAAGTCTATCCAGGGTTCTTTTGTTTGGCTCTGCAGTTTTAAGTGTTATGGGAATTATGAACATGAAAACACTAACGTCTAGTTAATATAGGGCGAAAAGGCCTATCTCTGGCAAAACGTGTGTTTTTTCGCCAGAGATATAGCTTCGATCTATACATCAAGTGGTCACCGCTTGTGAAAGCAATGTCTCACCTTGAAATCTTTGCATGGGGAAGCCTTTTTAACATGGGTTAAAATGATACAAATACCGCTACAGTCGTTCTTTTGTTATCGCCGAGATGGTGATTGCAGAAGAAAATCAATTAAAAAATTATTCTTAGAATATATCATTTTTTCAATGGCTAATAATTTTCATTTGTTTTTCTATTTTTAAAATATTTTAGCTGTTTTTAATTATTTATTTTTCACTAAGTGGAAATGAAAGAACAAGCCTGGCTATGCATCCACTCGTCCTTTGAGACTGACCCAGCAAAGTGTTGCTCAGCACCCTCAGCAAGATTAACAATAACAATAAATGATGGAGAGAGATGCTTTTCTATTGCCAGATCTTAATAAGTAGACCCATTAGGGAAATATAAACTAATAATTTTGAAATCAAGCAATTTAAGGCTTTGCATTTTGTTTTAACTAGGAAAATTAACAGGATAGTTATATTATTTGCCATGCATTTATCAGAAATACTGAAAGGTTAATGCTAACACTTGCCTGTTATGTGTTGGCACGAGTTTTCAGAAGTCTTTAATTAATTGAGAACTTAACCAAACTTTGACCTTATTCCCTGATCATAGTGAAAAAAACATGCTTTAAAAATTGTCAATATTCTTATAATTCTATACTATCAATGCTGATTAATGTTTTTCTTAATAAGGAAAATAGATTATCAGTGGGTTAGTTTTTTTTTTCATTTTTGGTATAAACTGTCTAATGGCATGTTATACAAGCTCTCTAACACTCTGTTATGTTACCTTAATAATTTTCAAGATGTGCTAGGCCACAGTATGTCTCAAACAAACCAATGTTCTTAATATTACAAACTCCATAAATGTGACTTGAAATAAAGGCAACCCCATTGATCACTTACTTTCCCCAAGTTTTCACTTGAAAGTTCCCACCATAACGTGGATCACAGAAGCAGTTCATGGTAAAGAAACTGAAAAAGTTTAAAGGCATATGTCACGGGCACTAGGAGTCTTTACCCAGGGATCACCAGGTGATAGGCTTACCAGAGCAGTATAGGTGGTAATATGGTACTCTGGTAGCAGGGTGATCACGGAACAGGAAATAGCAGATGATGAGATGCTCAGGAAAGTCTATGACTAGCAGCACTGGCAATATGGAGGTAGTAATACACGAGGAACTGTATGGACAAAGGACACGTGAAGGTAGTCAGTGGTCTGCGGTAGCAAGTTGTACCACTGCTATAGTGAGGAGGAATGTCCAACAGAAACGAGGAGGTGATGAGAGTCAGCGGTCTGCGGATAGCAAGTTGTACCGCTGTCTGAGTGAAGGAATGGAATCCAAGTGGAGGTATCCGGGGAGTCAGTGGTCTGCGTTAGCAAGTTGTACCACTGCTATGTGAGAGGATACTGGAACAGGTGAAACTGTAAACAGGAGTCAGTGGTCTGCCACTAGCAAGTTGTACTACTGAATATATATGTGAGGAGGTGCACGGGGAGAGACTGCAACACAATATATACACGGGCACCTTGACTTTGATCCACAGTAATATGCACAATATAAATGTATAAATGACTGAACAACACTGCCAATATAGAAAGTCTCTTGAAGTAATCCGGCATGAGATAACACAGTCAATGATGGCAGTAGAGTCAGCAGATAGTACACTCCAGAGGAGAACCAACACAGTCAAGCAAGGTATGCAATACACAGCACAGTCAATGGGAAGTATGCATACCGTGGTTCAGGAGAAGGCAGTCAGACAGGAGTGCAGAGATACCTGAAGGGCAGGAGGCCAGCAGGATACAAGTCCCTGGATGGGTGAAGCAGGGGTCTAGCAGGTGCAGCGCACCGGTAGGTAGACCAGCAGGGAACACAGGAAGGCGTGGAGAGCGGATCAGCAGTAGATGGATGATTAGCGCTGAGAAGTAACAGCAGCGGGTCTCTGCGGGAACACGGAGGTAACCAATAGCAACCAGCAGGTGCAGTAACAGGTAGGTAGACCAGCAGGGAACACAGGAAGGCGTGGAGAGCGGATCAGCAGTAGATGGATGATTAGCGCTGAGAAGTAACAGCAGCGGGTCTCTGCGGGAACACGGAGGTAACCAATAGCAACCAGCAGGTGCAGTAACGATGGGACACCGGAGCAGAGTTGAACAGGCACTGTTGATCACGGAGAATAGCGGGTAGCAATAGTGGAGGCAGACTCAAGGAAACACGGGAGCGTTGACAAGGACTGAAGACTGAAGCGCACAGAGGCAGCGGATAGGAATCAGCCAAACAGTCACGATGAAACACAGACGGGTTGCAGGTTGAAGACTGTAGTGCACGGAGGCAGCGGATAGGAATCAGCTAGCAGTCACGATGATGAAACACAGACGAGTTGCAGGTTGAAGACTGTAGTGCACGGAGGCAGCGGATAGGAATCAGCTAGCAGTCACGATGATGAAACACAGACGAGTTGCAGGTTGAAGACTGTAGTGCACGGAGGCAGCGGATAGGCATCAGCTAACAGTCCCAATAATAAATGGTAGAGTAGAAGTGGTTAGAAGACTGTAGTGCACGGAGGCAGCGGATAGGAATCAGCTCACAGTCACGATGATACAGTAGATGGTAGAAGTGGTATGGGAACCACAGTAGCAGAAGTGGTTTGGAAACCACAGAGGTAGAAGTGGTTTGGAAACCACAGGAATCAGCAGGGCTGAATAAACAAGGAAACACAGGAACACCTTCAGAGACTCATGGGGAATGAGACTCCAAGATCAGGCAACGTGGTGTTGACCACAGGTGCTTAATATAGGGAGGTTGCCTGATCTGCCAATTAAGTTAAAGGAACATACACTGAAGGTTTGGAAAGGGCTGCGCATGCGCAGTCCCTCAGGATAGAGGACGTCCACGGTTCCTAATAGTCCGGGAAGAAGCACTCACAGTCCGGTGAGTGACAGTACCCCCCCTTTTAAAGGTGGGCACAGAACGCCTGGAACCGGGCTTGTCCGGATTTTTGGAATAAAACTTCTTCAGAAGGGCAGGAGCATTAAGATCTTCAGCTTTGATCCATGAACGCTCCTCAGGACCAAAGCCCTTCCAATGAACGAGGAAACGGAGGACTCCTCGCGAAATTTTTGCATCCAATACCTCAGTAATCTCGAAATCCTCCTCCTGATGAACTTGAACTGGCTGCGGTGCTGAGGAAGGAGTCGAGAAACGGTTGATGATGAGAGGTTTGAGCAAGGACACATGGAAGGCATTGGAGATCCGAAGATTCTTAGGAAGAAGAAGTTTAACACATACTGGATTGATAACTTGAATGATCCTATATGGACCAATAAAACGAGGGGCGAATTTCATAGATGGAACCTTCAAACGAATATTTTTGGTAGATAACCAGACACGATCTCCAATTTTTAGTGGTGGAATAGCCCGCCTCTTCTTATCTGCGAAAGACTTATATTTGTTAGATGTCTTCTTTAAACAGGTTTTGACCTGAGACCAGATATTTTTGAAGGTCTGACAAGCAGTCTCCACAGCAGGAACTTGGGTGGGCGGGAGGGCAGGAAATTCCGGAAAAGACGGATGGTGACCGTAGACCACAAAGAATGGAGTTTTGGATGATGACTCATGGTACATGTTGTTATGGGCGAATTCAGCCCAAGGGAGCAATTCTACCCAGTTGTCTTGGTTGGCTGAAGAGAACATCCTAATAAAAGTCTCAAGATCTTGATTGACTCGTTCCGTTTGTCCGTTAGATTGCGGATGGTAAGACGATGAGAGTGCTAATCGTATGCCCAAGGTTTTACAAAGGGCCCGCCAGAATCTGGAAACGAATTGTACTCCTCTATCTGACACAATCTCAGACGGACATCCATGGATGCGGAAGATTTCTTTAATGAAATGTTCAGCCAGAGTAGACGAGGAAGGTAAACCGGACAGAGGGACGAAATGAGCCATCTTCGAAAATCTGTCTACCACTACCCAAATAGTATTGTGATTCTTACTTGGTGGCAAATCAGTAACGAAATCCATACTAATATGGGTCCAAGGCTTGGACGGAATGGGTAGTGGTCGCAGCAACCCTGCTGGAGTTCTGCGGGAGGATTTGAACTGAGAACATAAATCACAGGAAGCAATAAACTCTTTGACGTCTCTCCTCATTGAAGGCCACCAGTAACTACGAGAGAGAATCTCAAAGGTCTTATGTTCACCGGCGTGTCCAGAAAAACGAGAGGCATGGAACCACGAAAGGATTTTCCTCCTCAGAGTAGGAGGCACGAGGGTCTTCCCAAATGGTAGCATTTTGGTGGATGAAGCAGCCAGAGAAATACATTTGGGGTCTAGAATAGCATGGTTGGGAACCTCTTCTACATCAGAGGACGTCACAAAAGCTCGAGATAGAGCGTCAGCTTTCTTGTTCTTAGCAGCTGGTTTGAAGGTTATAATTAATTCAAAACGGGAAAAGAAAAGAGACCATCTTGCTTGACGAGGGTTCAAGCATTGAGCAGATTGCAAATATGACAAGTTCTTATGATCCGTGAAGATCGTCACCGGATGGCGAGCTCCTTCCAACAAGTATCTCCATTCCTCTAATGCAGCTTTGATGGCCAGCAACTCCTTGTCCCCGATAGTATAGTTTTTCTCTGCGGGCAGAAGACCCCGAGAGTAGAAGGCACAAGGATGTAATTTTTGTTGCTCCGAGCGTTGGGAGAGAATAGCTCCTAAGCCCACATTAGAGGCATCTACTTCTAGGAAGAAGGGGAGTGTCACATCAGGTTGTCGCAGAATGGGAGCAGACGAGAAGGACTCTTTGAGGATTTGAAAGGCTTGGAGAGCCTCAGATGACCATTGCTTAGTATTAGCCCCTTTCCGAGTTAAGGCCACAATGGGAGATGCAATGGATGAGAAGTCTTGAATGAAGCGTCTATAGTAATTGGCAAAACCTAAAAAACGCTGGATGGCACGAAGAGTAGTTGGCTGAGGCCAATGTAGTACAGCATTTACTTTGTCTGGATCCATCTTCAGGCCAACTCCGGAAACTATATACCCCAAGAATGGAATCTGGGGTAACTCGAATGAACATTTTTCCAATTTACAGAACAATGAGTTTTTCCGTAGTCTGGAGAGGACCTCTGCCACATGTTGGTGATGAGAAGGCAGGTCCTGTGAGAAGATCAATATGTCGTCCAGGTAGACAACGACACATACATATAATAAGTCCCGAAAGATCTCATTGATGAAACCCTGGAAAACCGCGGGGGCATTACACCGCCCGAAGGGCATTACTAAATATTCGTAATGCCCATCTCTGGTGTTAAACGCGGTCTTCCATTCGTCACCGGAACGGATTCTAATTAAATTGTAGGCACCACGAAGATCCAACTTAGTAAATATCCGAGCTCCCTTGATGCGATCAAATAGCTCAGTGATCAGCGGAATGGGATACCGATTCTTGATAGTAATGGCGTTGAGTCCACGAAAATCTATACAAGGGCGTAATGATCCATCCTTCTTTTTGACGAAGAAGAACCCAGCTCCAGCGGGAGAGGTGGAAGGTCGAATGAACCCACGCTGGAGATTCTCCTGTATGTACTCAGATGTGGCTTGAGTTTCAGGTAACGAGAGAGGATAGACCCGACCCCTGGGAGGAGTCTTGCCAGGTAGAAGGTCGATCGGACAATCCCAAGAACGATGAGGAGGAAGACGTTCAGACTGAGCTTTATCAAACACATCGGCAAATGAAGCATACTGAGGAGGGAGTCCCGGGGAGGAAGATGAGATGGAAGATTGCTGTACTTTAAGAGGAATAACTTGAGAGAGACAACGATGGTGACATTCAGGCCCCCAAGACGTAACTTGAGGGGTGCGCCAGTCAATCTGGGGAGAGTGACATTGAAGCCATGGAAGGCCTAAGACAATCGGACTTGTCGTAACAGGAAGAATTAAAAACGAAATTTCTTCATGGTGTAGTACACCAATCTGAAGGGTTACTGGAGACGTACTCTGGGTGATGAGACCATTGATGAGACGTGATCCATCTATAGCCGTCACAGTAATGGGTGTTTTTAAAGTGATCACTGGTAGGGACCATTGATTCACTAGTGATTTAGAAATGAAATTTCCTGCTGCTCCGGAATCAATCAATGCCTGTGACTCAAAGGATTTAGTAGCAAAGGAAATCGTAACATCGAAAGCGCAGACTTTAGATTTCATAGACAATGGAGAGGACTCCAGGGACCCTAACTTCACCTCTCCAGAACTAGTTAGGGCCTGGCATTTCCCGATTTCTTAGGGCAAGAACTGAGCATATGTGTGGAATCAGCACAATAGATACAGAGTCTATTCTTTACTCTTCGTTTCCTCTCTTCTAAAGATAATTTGGAACGTCCTATCTCCATGGGAATCACAGAAGGTGAAACTGGACGAAATTGAGGGTTTAAACGAAGAGATGCTTTAGCAGAAGATGTTTTCTCAGATTCTCTTTCACGAAATCTCATGTCTACACGATGGCAAAGAGAGATCAAATCTTCTAGTGACGAAGGAAGCTCTTGGGTAGTCAGTGCATCTTTAATTTTATCGGAGAGCCCCTGCCAGAAGGCGGCAACTAATGCTTCAGTGTTCCACTGAAGTTCAGAGGCTAAGATCCTAAATTGAATGACATACTGTCCTACTGTATGGGAGCCTTGTCGCAAACGAAGAATGCTGGAAGCAGCGGAGGTCACACGACCTGGTTCATCGAACACACTTCGGAACGTGGAAATGAATTTGGCACTATCTTGTAGAATTGGATCGTTTCTTTCCCACAGAGGGGAGGCCCAAGCCAGGGCTTGTCCAGAAAACAATGAGATAAGATAGGCCACTCTGGAACGATGGGTAGAAAAATTTTGAGGTTGGAGTTCAAAATGGACTGAACATTGGTTAAGGAAACCTCTACAAGTTTTGGGGTCCCCGTCATATTTTGACGGAGTAGGCAGGTGAAGCGTAGGAGCTGTAGACACCTGGGATGGCACTGGGGAAACGGAGGAAAGCACAGGAGCTTCAATACTAGCTGTAACAGTCTGTCCAGATGTTCCTTGGGAGGTTAACGATTGGTAACATTGAAGTAACAGCTGTTGGCGAGCATCCTGTTGCTCCACACGACTGACCAGATGCTGCAGCATCTCTTTAGCAGTAGGTTCCGTATCTGGGTCTGTCATGGCCTGATCTTACTGTCCCGGGCACTAGGAGTCTTTACCCAGGGATCACCAGGTGATAGGCTTACCAGAGCAGTATAGGTGGTAATATGGTACTCTGGTAGCAGGGTGATCACGGAACAGGAAATAGCAGATGATGAGATGCTCAGGAAAGTCTATGACTAGCAGCACTGGCAATATGGAGGTAGTAATACACGAGGAACTGTATGGACAAAGGACACGTGAAGGTAGTCAGTGGTCTGCGGTAGCAAGTTGTACCACTGCTATAGTGAGGAGGAATGTCCAACAGAAACGAGGAGGTGATGAGAGTCAGCGGTCTGCGGATAGCAAGTTGTACCGCTGTCTGAGTGAAGGAATGGAATCCAAGTGGAGGTATCCGGGGAGTCAGTGGTCTGCGTTAGCAAGTTGTACCACTGCTATGTGAGAGGATACTGGAACAGGTGAAACTGTAAACAGGAGTCAGTGGTCTGCCACTAGCAAGTTGTACTACTGAATATATATGTGAGGAGGTGCACGGGGAGAGACTGCAACACAATATATACACGGGCACCTTGACTTTGATCCACAGTAATATGCACAATATAAATGTATAAATGACTGAACAACACTGCCAATATAGAAAGTCTCTTGAAGTAATCCGGCATGAGATAACACAGTCAATGATGGCAGTAGAGTCAGCAGATAGTACACTCCAGAGGAGAACCAACACAGTCAAGCAAGGTATGCAATACACAGCACAGTCAATGGGAAGTATGCATACCGTGGTTCAGGAGAAGGCAGTCAGACAGGAGTGCAGAGATACCTGAAGGGCAGGAGGCCAGCAGGATACAAGTCCCTGGATGGGTGAAGCAGGGGTCTAGCAGGTGCAGCGCACCGGTAGGTAGACCAGCAGGGAACACAGGAAGGCGTGGAGAGCGGATCAGCAGTAGATGGATGATTAGCGCTGAGAAGTAACAGCAGCGGGTCTCTGCGGGAACACGGAGGTAACCAATAGCAACCAGCAGGTGCAGTAACAGGTAGGTAGACCAGCAGGGAACACAGGAAGGCGTGGAGAGCGGATCAGCAGTAGATGGATGATTAGCGCTGAGAAGTAACAGCAGCGGGTCTCTGCGGGAACACGGAGGTAACCAATAGCAACCAGC
This sequence comes from Mixophyes fleayi, assembly GCF_038048845.1. Lineage (NCBI taxonomy): Eukaryota > Metazoa > Chordata > Amphibia > Anura > Limnodynastidae > Mixophyes > Mixophyes fleayi. Next base: position 176,270,693 of record NC_134402.1, read on the forward strand.
AGGTGCAGTAACGATGGGACACCGGAGCAGAGTTGAACAGGCACTGTTGATCACGGAGAATAGCGGGTAGCAATAGTGGAGGCAGACTCAAGGAAACACGGGAGCGTTGACAAGGACTGAAGACTGAAGCGCACAGAGGCAGCGGATAGGAATCAGCCAAACAGTCACGATGAAACACAGACGGGTTGCAGGTTGAAGACTGTAGTGCACGGAGGCAGCGGATAGGAATCAGCTAGCAGTCACGATGATGAAACACAGACGAGTTGCAGGTTGAAGACTGTAGTGCACGGAGGCAGCGGATAGGAATCAGCTAGCAGTCACGATGATGAAACACAGACGAGTTGCAGGTTGAAGACTGTAGTGCACGGAGGCAGCGGATAGGCATCAGCTAACAGTCCCAATAATAAATGGTAGAGTAGAAGTGGTTAGAAGACTGTAGTGCACGGAGGCAGCGGATAGGAATCAGCTCACAGTCACGATGATACAGTAGATGGTAGAAGTGGTATGGGAACCACAGTAGCAGAAGTGGTTTGGAAACCACAGAGGTAGAAGTGGTTTGGAAACCACAGGAATCAGCAGGGCTGAATAAACAAGGAAACACAGGAACACCTTCAGAGACTCATGGGGAATGAGACTCCAAGATCAGGCAACGTGGTGTTGACCACAGGTGCTTAATATAGGGAGGTTGCCTGATCTGCCAATTAAGTTAAAGGAACATACACTGAAGGTTTGGAAAGGGCTGCGCATGCGCAGTCCCTCAGGATAGAGGACGTCCACGGTTCCTAATAGTCCGGGAAGAAGCACTCACAGTCCGGTGAGTGACAGCATAATAACTGTATTTTCTATTTTACATTTCTATATTGACTATCCATAATATAGATGCTTAGTGGCGTGTGTTAGTCTGTCTGTGTGTGTGTGTGTGTGTGTGTGTGTGTGTGTGTGTGTGTGGAAAAAATAAAACCAAGCTGCAGCGCCACCTGCTGGGCGGAGTTATACACTGACCTACTAAATTCTTAGTGTGTGTGGAAAAAAAAATTCAGAAAGGGCTGAAATTTGGTATACTAAGATGTTTTTAATTTGTTAATTTAATTTGTTAATTGTTAAAAGTGTTTATAAAGATTTAAAATATATATATATATATATATATATATATATATATATATATATATATTTCTTGAAGGCGAAGTGACAGTTGGGAGTGGTTGGTGGTTGCCGGGGGTGACAGTGGGGAGTGGTTGGTGGTTGAGGCCTGGGCTATGGCCCAAATGCATGACAAGAACCTTTTTAACACCTTAAGTAGCTTGATTTGACTAGAATGCATGAGTATCATGCACGGGTTAACTTGTATTAAATATTAACAGAGTGATATATAATAATATTCCTGATACACCACTTTATCTAGCAGCAAAATTATTACTAACTAAAGTTTGCAAGTCAAATACCAGCTTTACTGTCAGATATATTGCCAGTGTCATCGTAGATGATAATCCCTTCCAATAAAACAGTTTGGGAATAATTTCCAATAAAAGAGCTTGGAAACATGATCAATATTAGTGTTACAAAGTGCAATGTTCGAACGTAAGTGTTTGCATGCCATATCTAGCGTGAAATAGCTCTGCGCATTGCTCTTATGCCAATGAACGCAGTTGCATGCAATTCATATCTGAAAGCAAATGACATGACTGTCTATGACTTGAGAGATGGAATGGGGAGGGAAGGGGAGGATGAACATAGACAATGTACAGTAAGGGGGTCAGCTGAGGCCTTACCAATGCAGATGCGACCGATTCTAGTCCTGGGTTTCTCATATGTATGCAGGTTTCAGCTGTGTCACTTACACCAGCTATAGGGCAGGTGTAGGTGCAGGCAGATAGAGATGACTGATATGACACGTGTTGTTTCTATTACAAACAAAACGTATGCGTGCCACTAGCTAGCACAGAACATTTGTATGCAAGAAAGATTGAATATATAAACACATGTGTACATACAGTACACATTAAAAACATATTGAGTTATGTATTTAATGGGTGGAGGGAAATATATATATTTTTTTAAATATATTTTTTAAACCATATTTTTATTAATGAGTATACTGGTAAAAATTTTTATTTATTTTTATTTAAATTTTTTCTTTTCATGTATTCTGATTTTTTAGTGAACAGACGCTACGTACGCAAAAGTTCTGGGCTCTTTTTAAAATGCAAGCTATGTGCAAATAGCATCCGAACATGAATCAGGCCCATAATGTCTTGTAGGTGGTATGATGTCATGAAGGTTGCGAATAGTTTCTGAAGGTATAGAAATGACAGGAAGCTCAGAGATACAAATTTGTTTATAGCCTGTACAGAGAGACAATATAGACATATCTAGCAATTGGGGTGTGATCTGAAGCAGGTGCAATAGTTTGCAACGTTGCACTATGCTGCTCTGTGTTAAATGACTCAGTATCTCTTTTATTTAAAAAGGAGATGGGATTTGTTGAGTTATGTGCAATTTTTGTCATTCTACTATAAGGCTGGAAAGAGTGCGTGGGATGATGTTATCATTGGTATACTTAACTTGAGCACTATCTTGAAATACAATCAAACAGCAGAAAGCTCCATTACTATTAGTAAATATAGAACTAATGTCAATCGCATGATAAATATGTTGTGTTAGTCAAGGTTATTCCAAAAGAAGGTTATCAGAGACTGTTTGTACTTTTCTCCTTAAAGCATTTCATAAATTCATTTAATTAATCTTGTATCATACTCCTAGCAAGAAAATGTTCTAGGTCATTAAATTTCAAATTTCAGTGCGTTCACTGCATGTTTTTAAAGCATTAAATTACCCGTAAGTAGTACAACACTATTTGCTATATATACTGTATACACACACACACACACACACACACACATACATATATATATATCTTGAAAGGATTTTAAATATTTTATATTGTCAATATTATATTATTATTATTATTATTATTATTATTATACTTAAAAAAATAGGTCACTCTGCAAGTTCAATTGAATTTAATTTGTCTTGTATATCCGTTTGTTGTAATAATAAATAGTTGCTGCATGTTTTGAATAATCACACAAAGGACCAGCTGTAATATTTCACAATATGTTCACATGGATCTAGAGGCATATGTGCCACATATATGTTCCCTTTCTTAAAAAAGAGATGTGTATCAAATAAATGTAATCCAACATTATGTATGACAATTCTACTGTGCGGCTAAAATAGTAAAGCCTCTTAGTCATACTTGCCCACTTTCCCGGAATGTCTGGGACTCCCAAATTCTGGGTAGATCTCCCAGACTCCCGGAAGAGCAGACCATTCTCCTGCATATTGTCCACTTCCTAGTGAAGTGGGCTGGATGGGAGCCTCAATAATGCGATTTGCGGTGAACCATGTAATTGTGGCCCCACCCTTATGGCAAAATGACGCTTTCACATCATTCTGTCATGGGGCGGGGCCAAAATGATGCAATTTGCCATGCCCCACCCCCTACCACCTTCCCACTTCACCACCCCATTCCAGGATCCCCCGGAGGGAAGACAAGGCAAAGTTGGCAAGTATACTTTTAATAGATAAAAAAAAATATTAACAGAAGACAAACACATGCATATTAAGAGGGGAAAAATGACAGCACTGGAAATAGAATAACTGGCCTATTGATGAATCCATGAATTTTGATGAATGAAACCAATCTTAAATACAAATGAATTCCTAAACCCATAAAACCTGGATGAACAGGTATTTCACTTCTACTGTGTTGTGATTACCCCGTCTGCAGCGGATCTAGTTGTGCTGGTAGAGGATATAAATGAATTGTATATGCAGACTGACTATTAACCCTTGCTATCACCTTTATCCGTAGCTCCATTTATAACTGTGGAAGTTCAGATATTGTTCAAATCCAGCCTCTGGTTAAAATAGAGGGGACTTTCATGGTCCTAGGTCTTGCTGATATTGAGGAACTGTGATATTCGGCTAATTTTGTTACACTGAGTATTCTGAGGTGCAAGCAATAGGAGGCCGCTCTGTTCAACGGAAGTGTGTTATATGAATAACATATGTGTGTTATATGGCCCACTCAGTGATTTTATTGATGAAATTTGCGATTGGTAATCTGATTTGATACATAATCCATCTGTATTCCCATAGATTTTGGTGTGATATCAGTACACTGATTCATTTTACATTATGTTTTGTACATGTTTGTTATTGGTTTAGGAATTCATTTGTATGAAAGACTGCTTTTATTCATCAAAATTCACAGATTTTTCAATTGGCCAGTGGTGTAATTTATTTCCAACGCTGTCATTTTTCCCCTTTTTTTCCACCTTTTGTTTGAGAACCCACAGGTTCTGCACAGCTGCAGGTATTGAGTCACCAGTTATCTGACCATATCAGAACCTAATTTATCTGCCCCGGGATATTTTTTGAGGTTTTTTTCTTTTTTAGATTTCACATGCATATTAAGGTGGGAATTCAATTGGGCGCGTTACTGGTAAAAGTAACACGGGCTGCGCATTTTTCCCGTTATTATGGTAATAATGCACTTAATTACCGTTACTATGGAAGTTTGAACACCGGCTTTTTGCCTGCAGCTCGCTGAGCTGCGAGCAGAAACGTAATAACGGTATTGAATTCCCCCCAAAGAGCCTGATTTAAAGTTGGACGTAAAAATGCGACTGTTGCGTACACACAAAAATGTGTCTGTACACATACATTTCTATGGTTGTATTTTGAGATGCACGTATCTTAAGATATGTGTAACTTGAAATCCAGCACATAGACGAGTCCACCCCAGAGATACGGTAGTCAACATCATCAACAAAGAAAATTACACCATACCTAAGAGACATGCAATAATAAGTATCAAATGACATATCTTAAGAATACTGCATCTCTAAGAGACATACATGGTTGATTTGAGTTTTCACGCCCCTTACTATACTGAACTTACACGTGAATGCCCCTGAAATGCCTCTCCAAGTGCAAGGGGACACAAGTCTAAGATATGCTCAAATAAACTAATATACTAATATAATGAAAACATTGAAATGTATGACAGTGACACATTTAATAAAAACAGATCCACTGCCCCCCCCTCCTTCCCCTCCCCCCAAAAAACCACTCATGATTAATTGGGGACATAAATATCAAATGAACGTACTTTAGTTTCTTGTTTCTAAAGTGATAGTGGTCAGGCAGTGATATTTTTACTTTTTGCAGCATGCGCATTTTAAGCCAGATCCCCAATAAGCCAAAAGTAGACGCTGAGTCCTTTTCCTGAGGCGAAAACATAGAAAGGGGACATGCATGCAACATCATCATCATCATCAACATTTATTTATATAGCACCAACAAATTCCATATTGCTTTACAATTGGGAACCAGGCACTATTAAATGCAATGTGAAGTTGGCGTTTTTTTTAAGGTAATAAATAACCATTTCTGCATTTTTGGTATGTTTCTGTTTGATCTGTTATCAAATAAGAATGAGCAGAATATTACCACTTAGTACACACTAAATGCTATTTAGCAAACATACCCATTTAAAAAAGAAACAATAATCCTGCTATGGTTAACTTCCTAACAATACAGGTTAACTTCCTAACAATACAGAGACTTATAACAGCGTGATATATCCTTAAGTGGAAAAAGCTAAGTGTACACATGTTACACCAAGCTGATTTTCTCTTCTTGGGTAATAGACCATTGCAGTATTTCAAATACCTGGCAAACACTAAGCAAACAATGGACAATGCCAGAAATGATACACCTGTGTGTGCTCAAGGACGTTATCATTGTAGTCAGTTGACTAAAGTCGTTTAATACAACATACATATTATCTGAAAAAGAAATGCAAAGCATTATAATCTGAATGTTTGATTTTACTTTTCCACTTAGTTATATGAAACATAAGTTAACAAATAATAAAATAACCACAATTAAATATATTTCCATATTTTTCGATATTATTTGATTATTATTATTACCATTTATTTATATAGCGCCACTAATTCCGCAGCGCTGTACAGAGAACTCACTAACATCAGTCCCTGTCCCATTGGGGCTTACAGTCTAAATTCCCTAACATACACACACACACATGCACACACACACACACACACACAGACTAAAGTTAATTTGTTAGCAGCCAATTAACCTACCAGTATGTTTTTGGAGTGTGGGAGGAAACTGGAGCACCCGGAGGAAACCCACGCAAACACAGGGAGAACATACAAACTCCTCACAAATAAGGCCATGGTCGGGAATTGAATATGAAGAACGTGCGCGTTTGGTCACAAATGATCACTCAGTGATACAATACCATTAACAGTTTTAAGATGGTTTCTTCTGCTGTACACATTTACAATACAAGAGCTATTGATAGCAAAGTAGTACAAACTCACTAAATAATATATACAGTACATGAAATCATTATATTTACTTCCTGCTGTATATACATTGTAACATGAAGTTTTAACTTATTTAGATTCAACTCATTATACAGTGTGTAGTGGAAGATAATACATATTTTTCTACACATAACATGTGCTTTAGTAAACAGTAAGGAAACCCGGCGGTAACTGCCTTAAATTAAACTGAAATGTAATGATTAAAATGCTTTATTAACAGAATTCAATAACTTTTTTATATACTACATTACATGTGCAAATGTTAACAACGGAGTATATAGTCCATGGCCAGATAACTCAGCAATATAAGCTTTGAAAGATATGAAGGCAAATGCAAAGTTGTAACTGAGGATATTATGTAGATAATGAGTACGTAATTTGAGGGAATTTGTCATAAACAGTTCTGTTAACTATGGTGGAATAACCACATTGGCAACAAAATCTTTCTATTGTGACAGCAGTCTGAAAAATGGCAGTTAATCTCCTCTACCAAAAAGTGTAAGGAACCACAGTTCAAACATTGCATGTCCATAGGACAAAAAGAGTAGTAATATGGCAAATACATCATGTCCAATGCAATCGGCGTATCAGTTGTTTTTGTTATACATTGATTGACACAACGATATTCTTGACTGTCAGGTTTTTGAACTTGCCACTCTGGGAGTCCTGTAAAGATTCCACTGCCTCGATTTCCTCGAGGGCAGCCTCTTGGCATGTTTGTTGTAAACAAAGCGAAGATAAGTGAATAATGAAATAACACAGCAGTCCATGATTGAGGTACCCGCAAGATGTCCTGATATATGTGGCTACAAATAACTGTCACAGTTTCCAGACCATCCAGCAGGTCACATGTTTCAGGTCTCCCAGCAGGGCTCCAAATAACTGTCACATTTTCCAGAGCAACCAGCAGGTGCACTGGTGTATTGCCAACTGTCACATTTCCAGAGGACAATGGTAATGCATTGTTTTAAATGGCGTGCAGATGTTTTTCAAAATAACTAACTGCTCAGACAAAGGCATCATATAAAGAAGTCACTCACAAAAGTCGTACTTATGCTATTAATATATAAATTATTTATATTTGTAAACAGACAATAAAATCCCACTATTGGAAAGCAGCTAGCTAATATCTTTTCAGCTTTCTTAGCTTTTCTCCTACAAATCATTATCTCCTTTTCAAAATCTCTCTTAAGGATAGATAAGTATGGCTACCATTCAGAAACACAGCCTTAGAATCTTTGCATCAGGATTTTACAGTTCAGACATAGCACAGAGGGGTGTTCCAAAGCATTACTGCTAACTCATGTGCCATGCTACTGTGGATGCCATGGTAGTCACATTACACTGTGGAAACTGTACTGAATTATAAATCATTAATAGCAGCCTGAAGAAAGAAACCAAGCAAATGATAATTAACAAGCTTTTTCTTATAGCCTGCAAATTCATTTTTTCATGGGATTACTTTAATATACAAATAATACAAAGATTAAGTTACATATCAGGAATTCTGGGGGTGCATGTAGTGTTGGATGTATGTCAGTCTCATTTGGATGATCAAGCTAGCTCCAAAATGGTGATTCTGGTAGCTGGTTACTATAACAACACCTTCTTCCTCCTCCTCCTCCTCTTCCACCATCTTGGAGCTAGCTAAATCCTCCAGTATCCAGATACCCCAGGGAGAATTAAGATCTTCTTCTTACTGCCTTATTAACTCGCCTCCTCGGGTAGTGCTATGGCTAACGACTATTATCATGAGCTTGAGAACAAGGTGTAGAGGTCTTCACCTATAGCAGCCGCCTTTCGGGAAGAGCTCATTGGCTTCACAGGTGCTCGGCTGCCCCCAAGTATTACACTCGGCATAGTACAAGCTTATGAATGTAGTGCAGCGTGGGATAGAGAGTAATGACAAGCGAAGCATGGTCAGGAACAGGCCGTGGTCTAGGGTCCGAAGCAGGTAACGTGGTGAGTTACAGGCAAAATGTCAGGGCTGGCAGAAATCAAAGGGAGACCAGATAACAAAGCAGAGGTCAGGGCAATAAGCAAACAATCTAAAGTCCAGGAAATCAAGCAGCGGCCAATACAAAGAGAATCAATTCAAAGATTTCAGCAAAACAGACAGAAACAGGAAAGCTAAAAGAAAACTGGACGTTATAACCAGCAGGGAGTCTCAGTCCTCCCTACCTTAAATACATAGAGCAGCCAGTAACAGCTAGGATAAGATAATTAGCCCCAGGAGGCTGATAATAAATTTCCCACTACTACTTGCCCCTGGCTAATCCCCCCGCCGTGACGTGGTAAACTGACAACTCGGCCGGGCCGGAAGCTGGAAGTGATGTCCCATTCATCAAGGAGACGGCTGGGATACAGGGAGCCAAGGAGAGCGAATAATGGCGGCTATGGGCACCACCACGGCTCGTAACAGGTAGGAGTTACTTTGCACATCCACATTGGATATTTGATGTGTTTTGTACTTTTGTTTTGAAATGTGAGTGTAATATTTATCATTTCTTTAATTAAAACATTTTTTAGACAATATCACACTAGATCCCCCTTTTTCTCTCTCATTTTTTCTACTGCATAAATGGACATCTGCATTATGAGAGGGCTAAATGTGATAAAGAGTTCTCTACATTCTGCAAAAAAGACCCACTGATCAAGGCCTCTTTGAAATAGAACACTGGTGAGTTTGTTACCATTAGGGGAAGCAAATGTAACGGCTATCTTCGGGGCACAAAGCGCAGAACATCACTTTTACATATTCAGTTTGAACTATTTCCCACATTTTATTATATATGGTGTTTGGGGGAAATCTTTTGTGTTGATGATATTACACTATCTTGGACTTTCTTCTTGTTTACATGGTTATTTCTGAATAAAATGGAAATAAGAAGATTTTGATACATCAAGAGTTGAAAATTAAGTATACTTTGTTTTTCTATCACGATGCATTATCACTTATAAAATATATTAAACTAAAATATTGGTTATTTTTAGAGGAACGAAAAGCACTTGAACTGCCTCACTTGTCACATTTTATCACATATGCAAATTTTGTTGTGTCTTACAATTGCAACTCCTGATGACTGGAAAAGCAGAACGGTGAAGAGAACCATAGGCTGAGTACAGTATTGCTGTGTTCATGTAATTGTGACGATCAGCAGCACTAGCTAATAGTGCATTAACCTCACCCGCTGATAGTACATTATTCCTTAATGAGGCTGCTATGTTCTATGAACTCGTGCCCATCTATTTGCATTACTTATTTTATGTTTCAATTTGGACTGCAGCAGATGAGAAGATTCCCATTTGCTTTTTAATCTGGAAAATAATAGATGATTGTATTTAATTTCACTTCACTTAATTTTATTGAATTAAATTTAGATTTTTTTTATTGGTGTTTATATTTAATTCAATTTTATAAAGTAATTGTGAGTTACGCATTTATTAATAACACTGTCAAGACACTATTCTCTCTGTTTAAATGACACCATTACATTTTTAAATTATGTACAAATAGGGTAATGCAACTTTCCATTTACTACTAACACTGTCAAACCACATGGCTATGGTTTTTCTACACTATCATAGTGCATTAATATACACACTTCTTGCTCCTGAGCTAAACCTGGTACATGTTAGTGTTGTAGAGCTGGTTGCATGGTGAGCTATATCTATATATAGATCATATCTTGCATGAGGTCACTGAGAAGCCTACCTTGCCCAATGTCTTCGAGGCACATACCTTGCTCAAGGTCACCGAGACACCTACCTTTCCCAAGGTCCCTGGAACATCGCCCTTGCGATGCAGTGAGAGTAAGGCATGGGGCTAATGAAAAAAAGTTTAAGCATGTGTCTGTTAATGTTGGACTAACTAGGGGCTATGATCCTGTTATACCACGTCCACTGAATCAATCCAGTTTGTGCAGCTAAGGACTTTGGTTACTGTGCTAAAAATGAATGACTGGGTCAGCAGTGTGGAAGCTGTCATAGACCTGGTTATGCTATGAGCCTGCCTAAAAAGAAGGGACACAGTTAACCTTATCCCTACCCAACTGGGTAGAGGAGTGAATTCAGTGAGGCTTTAACCAATGGGACATTGTGACCAGAGCATCGCAACCAAATTATCAGCACCCATAACCAGCGGGATGCACCTAACAATCCCAAGTGAACTTGATTGTACTTCGCTTTAGTTGCAGTCCACCCAACTAGTATTTGGTTAGCATGTTGTATTTGTTATAGCTGAGTATTTATTTAATAAAGCATAATTGTACTTTCACCAGTTATTTTGTCTCAGTGGTTAAAGAACCCTTAAAGATACCAGGAGCTAAATGTATCAAGCGGAGAGTTTTCCGGCGAGTTTGAAAAGTGGAGATGTTGCCTATAGCAACCAATCAGATTCTAGCTATCATTTTGTAGAATGTACTAAATAAATGATAGCGAGAATCTGATTGGTTTTTCAAAACTCTCAGCTTGATACATTTACTCCCAGATGTCCTAACTGGTGTTATAGGCTAACAAAGGCAGACAGCTTATACTGATGTGTGAAAAGAGCGATAATTACCAGGTTTCATCACCACCGAGGTCTTTGAGATGCCTATCATGCCCGAGGTCTTTGAGACACCAACCTTACCAGGTTCCCAAAGTAAGGCCTGAGCTTCGAGCTTCAATCTGCTGCCTTGGCCTCTGGGCATGAGTACAAACCTGCTGCCCTTGCATCTGGGCCTAAGGAAAAACCTGCTGCCCTGGCTTCCTGGCTTGAGGACTAAGCTGCTGTCCTGACCACTGGGCCTGAGACCACAAGCTTGTAATCTCTGAGATGACTGCTCTGTTCAAGGTCTACGACATGACTACATTGCCTGAGGTCTCCAAGACAAGTGACCCAGTTGTTGCCTTGCCCAATGTCTTTAAGAGACTGCCTTGCATGAGTACTCAGTTGTCTTCCAATCATTTCTGGAACCACAGTGTTGTGCATGGTGGTGTCTGGAAGTTCCCTGGAAAAAAATTGCAGCCCTGGTTTGTGTGGACTGAGGGCTTTGGTTTCCTGCTGTTCCAGCAATGCGGCAGTTAAGCCACTCAGCTGCATTTCACAGCAGTTGATGAGGAAATGGTTTTTAAAATGTGGGCACACCCAGCAGTCTGGGTCAGATTATTGAAACAGTGTGGAAGTTGATGGTGTCACTCTGTCACAGCCCCTGAGATCCTGTGTATCTGCTAATCTTGGAATCTTGATTCTGACCTGGTAAGCCTGTGCATCTGTAACTTTGAACTTTACCTAGCAACCCTATGTATCTGTAAACTTTGATCTTGATCTGGCACTCAAACCTTGAATCCTGATCTGGCTATTACGTGTATTTGCAAACTTTGAATCTTGACATGGCTATCCTCTGTATTTACAAACCTTGAATCCTGAACTGGCTGTCCTGCATATTTACAAACATTGAATCTTGATACCTGTATTTGCTTTTCTAGCAACAAGTCACTATCCAGTGCATGCAAACATATTATATTGGTATCTGTGGGAACCTAGACATATGCTATTTATTTGCAATCCTGAATCCTGATATCTGTTACCTGTGTGTTACCTGTATTTGTCTCTCCAGCAATATGGACTCAACAACCTTGTTTATGCCTGTGTGTTTGTAATAAAGATTATCACATTTTTTATCGTCTCCCCCATCAATTCTGATATAAAAATTACAGACATATTCAAAGTCCATTATACTTTTTTTCCTTCATCCTCTTTGTAATGTTTATATTTTGATAACCAAACTTACCTGCTCGCAATAAGTTTAATGAATTTAAATTAAGTGTTAATACAAATCACAATCAATTCCTATAAATAAAGGAAGCCTTGAAGTCCCCATATTGTCAATAATTATAAAGATGTATTTGAGTCTCAAAAGTGATCATGAATAAAAGAAGAAAAAGGAAAAGTCAGAAGTGGTAGTAGATAGTGATGTATTTACTTTTGCAAATATCCACATTTCATTATATCAAAATTTGGTCATACCTCCCAACTGTCCAGATTTAGGTGGGACAGCGACGATTTGAGGGATCTTTCCTGCCACACTGACTGCTGACATCTATGTCCTGCTGTTTAGAAAGTTTGTGCGGGGTCCCATTCATAATGCTCTGCTTAAATGGGTGCACACACACCTGCCACTGGTGTGTTCAGCAATAAATGGGTGTTTGAAAGACGGGGAGTAAGGGGCGAATTTGCACTTTGGCATGCGCCTGGGATGCAGCCACAACCACATCATTTAATGTCCACACCACCTTCCACAACCTGTCCCAATTTAAAGACCGGCGAAGTTGGAGGGCATGTTTGCAGAAGCTTCACCTATCAAACTGTGGAATGGGTGTATTCACCAATGTATGTGCTGTACAAAGTAATAGGTAAAATGAAACAAAATAAAATGCTATGTTCTTCTGCATCATAAATTACACTTTTTTTTACAAAATAGTTTAAATTCTAAAACAAGGGGATATTGTTATTATGGCTACCAGCAATTACCATAACCTGGCAGAACTATCGCAGAGTTCTTCACCTATAGCAGCCGCCTTTCCCGTAGAGTTTGATATGCTCACAAGTACTCAGATACCCTCAGGTCTTAAACTCAACATAGTGCAAGCTTATGATTAACGCCGCAGCACGGAAATAGGAGGTGATAACAGAAGGTAACGATGATCAGAAACAAGCCAAGGTCCAAGGACAAGAGAAGTCAGCGGGGTCAGGTTCAGGCAAAGATCAGGGCCGGCAGCATACAGGAGTATCAGAGTCACAAGCAGGTCAGGGCCACGAGCAATATCCAAAGTTCAGGAAACAAACCGAAGGTCAAACACAGAAAACAATCCACAGATAAGCACAACAGGACAGGAGCAGGTCAGCAGCCAGGAACTGAACGCTATAACTGGCAGGGAGGCTAAGTCCTCCCTGCCTTAAATACTATGATGGGCCAATCACGAAAGAGAAGGCACAGGACTGAAAATCAGCCTCAGGAGGCTGTTAATTAATTACTATTTGGGGCCAGTACTGAGCATAACAGTACCTAGGAACATGTACACAATAATGTATAGTCAGCTCTCAATAATGGCAGGGCTCCAGCAGAAACAGAAAAAATCCCTGCACACTATCCCAACAAGAGCCACAAACAAGACCACATCACCCAATATCTGCGCACTCGCCCGGCTACCAGATGATGCCGGGACGAGGCACTATTAGCAAAAGAGCATCCTGACCGTTGTCCTGTCAATGGTCAGAACGGAAGAGGAAATGACGTCCTAGTCGTCATGGTGACGGCCAAAATGGAGCTGAGGAAAAGAGTTGAGAGTCCTAGGCTTGTGACAGTATCCCCACCTTGAGGAGGGGTCGAGGTACCCCGACATCCAGGTTTTCCCAGGAAACTTTCTAAAGAACTCTTTGAGGAGCTTGTTAGCATGGAGGTGTCTCTGCGCAAGATCGTTTCTCTGGGCGTAGCCTTTCCAGTGTACAAGGAAATTAATCTGGCCTTGAACTTTCTTGGAATCCAAAATCTTCTCCACAATGAACTTGTGGCATCCATCTACATTGACTGACAGCGGACTGTGTGGTCTATAAAAATTAAACTTATTAGAAGAAACAACAGGTTTGAATAGAGAACAATGGAATTTGTTTGAAATTTTTAAAGGAGGCAATTTAAGTCTGAAAGCCACGGGATTGACCTTGATAATAGTAAATGGTTCAATGAACCTGGGTCCTAGTTTCCTACAAGCCTGTGTCACGAACGCCCAGCCTGTTACTGTCTCTCCTGCCCATTCACCACTTCTGCCCCTTGGCGCGAGAGGCCATGTGCATTTCCATATTCTGCACCCATCTGGTGCTGAATAGTGAAGTTATATTGCTGCAAAATTAAATTCCATCTTAAAAGCTTTCCATTATTCCCAGAAACTCTATTCAGCCAGTTTAGGGGATTATGGTCTGTAATAATGGTGAAATCCCATCCACACAGGTAGGGATGTAGCTTTTGCAGTGCCCATATGATGGCTAGGCACTCTCGTTCAATGGTAGCAAATGCTACCTCCCAGAAAATGATAGGGTGCTCCTCCCCCTGTGCTGTCACCTGGCTAAAGACAGCTCCTAGTCCATAGTTAGACGCGCCAGTCTGTACTATAAATCTCTGTTTGAAATCTTGGGCCTGTAGCACAGGGGACTGGGTCAGAGCAGATTTCAGAGCTGTAAATGTATTCTCACAATTCTCTGTCCAATTAAACATCTGTAGTAATATTTTATTTGTTAAGCAAGTCAGAGGTTTGGCTAGGGTGCAATAATGGGGCACAAATTTTTGATAATACCCAGCTGTACCTAAGAAAGACTTGACTTACTTTGCCTGGCTCTGGGTGGAGGCTACCTCCCCCTATACGGTGCCCCAAGTACTGCACTTCACGCATGCCAAGCTGGCAGTTCTCTGGCTTGATAGTCAGACCTGCCTCAGTAATTCTGCCTAAGACAGTATTCAGATAGATCAGGTGCTTCTCCCAGGTCTGGCTGAACAACGCAATGTCATCCAGGTAGGCAACTGCATGTCCCTCCTGGCCCTCTAGCAGGTCATTGACTAGGCACTGGAAGGACGCAGGGGCATTTTTCATTCCAAAGGGCTTAACCAAAAATACACAAGCTTCCCTGTCATGATAAGCTTTGAGCATATTGATATGATATACCTTCTGCCTCTTTTGGCTCTCATCTTTTGCCACTATATAATTGACATCATTAATGCGCTGTACTATGGTGTAGGGGTCCTCCCAGGCAGCCTGCAACATGTTCTGCCGCATAGGTATCAGAACCGGAACCTTTTGCCCGACCTCAAATATGTGTTTTCTCGCATTGCGGTCATACCACAGCTTCTGTTTTGCCTGCGCAGCTTTCAGGTTGCTCTGTGCCATCCCCATTAAGGACTACATTTTTCCCTGAACCGCACTACATAATGTACCAATGACGTTTATGGGGTGCTCAATTTCTCTTCCCACTCTTCCCTCATCAAATCTAACGGGCTGCGCACCCAGCGCCCGTAAAGGAGTTCAAAGGACGAGAAGCCATTGGATTCCTGCGGTACCTCGCGGTATGCAAAGAGGAGATGCCGCAGGCACCTCTCCCAGTCTCTTCCCTGCGACTCCACAAAAGTCCTAAGCATTTGTTTTAGGGTGTCATTAAGGCGCTCGCACAGCCTGTTGGTGATATGGGGATTAATTAAATGATTCATCTGTATCTTTTTACAAAGACTCTACATGAGATTAGACATAAACTGGGTAACTTGATCAGTTAACATTTTGTTTGGGAACCCCACCCTGGAGAAAATAGTTATAAGGGCATCTGCTACTTTGTCTGAGCGAATGGAGGAAAGAGCTACTGCTTCTGGGTGCCTAGTAGCATAATGCATTACAGAGAGAATGTACTCTTTCCCTGAGCTACAGGGAATGGCTAGGGGACCCACAATATCCACAGCAACCCGTTCAAAGGGTTCTGATATGACGGGCAGAGGAATAAGAAGGGCTGGCCCCACATCACCAGACTTCCCAACAACCTGGCACACATGGCATGAGCGGCAATACTTGGCTATGTCAGTCAGCATGCCAGGCCAGAAAAATTATGTACCAAACGAGCTTTAGTTCTGGCAACACCCAAATGTCCTGCTAAGGGCATCTCATGGGCTACTTTCAGCAACCCTTCCCTATAGGTTTGAGGTACAACTAGTTGCCTGTCAGCAATTACATCTGGATGCATACTCTTGACATTTTTCTCTCTGTATAAAAGGCAATTTTCCCAAAAAATTCTGTCTTCCTTACTTTCCAGACAGGCCTGAGTGACCCTCACCCTTACTGCTGATAGACTGTGATCAGTGTTTTGTTCTGTTTTAAAAGTGTCACTCCTGAGCTTGTCAGTGTTGCCCACAGCATGAAATCGCTCATACAAATCACTGCCTGAATCTGCAGCTTCTACAGTGAGGGAAGGGGTGGAGGGGAATTAACTTCTAGTGAACTTCTCTCCATACTTTCAGGGGTTAATACATAGCTCCTCTGTGCTGCTCTCTGGATCACTACTGCTAAGACAATGGATACATTTTCACACTTTGGGTCACCTTCAGAACTGCCACATGTAAATTGATCTGACCACCTAAAACATTAGCAGACGTGGTATCACATTTAGGCACAATTTCACACATCTTGCCCTGATCAAATTCACAACCTATGGGATTTAAAGTGTTAGTCTCTCCAATAAGAGCATTATCATCAAACACATTGACACATAAGCCCTCTCTCTGCATCACAGGTACCTGCAAATCTGCATGAGTATTCTCTGCAGCACATGAAATTTCATTACATATTTTTGCACTTATTTTATGCTGATTAGCAGAGTTCACCTGGAAAAGAGTAAGTTTAATTTGCACCAGTGCATCAGAAATGACATAACTTTAATTTATATAAGCAGCGTGCATCCTTCCCAAATAAATCCCCAACAGTACCATGGCAGGCAGATTATCTATTCCCCAACGTCTCGTATTCCTCTGCCAGATCCCCAATCTAGAGACACCCTGGCTAAGGGTACTGGAGAATGTAGGCCCCCAATCCACGCAGAGCAATAGTCTTCCTGGGAAAAATGTTCTCTGGGCTCACTAGAGCTGGATGTACTATAGTCAGGTCTGTGCCAGAGTCTAACAACCCAAGTGCCACTTGGTGTCCTACCTTAACTGCTTGCAGATTGTCTCTTGGGGTCCTCCTCCACAGAGGATGGCTGGCACTGGCTTTCCTGCCGGGCCCGCCACAGGAGAAGGAGTTGTTTTTTCTCTTTATGGGGCAATTGACACTGATGTGCCCCACTTAATCACATGTAAAACACCTGCGGCCAGTTGCCAAAACAGGTTTTCCCCCCGACTCACCAAAAGGTGAAACAACAGCTGTATTGGCTGACGGGGAACTCAGGGGTGATCCTCCAGGTTACCTCTCTTTCCACCTAGTTTGCCCTGGTGCTCCCCAACACTTCTTCGCTCTGGTAACTGTACTTGTATGCCAGGCTAGAAGCCGCTTGAGCTGTCTTAAGGTCACAATCCACAACCCATTCCCTCACTTCGGCTGGGCACAGTGTGAGGAACTGCTCCTGGAGAATAAGATCCTTTAGCTTATCATAGTCCAGCACCTGCAGTCCCTCAATCCATTGATGCATCATGGATGATAACTGCGCTAATAGTCCAGGCATAGGTATCAGAGGGACTGTACCTTGAGTCTCGGAATTTCCTCTGGTAAACCTCAGGAGTTATGTTGAAACAAAGTAACAAAGCTTTCTTTATTGCGACATAATCTCCGCCAGTTCCTGGGGAAGGTCTGCAAACACTTTAAAAGCTTTCCCTCTCAGTCCAGGGGATAAATAGCTGGCCCATTCCCTGGGGTCCAGCTCAAACTGTTGGCAAGTCCTTTCAAATCCCCTCTGGAATGCATCAAGGTCCCCATCTTTTTTCAATACAGGGATTTGGTCATGCCTGGGTTTTTTCCTACCCGGACCCCAGTCCGCCGACGGGCTGCTGAGCCTGGCGAGTTCCAGCTGGTGTTCGCGTTCAGCTTGTCGCTCTGCCGCCTCCCTGTCTGCAATGGCTTGTCACTCTGCCGCCTCCATGTCTGCAGTGGCTTGTCTCTCTGCAGCTTCCCGGTATGAGCGGTGTTCGGCAGCCTCCCTGTCTGCTCGGCGTTCTGCAACCTCTTGGAGTTGCTGGAACAGGGTAGACTCCTCACTAGGTTCAACAGAGGTATTTGTGATAATGTTCAGTGCTGACTGCTCTCCTGAAGCAGAGAGATTTTCTCCAATGTCTCCTCCGGCTCTTAGTTTATGATCAGCCTCCACAAGCGCTTGAATCAGTTGCTCTCGGTTCCTGCCAGGAACAACAGTAATTCCTCTTTTGACACACAAAGCCAAAAGCTCATCCTTTTTCATCTGCTTATAGTCAGGGGCCATCCTGGACCTCACACTTCCACCAAATAAAAAATAGAAAGAAAACAAGAAGGGGGGAACATAAACTATATGTGCAGTATGTCTTTTAAAATTTTATAAGCCTTGAGCGTAATCTCCGGTCAGTTAGGATGCTAACTCTCTCTGGAATCACACACCACTAATTTACTTAAGTTCTTATGCTAAAAAGAAAAATTTTATCAATCCCAGATACAAAAATCTGAACAGCTGGCTGTGACTGTCACACTAAGCAATGAATACACCTTTTCTACCACCTCAAAGGATTTATTATGGTGTCCTTACGTTCACCAGAACCACTTCTTAATGTTTCACACTTAAATCATATACACATGAAGCCACCCTGGGCTTCGTAAATTCACAAAGAATCACGGAGAATACACTAGATTAAATTTATTTAATCTGAAAAATGGTTTCAAGGCTTAGTTACAAAAAGGAATATCAAGACATTCAATAAATTTGCACAAATAAGTTTCAGAAAATAAAATCAGAGTCACTACTTACTAATTAAGGCTTGATGTGTGAGGGAACACAATTGAGGAATATGGGACATTTCAGTCTTGATAGACGCCCTCATGAAAATGCACGTTATTATCTAAGGCAGATGATTTTAAAACCTTCTTACAGGCTCTTCACCCCCACCTTAGGAATTACATTTTCAATTAAGTCAGATTGATTCCCAAAATGACACAGAACTTTCCAATTTGAATTAACATCACTAAGATATATGTTTGGGCACCTCAGATAATCTCTCACCTCTGCTCTGCTTGAGTGGCTAGATGGTTTACAACTTTGGGCTTCAAACTCCTCCAAGACCATTATCTATCCCGGGCCTGGCTAGTTTCAAAAGATTAATGACACTTGCATAAGTTTAAACTTATATCATCTAGCAAACCACACATTGAGATTACATTACAAGGTTACATAAAAAATTCACATGGTCATACATGAATTCAACAGAAAATAACAATCAGTCATTAGATAATGATAATTAGATAATTAATAATTAATAATTAGTAATTAGATAATAATAATCGTCACAGGCTGTTTGAGCTTGATGATCCGAGTGGAGAGCCAAACTTTATCACTGACTTTAAAAAAGCAAGCTCTACAATGACAATCCGACAAGGACTTGGATCTGAAGGAGATCTGAAGCAAAGCAGAGTGGTCTTTCTTGCAGATAACCCTGAGCTGTAAGACAGTAGCAGAATCTTTGGGAACATTAGGAGATGTTATAGAGGAGAGAGAATTTGGTTGAGGAATGACAAGAACTGTCATAGGCAAATTCAGACCACGGGAGTAGAGAGGACCAGTTATCATGAAATTTGGAGATATACAAGTAAAGGAACTGTACCAGGGACTGATTAGTTCTCTCCGTCTGGCCGTTGGATTGGGGATGTTAAGCGGATGATGGGCTAATCTTTATTCCCAGTAGGCTGCAGAAAGATCTCCAAAAGTGGGCGAAATATTGGGAACCACTGTCAGAAACGATGTCCTCAGGAAGACCGTGTAACCGAAAAATATGTTGCATGAATAACGAGGCCAGTATTCGTACATCAGGTAGGTTTGGTAACGGTACAAAGTGGGCCATTTTACTGAAGCTATCCACGACCACCCATATGGTATTGTGACCAGATGACCATTGGTGATCAACAATGAAATCCATTGAAAGGTGTGTCCATTGTTTAGCTGGAATAGACAAGGGCATCAACTGACCCGAAGGTTGGCTTATGGAGGATTTGCTTCTAGTGCATTCTACACAGGAATAGACATAATTCTGAACATCAGAACACAAGTTGGGCCACCAGACCCAACGTGAAAGGATTTTGATGGTCTTAAATATTTCTAGATTACCAGCAGATTTGTTTTCATGGCATTTGGCGAGTACCAATTTCCTAAGATGAACTGGAACAAACAGCTTGTAGGCAGGGGTTTCAGCAGGGACAATTCTGTGAAATTGATGAAGCGTAATTCCAAAGTCTTGGGTCAAACCAGCATGAATGAAGGAGGATAGAATGATTGGCCCAAGGATCCTGAGCTGGAGCATGACAGGATATGAAGCTCTGTGAGAGTGCATCGCCCGTGAGGTTCTTAGAGCCTGGTCAAAATGTAATTAAGAACATGAAACGAGTAAAAAAGAGGGCCCATCGAGCCTGCCTAGGATTCAATGTTTTGGCGGCTTGAATGTAGTTAAGGTTTTTATGATCCGTGAAGATGGTGATTTGATTGGTTGCTCCTTCCAACCAGTGTCACCACTCTTCCAGAGCCGATTTGGTGACTAATAATTCGCAGTTGCCCACATCATAATTAATCTTTGTGGCTGAGATTTTTCGGAAGAAATATACACAAGGATGCAGCCTTTGGTTCAGAGGAACCCTCTGAGAAAGAATAGCACCAGCGCCCACATTTGAAGCATCCACTTCACTTATAAACGGAAGTTCCGGGTTTGGGTGCCTAAGGACTGGAGCAGATGTAAAGGCATCTTTAAGGGTTGAAAAAGATGCTAAAGCTGCCAGCGATTAATTAGCTGTATCTGCACCTTTACTCGTAAGTGTATTAATAGGTGCCACTAGTACTGAGAATGAACGGATGACCCTCGGATAATATTTGGCAAAGCCAAGGAATCTCTGAATGGCTTTCAAATCCGTGGGAAGCACCCAAACTTGGACTGCTCGCACCTTTTTAAGATTCATTGAGAACCCGCTGGGAGAGATGACATAGCCTAAGCAGATGACACGGGTGACCTCAAATGGCTGGCAAAGTTTAAGGAGCACTTCACAGACATGCTGGTGGTGCTGAGCCAAATATTGCTAATAGCATAATATATCGTCCAAGTAGAGTACAACAAGTTTGCCTAAAAATTCCCGAGGAATATCATTAATTAAATCTTGAAAAACACTGCAGTAGCGTTGCAGAGGCCTAACCAAACGGCATAACTGTCACGGGCACTAGGAGTCTTTACCCAGGGATCACCAGGTGGTAGGCTTACCAGAGCAATGTAGATGATAATAGAGTACTCTGGTAGCAGGGTGATCACGGAACAGGTAATGGTAGGTGATGAGATGCTCAGGAAAGTCTATGACTAGCAGCACTGGTAATATGGAGGTATTAATACACGAGGAACTGTATGGACAAGGACACGTGAAGGTAGTCAGTGGTCTGCGATAGCAAGTTGTACCACTGCTATAGTGAGGAGGAATGTCCAACAGCAACGAGGAGGTGATGAGAGTCAGCGGTCTGCGGATAGCAAGTTGTACCGCTGTCTGAGTGAAGGAATGGAATCCAAGTGGAGGTATCCGGGTAGTCAGTGGTCTGCGATAGCAAGTTGTACCACTGCTATGTGAGAGGATACTGGAACAGGTGATACAGGAAACAGGGATCAGTGGTCTGCCTTCAGCAAGTTGTACCACTGAATATATATGTGAGGAGGTGTACGGGGAGAGACTGCAACACAGGATGTACACGGGCACCTTAAACACGATCCACAATAATATGCACAATATATATAAATGACTGAACAGGTCTGCAAATATAGAAAGTCTCTTGAAGTAATCCAGCACAAGCTAACGCAGTCAATGATGGCAATAGACTCAGCGGATAGCAGACTCCAGAGGAGAACCAACACAGTCCAGCAAGGTATGCAATACACCAGCACAGTCAATGAGAAGTATGCATACCGTGGTTCAGAAGTAGGCAGTCAGATAGGAGTGCAGCGATACCTGAGCGGCAGGAGGCCAGCAGGATGAGAAGTCCCTGGATGGATGAGGAAGAGTCTAGTAGGTGCAGCGCAGGTAAGTAGACCAACAGGGACACGAATCCACAGGAATCAGTAGAACGTGGAACTGGACTCGTGGAGGACCCAGGAGAATGGAGATGATCTAGCAGAGGAGTAGCTGATGAGATACGAATCCAATGCTGACAGGAGGGTAGAGACCAGCGGGACACAGGAAGGCGTGGAGAGCGGATCAGCAGCGGATGGACGATAGCGCTGACAGCAGCAGCAGGTCTCTGCGGACACACGGAGGTAACCAGTAGCAACCAACAGGTACCAATAGCGATGGAACACGGGAGAGCAGAGTAGACCAGGAGCTGTTGATCACGAAGAGAAGCAGATGGTAATAATAGCAGCAGTCTCGAGGAAACACGGGAGAGATGAGATGAGGCTGAGGTGCACAGGAGCAGCGGATAGGAATCAGCTAACAGTCACGATGGTGAACACAGGCGAGTTGCAAGCTGGAGACTGTAGTGCACGGAGGCAGCGGATAGGAATCAGCTAACAGTCACGATGATGAACACAGGCGAGTTGCAAGCTGGAGGCTGTAGTGCACGGAGGCAGCGGATAGGAATCAGCTAACAGTCACGATGATGAACACAGGCGAGTTGCAAGCTGGAGACTGTAGTGCACGGAGGCAGCGGATAGGAATCAGCTCACAGACTTGATGATGAACAGGTGAGTGGATGTGGAGAGAAGGCTGTAGTGCACGGAGGCAGCGGATAGCAATCAGCAAACATTCACAATGGAATATGATAACGTTGAAGTGGTATAGAAGGCTGTAGTGCACGGAGGCAGCGGATAGGAATCAGCAAACAGTCACAATGGAATATGATAGCGTTGAAGTGGTATAGAAGACTGTAGTGCACGGAGGCAGCGGATAGGAATCAGCCAACAGTCACGATGATACAGTTGATGGTAGAAGTGGTATGGGAACCACAGTAGTAGAAGCGGTTTGGAAACCACAGAGGTAGAAGTGGTTTGGAAACCACAGGAATCAGCAGCGCTGAATACACGAGGAAACATAGGAACACCTTCAGAGACTCATGGGGAATGAGACTCCAAGATCAGGCAACGTGGTGTTGACCACAGGTGCTTAATATAGGGAGTGTTGCCTGATCTGCCAATTGAGTTAAAGGGACATACACTGAAGTATAGGAAAGGGCTGCGCATGCGCAGACCCTCAGGATGGAGGACGGCTACGGTTCCTAAATGTCCGGGAAGAGGCACTCACGGTCCGGTGAGTGACAATAACCAAATACTCGTAATGTCCCGAGTGCGTATTAAAGGCTGTTTTCCACCTATCTCCTTCTTTAATTCGAATCAGATTGTAGACGCCCTGAGGATCAATTTTAGAGAAGATAGTGGCCAATTTCAGTTGATCGAAGAGTATAGAGATGAGAGAAAGCAGGTATGTATTTTTCACCGTAATTTTGTTCAGACTGTGATAGTCCATGCAAAGCCATCTTTCTTGGCTACAAAGAAACACTTGGCTCCTACCGGAGACTTGGAAGGTCGAATGAAGCTTTTCTGAAGATTCTCCTCCATTTATTGCTCCATTGCCTGGGTCTCAGGAATGGATAAAGCATATAAACGTCCTTTAGGCAGCTTAGACCCGGAATTAAGATCGATTGCACAATCATAATACCGATGAGGGGGAAGAGAGTCCGCCTTTTGCTTTGAAAATACACCCTGGAATTCTTGGTAAGGAGCAGGAAGGGATTCCAGACTATGCCGAAGGACTCCAGCGAATTATCTCTTTTCTTCCAATTGATATGGGGCTTATGGCCCTGCAGACAATGATGCCCCAGAATCAAAGGAGCAGAATGACACAAGATCAAATAGAATGAGAGAACCTCAGAATGAAGGATACTGACAGATAACTGAATGGGTGGATTCCTGACATGAATCCTGCCATGAATCAGAGGGTTACTGTCCAATCCACACAGGGTGATACCTGAGACCAACTTAATTGAGGGACTACCAAGAGTCTGGTCCAACTTGAGAACAAGGAAATTACAGACTGCACCACTATCGAGAAACGCTGAAACATCATAGGACTGAGCACCATAGACAAGGCGTGCAGGAATCAACACAGAATTATCTGAAGAGATTATTTGAAGGCCTAGGTGCACCTTTTCTCCAACACCTAGGCCTAGTCCTTTCCTGGCTTGTTAGGGCAAGCACGAAGTAGATGGCCCTTGTTGCCACAATACATGCAAAAACCTAGGGAAAGTCGTCTGAAACTTTCTTCTGAGGAGAGACGGTAGGAGCCTAACTGCATGGGCTCCAGAATGTCCAATAGTGCTGAGTGAGAAGTTGTCTGAGAGTCAAAAGAAACAGACATATCTCTCTCCGCTTTCCTTTCCTTGATCCTACGATCAATCTTGATTACCAACTGCATCAGGTTTTCCATGGGAATTGGTATAGGTTACTGCACTATCCAATCTTTTGATTTGCTCAGCAAGACCTAGACGGAATTGTCCTGGCAACGGTTGGGACGAAAGAGGAAATGACGTTCTGGTCGTCATGGTAATGGCCTGGGCGGAGCTGAGGGAAAGAGCCGTAGCTCCTGACAATTGTCACAAACCTTAACTAGCAAGTGGGCAGTATGCAGGAGGATGGTCTGCTCTCCCAGGAGCCCGAGAGAACTTATATAAATTTCAGGAGTCTCCTGGATATTCTGGGAGAGTAGGCAAGTATTAGAAAATATTATTTTACTTAAAGAGTGGCAGGTGAAAAAAATAACAACTCTAAAGCAGATCAATCCTACTTGGGATAAATCAACCTTTAATAAGTAAAATGGAATAAGCAGATCCGAGCCTTCACCTGCGGCCCCCAGCTGTGTATATCTTGCTATATTTATTTAAAATACCTGCTGACATGTTGCTTGAGTAAAGGTATTGTTTGAACGTATTACTGAGATTAAGGGTGATGTGTGGCCCTTTTGAAGTTTAGAGGGACGTACAATGTGCCCCCAGCAGTGTATCAGGTTGCCTATCACTGCACTAAATGAACCAATTATACCCCATTCACACTGCCTAAAAAACCGAGGTTTTTGCCAGGGCAAGCTCCAATAACACGGGTCGAGGCTCAGTGTGAAAGGGGGTTTGGGCAAAATTAGACCCGGGACTTTTGGAGGGTTATTCCCGTGTCAGTCCTGAGTTGCCTGCAATGTGAATGGTGCGACCCGGGTTTTTCAACCCGGGTCTCGCATAAAGAAACTGATTGGGGGATTAGAGAATCTGGAGGATGATGTTATTTTTAATGCTGCAAAGAAGAGAGAAAGGAGCAAACATGACACACAGGCTAGATGACGAGATGCGAGAGCTGTTGGCCGTTAGAGGAGAGGAGAAGATCAAAAAACAAATAACAAGCACTGGTAAGGATGCAACAGTTTACATGTACATATAACATATCTAAAATACTAACAAAGCATGGGATAAAGCGCAGCCAGCAACAGGTGGTAAATAAAATTAAGTCACTTTGCAAACGATAGTCCAAAGTCCATGACCACAACCGGAGAAGGAGTGGTGCTGTCCTGATGGAATGGCAAATTTATGACCAATGTAACGTAGTGTCTCGGCAACTCTGCCCTGGCAAATCCCATCGCATTGTCATCATCAAGCTGCTGTGATGCTCACAGTCCAACAGCTGAAAGCAGTCAGGCAAGCGTGCCATCACTGATGATTAACTATGATTCGCTGGAAGAGCATGGTGATTTGGAGTGTTCAAATGTGAACGAAGAAACCATGAACATGTCAGCAGGAATTGGCAGACTCACAACCTTTGCCAGCGGCACAAACTTCACCACACACCCAAGCGTTGCAAGAGACACAACCATTGCCAGCGGCACAACTTTCGACATCGACGTAGAACCTGACGTTACATTCAAACAGTACGTTTTTTAACATTTTAAGTAAATGAAATAAATATATGAAAGTGTAACATGACTAAACTAAAAACTAAACAAAACTCCAAAACTAAAAGTAAAAACATATTAAAACATAAACACGTATATGTTGCAGCATGAAGCTAGTGTGCAGAAGTGAGGAGTCCTCAAGTACATATCAGCTTACAACACTGCTATTTCATTTTGCAGCAATATTCATTCATCCTCGGTGGTCCTAATGTATTTCCTTTCTTTTTTTCCATTTGTAGTTTACAATGTTCCTAAAAGGAACAAGAAGCTAAATAAGATGAAACAAGCAACAAAAGCCATGACCACAGTAAAGGTAGAGCAGCTTAAGGAAATGGAAAAGACTACTATGGTGGCGCAAGAAGACGCACGTCTCCAACGCTTCATGAACAATGAGCGTAAGTTGCAGGACTCTTTCATAACGCACATAATGGGTATGCAGGAGCAAACTCTGAGGGAAACCCGTAAATTTATAATGGTTTACCTAGATCGACTTATGCCAAGAATTCAAGGTCCTGCGCTACCTCAACCACAGCCTCCATACCACGTTGAGGCCCCTTACCCTTTATATAACAGAAGCAACAAATATTTCCCCCTAAACCAAGTACACCACTAAGCACCTCACATCATCCTCCACAAATAGCTCCACATAACCCCGAGTACCCACATTACTGTCAGTTATAGGTAATGAAAGTATGTACAGTATAGTTATAATGTTTGCCTGTTTCTTAGGCAACAATATTTAAAATGTTTTCTATATGTAAAATGTTTATAATGTAAGCACTTGTAAAAAGTTTTATTTTGCACCACTGTATTTGCACATGTGTGTCTAAACTGTATATTTGTATATTTTTTTCTACTTTTATAATATTCTGACCTTTTGGAAAAAACATGTACTTTTTGATTTATATTGGTACATATGACGTAATATATACCCTTTAAAAAGGTATTTTACACTTTGACTAAAAATATTTTGTTCAGGTAACCCTTTGTCTGCTTTACTCGATTAGTGATGACAGATTGGCGGTAATGGTGACACGAATGAGTTCTGCAGAGGTATTTGTAAGTTCTCCCTCATAAGTAGTAGAATCCACAGACAGCAAATATGATTCAGAGTCCTGTACGTTCCACTCTGGTTGAAACTGCTGTTTCTGTATTTCACAAATATTGTGTTAAATACAGCAAGCAGCAACTGCATGGGCCACAAGTTTGGTATCAATGTCATTGTGCTTCAACAAACACCGCCAATGTCTTTTCAATCATCCAAAGGCATTTTCAACCACCAACCGAGCAGAGCGGAGAGTATGGGTTAAGCAAATTTGTTCCACAGAAAGTTGATGTTGCTGTGTGAAGCTCTTCATGAACCATCACCACAAAGGAGTAAGCTGCATTCCCGATGATGTGTACTAGGATCTCCACCTCATTCACGGTCCTAGATTTCTGCCTTACCATTTATCAGCTAATCAAAGCTCCTCTTGCGATGACAGACACTTCCAGGGCAGACCCGGGTTCAGTATGAACGGGGTTGACCCGGAAATTCTTGGGTCCAAGGTGCAGTGTGAACAGGAAATTCTCAGGTCCAAGGTGTAGTGTGAACGGGGTCTCTGAGCTGGGATGCTCTGTGACTCGGCAAAAACCCGGATTGAAAAACCTGGGATATTGTAGGGGCGGCAATGTGAAAGTGGTATAAATCTTTATCTGCAGTCAACTTTCTATTATGTTTATTAAATGTGATGAAAAACTACGTTTGTTATACACATGCAGAATGAATGAAAATTGCACTTGAACATACTATGTTTTCATAAATATCCAAACTACTAAAAAATTATTTTAAGAATTTTTTTCTTTGGGAATTGAATTTTAGGTTTTTGTTTAACAAATGCAGATTTAGGGTGTTACAAGAAGATGTTTTATCGGACATATTTCAGTCATATATCTGTCTATCAAAGCATTTCATTCTGCTGAGTTTAGATACAGAAAAACCACAAAAGTGCTACACAGAAAAACAAGACAAGCAAATACCCTTAGGTGACTGTAAAGATTAAGTTAAAATGAAACCTCAAAAAACAGACTTTTTAAATCTTTTGCTTTAAAACAAGTGAATGCAACATTTTACATGAGAATTGTATACATCATTGTGGTCAAATGGGTTATCTCTAGTTTAACCATTGCCCGTGAGCATAAAATCTAACATGAGGATGGTACTGATTCATGTGGTTAGTACTGTCCACACAAATCAACTCCACTCTTATGTAGGATTTTATGTTGCATTGTACAGTGTATAAGAAACCTTTCCACTGCCTTAGGTACTGTCAATTATTCTCTGATGCCTGAATAGTGTTAGCATTTGTTGTGTTTAAGCATGAAGATCTGATACTCACCCAGCTTGTTCTTAACTCTGAGGTGTCATTTAGTTGTGACCCAGACTATGGCTTGTTATACATCCCTGCTTGCCCTGGGCTTGGCCTGTATTTTGGTCATTTTCACCTGTTTTGTTCTTTTGTATAGTCAGCTGCTGCCCAGAAAGCCCATGATTCCCTTGCGAGGGCCCGTACTTGGACACCAGTGTTCATATTAGACTGCGCTTCAGATCTAGTCTGTGCCAATTGCTAGCAGCACAGTGAGATCAAATCCGGGAACAGTCATTACACAGTGACAGTATATTCACAGTGTAGTTGGCAGCACCAGTTTCAGCATGTGACAATGCATGGCATGTGGCCTACTCTAGAGTGGTGCTTATGGCATGCAGCATTCCCAGTGTACTGGACATTAATATGAAGCAGAATGTAGATGGTTGTTGTGTGCTGACATTAAGGGTGTGCACCGGCCACTTTTGGCGTTTTGGGTTTTGGGTTCTGATTAGCTTGAGGTTTTGGGTTCTGATTTGTTTTGCCAAAACACACCACGAAAGGTTTTGGTTCTGATTTTGGGTTTTGGGTTCTGATTTTTAAAAAAAAAAAGCATAAAAAGTGCTAAAATCCATATTTCGAGGTTTTTTTTCACTCCTACACTATTATTAACCTCAATAACATTCATTTCCACTAATTTCCAGTCTATTCTGAACACCTCACACCTCACAATATTGTTTTAAGTCCAAAAGGTTGCACCGAGGTAGCTGGATGTCTAAGCTAAGCGACACAAGTGGGCGGCACAAACACGTGGCTGTGTAGGCTTGAATGGCCTTTTGCTGCTCCTCCATCCTCTGCAGCATATAGAGGGTGGAGTTCAAGCGCGTCACTACCTCTTGTTTTAGTTGATGGCAGGGCAGCTTCATGCTTTTTTGATATAGCAGGAACAGTGAACGTATTTTTATATCTGATACTAATATTTCTGCACTGCAGGAACAGTGAACGTATTTTAATATCTGATACTAATATTTCTGCACTGCAGGAACAGTGAACGTAGGTAAATTTAGCAGTACTAATATTTCTGGACTGCAAGAACAGTGAACGTAGGGAAATTTAGCAGTACTAATATTTCTGGACTGCAAGAACAGTGAACGTAGGGAAATTTAGCAGTACTAATATTTCTGGACTGCAAAAATATATTGCTCTACAATTTTTTTTATACTTTTTAAATAATTTTTTTATATGTTTAATTATTTTTGTATCTTTTTTTTTGTTTTGTTTATGATTTGTTAATAATTATAAAATTACTATGGACTTATCAGAACAAAGCACAAGACAAAAGCACCACTGGACTCAGCAGGACAGACACTGGCCAAAGCACCACTGGTCTCAGCAGGACAGAGCACAGGACAAAAGCACCACTGGACTCAGCAGGACACAGCACAGGACAAAAGCACCACTGGACTCAGGACAGAGCACTGGACAAAAGAATAAAGCACCACTGGACTGATCACACAGGAGCAGGAGCACCACTACCCTACAACCTCCCTCTTCCCTGATCACAGCCCAAATGAAGATGGCGGCCGCAAGCGGCGAATTTATGACATCCGAGTCTCGCGAGATCCGACGCGAGACTTGGATGTCATAGCCTCGTTTCAGACTTTTTTCCCGGGCGGAAGTACCCGAACAGTGCTCGGATCCCGTCGGATCCGCACTGTTCGGGGGGGCTCGGATTAGCGGAATCCGAGCCCGCTCATCCTTAGCTGACATCAGTATCAATGGCAAAGCCTGCTTTATTTTCAGTTTGCGATATATACAGAATTCACTATCTGGTCAGTGAATTCTGATTGCGGAAAGATGCTCTGCAGACTCAATACCTCCAGAGAATAAATAAATGGTAAGAGGGATCTTAGCTCTTACTAGATTTGGGCTTCCAGTTCCAGATGCAATAAAAAATAATAGTAAATAATGAAAACAATGTAATAAACAAAACAAATTAAATATATATGGTGATAACCATAAGGAGTACATGATAAATACATGGAGAAGCTTCACCAGAGGACCCCAGCCAAGGCTACTGCCGACGACAGTCTTCACTGGCCCACTGGTTTTGGTAAATAGTCAGAAGCCTGAAATCCGGTGAAAACTCATGGTTTTGCTTGATATATGAATTTTCATCTATTAATTCATAGACCCCTACTTTTGAACAAGCAATCAAAGTGAGCATCAAGCATTGGTAATGTTGCTTGTGCATTATATGTGTGGCATTATATGTGGCATAAACTACTCAAACCTCATTTTACATAAGTTCCAATTGATCCTATCTTTATCTGTGAATGACATAGCCAGTGGCTATAAGTGGAAACCTGAAGAAACTTTGTTTCCGCAAGAAATTATATGCAGAAATAGCTAATTTTTCTGAAACTGTTTAGCCGAATATTCACTCCATTACGCATTTGAGAGCAAAATT
This sequence comes from Mixophyes fleayi, assembly GCF_038048845.1. Taxonomy (NCBI): domain Eukaryota; kingdom Metazoa; phylum Chordata; class Amphibia; order Anura; family Limnodynastidae; genus Mixophyes; species Mixophyes fleayi. The sequence continues at coordinate 176,301,616 of NC_134402.1, forward strand.
TTGCATGGTTAACCATCGGAAATTGTTATTTTGTGTTCCACTATCAAGATCAAATCATGTATGTATGTATGTATGTGTCAATTTGAACTGCTTTGATGTACTAGTCCTATCCCTACTCCTACACCAACCACACCACAGAGCAGAATTAATTAACACCACTGTTGTCCCACGAACTAGTTTTTGAGCTATTTCAAGTTTTGGGGTGTGAAACTCTCTGAAAAAAATCTTAGTTGACATCATCATCATCATTTATTTATATAGCGCCAACATATTCCGTAGCGCTTTACAATTGGGGACAAACATAATAAACTAATAAACAAACTGGGTAAAACAGACAAAGAGGTGAGAAGGCCCTGCTCGCAAGCTTACAATATATGGGACAATGGGAGATTGACACATGAGGTTAAGTCTACATTTTGCATTTTTGCCCAGCCAGACTGCAAAGGTAAAAGTGACTCATAAGCTAAATGATCCTGTCACACAACAATGTTGGTCAGGGGGTAGTTGTCTTGTGTGAAATTGTGTAACAGGCGGTAACAGGCTAAAGGCGGTGAGGTTAAGAGGGTGGTTGAGGAATATTATAAGCTTGTCTGAATAGGTAGGTTTTCAGAGAACGTTTGAAAGTTTGTAGACCAGAGGAGAGTCTTACTGTGCGAGGGAGAGAATTCCATAGAGTGGGTGCAGCCCGAAAAAAGTCCTGTAACCGGGAATGGGGTGGATGTAATGAGGGTGGATGAGAGACGCAGATCTTGTGTAGAACGGAGTTGACGATTTGGGAAATATTTTGAGACAAGAGAGAAGATGTATGTTGGTGCAGCTTTGTTGATGGCCTTATAGGTTAGTAAAAGTATTTTATATTGGATTTGGTAGAAGACAGGCAGCCAGTGTAGAGACATACAGAGTGATTCAACAGAGGAATAACGATTTGCAAGGAAAATCAGTTTTGCCGCAGCATGCAAAATAGATTGTAGGGGTTTGAGTCAGTTTTTGGGAACACCAGTAAGGAGGGAATTGCAATAGTCAATGCGGGAGATGATAAGTGCATGGATTAAGGTTTTTGCAGTGTCTTGCGTGAGATATGTGCGAATTCTGGAAATGTTCTTTAGATGTATGTAGCATGATTTAGATATAGAGTCAATGTGGGGAACAAAGGATAGGTGCGAGTCAAAGATTACATCTAGGCAGCGAGCTTGTGGGGTGGGATTTATGGTCATGTTATCAACAGAGATAGAAATGTCAGGTATGCTCTTGTTGGTGGGTGGGAATATTATTAACTCTGTTTTAGAAAGATTAAGTTTGAGTTGGCGAGAGGACATCCAAGATGATATAGCAGAAAGACAGTCAGTTACACGTGACAACACAGATGTCGAGAGATCAGGAGAGGATAGATAGATTTGGGTATCATCTGCATAGAGATGATACTGAAAGCCAAAGGAACTTATTAGATTTCCAAGAGAAGCCTAATAGATAGAGAACAGCAGAGGACCTAGCACTGAGCCTTGTGGTACTCCAACTGATAGGGGAAGTGGAGCAGAGGTGGCTCCAGAGAAATTAACAGTGAAAGAGCGATTAGAGAGTTAGGATGAGAACCAGGATAAAACAGTGTCTTGAAGACCTAGGGATTGCAGCGTTTGTATGAGAAGAGAGTGGTCAACGGTGTCAAATGCAGCCAAGAGATCCAGGAGAATTAGGAGAAAGTAATGGCGTTTAGTTTTAGCAGTGATCAGATCATTGACAACCTTGGTCAACGCAGTCTCTGTGGAGTGTTGAGAACGAAAGCCAGACTTAAGAGGATCCAACAGGTTGTTAGCGGAAAGAAAGCGTGTGAGGCGAGTGTAGGCAAGTCTCTCTAGAAGCTTGGAGGGGCAAGGGAGCTGAGAGATGGGACGGTAATTTGAGGGAGAGTTTGGGTCGGAGTTTTGTTTTGTTAGAATAGGAGTAATCACTGCGTGCTTCTATAGTGATGGAAAGATGCCAGTAGAGAGAGAGAAATTACAGATTTGAGTTAGAGGTGAAATGAGCACAGGAGACAGTGATCTACCAATTTGTGAGGGAATAGGATCAAGAGGACAGGAGGTAGAGTAGGAAGATAAGAAGAGCGTAGAAATTTCCTCTTCATTTGTGGGGTCAAATGAAGAGAGGGTGTCAGAGGGTAGTGGGAAGGAATTGAGCGGATTGCTTGTCGAGGAAGAGGATACCATTTTTAGTCTGATCTTATCAATCTTGTCCTTGAAGTAGGAAGCAAGATCCTGGGCACTGATAGTAGATGGAGGGTTCGGGGTGGGAGGATTGAGAAGATGTTTAAATGTATTGAAAAGGCGTTTGGGGTTAGAAGCCTGAGCATAGATAAGAGATTGGAAGTATGTTTGTTGTGCCGTGTCCAGAGCATTTCGATAGGAGTGGTAGACAGAAGTATATGTGAAGAAGTCATTAGAGGTGCGACATTTATGTCAGTGACGTTCTGCTTTACGGACAGTTTTTGAAGATTGCGTGTTGCTTTAGTGTGCCACGGTTGACATCGAAGTCGACGTGTAGTATGTAGTGTCGCTGGAGCCACTTGGTCAATGGCCGCTGCTAAGGTTAGGTGAAAATGAGGTACTGCCATCTCAGGGGATGAGAATGTAGAGATAGGGGAGAGAAGGTGTTGGAGAGGGTTGGAAAATTGATGAAGATTAATAGAATTCAGATTTCTGCGGGTATGAGGAGGCTTGGTAGTTAGACAGTAGAGAGGTTAGAGCAGTGGGGGTGAGTGAGTAGCTGATAAGGTGATGATCCGAGAGGGGGAAGGGTGTGTTAAGAAAATTAGAAACTGAGCATAGTCTAGAGAAAATAAGATCAAGGCAGTAGCCATCCTTATGAGTAGATGATTCAATCCACTGGTAGAGGTCAAGTGAGGAGGTTAGAGAGAGTAGTTTGGAAGCAGCTTTGGAAGGTGGGTTAGCAATGGGGATGTTGAAATCACCCATGATGATGGTGGGGATGTCTGAAGATAAGAAGTGAGGGAGCCATGCAGAGAAATCCTCAATAAATTGTTGGTGTGCTCCAGGGGGATGATAGATCACCGCAACATTAAGAGAGAATGTATTAAAAATGTGAATAGCATGTACTTCAAAAGATGTGAACGTGAGTGATGGGACATTTGGTAGAACTGTAAACGTGCACTGTGGGGAGAGAAGTAGTCCAACCCCACCTCCTTGTCTGCCTTCAGGTCTGGAGGTGTGGGTGAGATGGAGGCCACCATGTGAAAGTGCTGCAGGTGAGGCAGTGTCTGATTGCATGAGCCATGTTTCTGTTATTGCCAGAAGGTTGAGGTTTTTTGGGAGAAAGAGATCATGAATGGAGGTAAGTTTGTAACAAACAGAGCGTGCATTCCAAAGGGCACATTTAAAGGACTTTGGAAGAGAGGGGAGACAGGTGATGTGTTTGAGGTTTGCTATAGAGCGGTAGTGCTCTGATGTATGTGTGTGTGAGTAGTGTGGGGGACCTGGATTAGGTGATATATCACCAGCTAATAGAAGCAGAGTGAGAGAAAGATAGGCAAGGAGATTGTAAGATGTGTGACTCTTTATTTTCTGGCGACAGATGGAGGTTGTACTTGTTAGAGATAATAAATAGGACAGCAGTGGGTGTTAACTAGAGGTGAGTGGAGTAATGCAGATGCAATATGAACAAATGTTTGTGTTGGTGGAGGGGTGAAAGATGACACAGTCCTAAAGATCATGCCATGAAAAGAGACTAAGAAAAGAAAAGCAATTTGTTAAACATTGTGATAAAAGGAGTTAAAGGCAAAAGTTTAGGGGATTAAAAGAATTACCTATTTGCAGTGTTCCATATAGGTAGACAAATAATGCAGAAATAGGCTGTAGCTGATGTAGCTTCTTGCTGGTAGTAAAATCAAGTCAAATGTTGTCCTATGTTTGTCCAAGTGTGTTGTCTAACTGTGCATTTTTGTCCACTTTGTGAGAAACTCCCACTTAGTGTAGAAATCACACACATCTACCCCCACATACGTCTCCCCATAGACATCATCGTTTATTTGTAAGGTGTCACAAACCTCTGCAGTGTCGGTCAGTGGGTATTACAAATCATAAATAAAACAAAATCATTCATAAAAACAACACATAAGATTAACAAAGAAAGTATGCAGATCTCTTGAAAAGTAATAAAAATGTATGCAAATGTTAAAAGTGAATTTTATCATAAACTATTTAGTAGTTTTTAACTAAAGACTTTCTCATGTTTCATGGGACTTTCCAGCTTTTAGTTCAAGCAGAGAGCAATGTAGTCTATGCATTGGGGAATGGTCAAGATAAACTAGCATTGTGATTGGGTTAATTGCCTGTATTGTTCCGTAGATCTGGTTATTAACTAGTGTGAGCAGAGCAAAGCCACTTGTGTCCCTATTTCTAATTTGGAATGTTGGAAAGATTCTTAAGTCAGCAAATGTTTATTTTTGAGCAATTAAGAGATTTAAATAGTCTGATATACTGATGTTACAAATACATAAATAAATAACAGGAGAAGATTAGAATTTGTTAAGAAAATATAAAGTGAATACTAGAATAATGGTGATTTCTAGACGGTGAATACCATCTAGAGATGTAAAGAAACAAGACATTGTATGGCAAGTACACAGCATGTACTTTAGTCTATTCATTCACAGTTGACCTTCATTTAAACACTTCTATATGATTAGCAGAAATGCAATCATCTGTTACTTATTTGAAGGAAAAAAAACTAAAGAAGTATAATTTGTAGTTTGGAATGCAATAGTTTTTAATGAATCATCAAAAACCAAATGATTTATAAAAACATACAGTAACAGGTACACTAATGCACTTGGTTTGTGTGGGAGAAAGTCTGTGTATGCACTGATAAGACAGTATTGTAGAAGGAAAATGCTACTTAGCAGGTTGTAGCCATGGAGCACTATGTGAAGTAACAGGTTGTCTTGCAGGGGCAAACGCAGGATTCGAGGAGGGGGGTTTCCGCGCCATGATACAAGTGGGCGTGTCCAGTATGTGTAGGGGCGTGGCTACAAACACACACCGTGTCAAACACACAGATATGTAAACTGTCCCATACACAGACAAGCACAGACACACACACACACACATAGGATCAAACACACAAACATGTAAACATGTAAGCTGTCACATACACACACATACATAAACACACAAACATGTAAGCTGTCACATACACACACATACATAAACACACAGATATGTAAGCTGTCACATACACACACATACATAAACACACACATACATAAACACACAGATATGTAAGCTGTCACATACACACACATACATAAACACACATATACATAAACACACAGATATGTAAGCTGTCACATACACATACATACATAAACACACACATACATAAACACACAAACATGTAAGCTGTCACATACATAAACACACACATACATAAACACACAGATATGTAAGCTGTCACATACACATACATACATAAACACACACATACATAAACACACAAACATGTAAGCTGTCACATACACACACATACACATACATAAACACACACATACATAAACAACAGATATGTAAGCTGTCACATACATAAATACACACATACATAAACACACAGGATCAAACACACAGATATGTAAGCTGTCACATACACACACACATACATAAACACACACAGATATGTAAGCTGTCACATACACACACATACATAAACACACACAGATATGTAAGCTGTCACATACACATACATACATAAACACAAACATACATAAACACACAGATATGTAAGCTGACATATACACTGACAAACACAGACTCACACACTCACACACACAATCTTATCTTCTTCTGCTGCTGCCTCCTGCATAACACCCATGCTGGCTGTGTGGGAGGAAAGGGCGGAGCCAATCTGCAGGCAGAGAGCTGTGCTCACACAGCAGGGGACTGACTGGGAGAGGATTGCAATCAGTAGTGGCTGGTCCCGGGAGAGGGGCCAGCCACTGTAAGCATACAACACCCCAGGTAGGACAGGGGTTTCTGGGGACTAGGAAACCCCCCCTGGGTGCGCCCCTGTCTTGGAAATAGATGTCTGAAGTGGTTGGCACAGATTTTAGCAGTCCATAGGGTGGTTGGTGAGAGAGAGGAGAAGGATTATTTGTAGACAGACAGTGTTAGCTACAAATAGGGGTGATGAGATAAAACATTTACAAATAAGACCAACACAGTACAAGAGGTGGAGAACCTGTATATAGGAGTGTATAAGGGCAAAAAAATATTACAAAATAAAAATTATGTTAAAAATAGTAATGATAAGGTTATAAAATTACAAAGATACATAAGATAAGGTCTTTATAAGAATTGCAGTATAGAGAAGAAATGGATATGAAAGTAAGTTTAAATGTGAAGAAATACTGGTTCAGTAGCAATGATGGAGTAGAGAGATAGGTTAAAGGAGAGGTAAATAGTGTGGAGGATTGTTAAAAAGTATATGCAGATGAGCAATGAAAATACAATAGTGGAACAGCTAGAACAATATAAAAAAACTAATACAATAATAATGGTAATAGATATAAAGAATGTGCGATTAGAAAGCAGTACAAAATATGAAGAGTAGTAGCATTTGGGGAGATGCAAAAGTTTGCATGGGCAAACGGGAGGGTTTGTAGTACTCCAAAAACATACTGGTAGGTTAATTGGCTGCTAAAAAAAATCGACCCTAGTCTGTGTGTCTGTCTGTCTCTCTAACTGTCTCTGTCTGTCTGTGTGTGTGTTAGGGAATTTAGACTGTAAGCCCCAAAGGAGCAGGGACTGATGTGAGTGAGTTTTCTGTACAGCGCTGCAGATTAGTGGCGCTATATAAATAAATGGTAACAATAATAAAATAATAATGGAACACAGTAAGTGAAATGTCATTACGGGTTGTAGTGGGTATGCTTTATGGGCATTGCTTGTACTGCAAAGGAGTGCACAGCCATTTCCAAGCACAAAAAGATTGAATTTTGCAAGTGGTGGTGATCTTTGGGTATCATCCAATATGTTTAATGGCACACGTTTGACTCCCCCATGTTGCATTTCGGCAGAAGTGCTTTTGCAGGCATAATTGAAGCAATGTAATAAAAATGTTTAAAGAAAGAACTGTTCATGCAAGTACAGTGCACCCCTCACCCCCACACAACCTGCATTGGACTTAAGATTAATAGTAACTGTAGAAGTCCCATGTGTCAATCATTGGGAATTTTACATTTTGCATGCATCCACAACAATAGTGACATTATGAGTGCAATACACTAACATAAATGTTTTTGAAGAGTTTTCAGTGTGTACCGACAGAGCAACTCCAGAGTCACTATTTTTTGTTTATCATGGACTGAAAACATCAAAAACACCAAAGAGGAAACAAGCAATAACCAGTGTCATTTCTAGCTAAGCAAGCACTGCTTGACTCCTGCTCTCCCACTCTTTTAAATGTCTACCTAGTACCAGGTAAGAGATAAAAACTGTCTGTAGAGCTATGCATGGAAGATATGGGAAAAGCTTTTAATTTAGAAAAATGTGAAAGCCAAAGGAATTGCTTATTGTTTGGACTTGTGCCACTTTGAGAAATAAAACTTGACATATCTGGCCTGAAATATCGAGCTTTGCACATCAATTTGATATATTCGCTTTTTGTCTCATAATAAATTTCAAATATTTATATGATAAATGTGATATTCATTTTAATATCAATATGCAAAATGGAGTTTCATACAGTGGACGCTTAAAGCAACAATCTCACATACCCACAAGTTTTGTACCTTTTTAACATGAAGTATAAACTCATAGTCTAGTAGGTTATCCTACAACTCAGGTTATCTGTTGTAAAATAAATTTGTAGGGGAGATGGCTGCCACAACAAAAAGACCTGTCTCACAAATGTCTCACTGCTCACTACAATATATGTTATGTGACTGTGGCTGCCATAGTAATCGCATGACAATGAGCAATCAACAATGTAAATTATTAAAAGCAATTTGAATTACCACTGAAATGAAAAATGGAGAAAATTTTCTCTCCTCTTACAAGTAACAGTATAATACACACACATAGGGGCATCTTCAATTCTTGGTGGAAACACCAAAAATCTCATGCTCCACGCACTATTACCGTCATTACAGTAATAGTGCACGTAAATACCGTTATTATGGTAGTTTTCTCGCTGGATTTCAGCTCGCAGCTCCCTGATCCGCAAGCTGAAATCCAGCTTATTATTACGGTAATAACGATAATAGTTTTAACGCTGCGGAAAACGGCGAGAATTGAATATGCCCCATAGAGTGTTAATAAATGTGAAAGTTGAATTTTTGATAAATTTGTGCTTGTATTGATAATTAATGCAAACATAAATAAAGAAATACAAATTAAATTAAAAACAAACTTCTATTTATTTTCTTAATTAAAAATGATATTGGAATCTTCTTTCCTGCTGTATTCCAAATGGAAATATAATTAAGTAATATGAATAGACGGCTGCAATGTCATATAATCTAGCCACTACACTAATGCACTATCAATCTGCAATCAGCCAATCGTGTGTCATAATCATCACTGCTTCTCTTTGCAGCCTTCCATCACCTGCAAGATATATGCCTGTCACGCGCTGAACTTACCACACTTTTTATTTTTCTATTCATCATGGCACCACCAGATCTGATTCTCCCTGGCGGTTTCCGGTCATGGTAACGGAACCTGATTTGCACACATGGGAGTTGCAGCTTATCTGGATCCTGTAATGTTGGGGCTCTGTTTGGAAAAAAGGGTGATACATAAAATATGGAAAGTCTAGCAGTGAGTGAGCCCATTAAGACCTTCTATTCCCAACCACCCCTGACGCTAAATCAATAGCACTTATGTTTAATAATTAGGCCACCCTACCTGAAACCAGCCCAACAATAAATTAATAGCATTCACATTTAATAAATAGACCTATTTCCCAGAATTATCCCAACATTAAATTAATAGTACACACATTTAATAAATAAATCTAATTATTTCCCCCCAAACAGCCCCAATATTAAATAATTAGTATACCCATTTAATAGTTAAACCTGTTTGCCCCAATAGTAAATAATTGGTATTTTCAATTGAAATAAATAGCCCTCTTTCTCCTTAAACTCAACGTGCCCCATATTAAATTAAAAAGTCCCAAACTACCCTAACATTAATTAAATAACGCAATCACACCATCTTAAATTAATAGTCATTATTATGCCCCCATTATTAATTTATATAGTCCTCACCATTAAATAAATTGCCCCCACCAAATAAATTAATATTTCCCACCCACTATTAAATGATTATCTTCCACTCTCACCATTATATTAATACCCAGCCTCCTTCCCTATTACAGTACCTCCTTCCATTTGGATCAGTACAATTCAGAGGCAGACTCTTCAGTCTGCCACTCCTATTTCCTGCACTATGACATGCCATCCACTCCATGTAAGAGCGGGTGGGACACATATTGTAGACGAAAGGAGGAAGGGGACCAGTTTGTCAATGAGTCCTGTCTGGAGAGGAGGTTTCTGGGGAACTGGAAACCCTCCCTAAGTACAGGCCTGATTTCGGTCATACGACCACCATGCCTCCATCACACACCCCTTCCTCTCTCCTTCTCTATTTAAACCCGCTCTGCACACCATTAGGGTGCTGAAGCATTTATCTTAAACCCCAGTCTAGCTGGTTCTTGGCCCTCTTCTACCTCCAACTATTGTTACAGTCTAGATTGTCCTTAACCTATGCTTCCTTTCTGTGGCAGCTACTATCCTGGTGCAGTTCATATTTCGCTGGTACCCTGGTGCACATCCATATCGCTGGTGTCCTGGTGCCATTACACATCGCTGGCACAATCCTGGTGCAGTCCTTGAAACGCTGGTAGCTACATGGCTTACCTCTTTTAAATCATATCATCTGTGCTTCCTGATAATGCCTCTGACAGGTGTATATGTGTCTGTGTCCAGGTCTATCTCAGTCACAATTGTGTGAATTTTGCCCTTATGCCCTTACAGTACTCTGACAACACTTCTCAACCTTCTTCTGCCTTTCCAAACACAAGGACTCATAAGCATAAGATGCACCAACATCTTTATACAGATGTATGCGCATGCATTTTTGGTGTTGATGCACAGTATGGCAATGCGTATTTTAAACAAACAAAATTGTTCAATTCTACCTGAGCCCCACTATGTGTATTACTACACATAGAAAATTACAAAGATTACATTTACAGAAATAATATTATACCAAAGGACATCTAAATGGGCAGCAAACTAACTGCTACATACAGCTGTAAAAATATATGATCACTGTAAACAAGTCCAGTACTTCACATACTCAGGTTGCTCATACTGACTGACTTAACGCCACAAATCCCATTTAATCCCTCACATTATTTTCAGAACCCACAAGACAGTCTCCAAAGCTATTCTATACCCATTACTGCTTAGCTTCTAAAACTTTAGTTGTGTAGCTCAACCATTAAGAAGAAGTTCATTGAAGTTGTAAAGTAAAGCTGTTAAAATCATTAAAGTGAATAAAGCAGTCTCTACAAAAAGATCTCTTATTTTGTGGACATCATGGGTGGTTCCTGTTAGTGATGGGTTGTGTTTGGCACCATAGGAATATTAAATTGTGCCACAGGCTCCATCAGATTCAGTATACTAAATATACTATGTAGCGTGTGGCCACCATCATTTAGTGATAGCCAACAATTAATTTGAGAGGACGAATGCCAATAGATGTGTTTAGTACTGGATGGCTGCTTATTTCCCTAGTTGTAGCTGTACTCATATTTTCCCCACATAGAACTACACTACTGCATGGTATTTGACCATTCTTACATAGTCATCTTAGTAGCCCTAATAGGGTTCTTAAAGTATAAAGTAAAGATTTTCACAATTTAAATGTTTCTGTTTATTTTTAACAACTGAACAATATGAAATTAGCATATAAATAAATAAAAAAATATATTTTTCAGTCTGCTTCATGGCTCAGGCTAAAAACAAGTTGGATGAATTAATATATTTAATTTAGAAGCACATTACTGATATTATTTCTTACTGATGAAAATAATGTGATGTATACCCCTTACATTTTATAAAACATCCCCCTGTATTGGTCAGGCCTGCATAGTTTCCATGACTTATATTTTTAAGAAATGTATTGCTTTGGGATGAGTCCTATATTGTAGGGAGACTTGGGGCTAGATTTACTAAACTGCGGGTTTGAAGAAGTGGAGATGTTGCCTATAGCAACCAATCAGATTCTAGCTTTCATTTTGTAGAATGCACTAAATAAATGACAGCTAGAATATGATTGGTTGCTATAGGCAACATCTCCATTTTTTTAGACCCGCCGTTTAGTAAATATACCCCTTGGTGACCTATAGATTTGTGGAAGGGGCTTATACACTCTCTGTGTCCAACGACACCTTGGACAGCATAATGTACATAGTAGTTTTACATACTATACTAGAAATTCCAGCACTTCTGGTAAGAATAAAACCTGAATAAAACTTGGAACTAAATGTTTTTGCATCATTCCAGTACAACTACAAAATAGAAATTTGCAAAAATCAGTTTTCATACATTCAACAGGATTTCATTTAATTGTATCAATTAATTATTAGAAATGCATTTATTTATCCCCTTGATTTACTGGAAGGGCCATAGTTAAGGCTAACGGCTAACAAGTGGATTGATTGAATAAACTGTATAAACATGCATTATAAATAGTTTACCTGTAACAGGTTAAGGTATAAGTATAATGTACACATGAGCAGACATATGCCATAGATTCTTTATCCTGACTGTCTATTAGTGTGTATCCTAACATTTTACTCTAAGTGCTGTAACCCGAAAAACTGTTGAGTAAAATAGTCAAAGCTCTTTTAGGATCTCCAGGTAACAGCAGCCATTCTCAATGTTGAATGGGTACTTTATTTCTACAAGACGCACCCCTTATCTGTGTATTCATCCTCCAACACATTAAGCATGGTCAAGTTTCCACGCTTAATAGGTTCTACAGCTGACAGTAAGATACCAGCCAGAAAGGGAGGGGCAAAGTTTTGCTACTGATTTTCTCTAAAATGTTATGCTCACGTTCAAAACTGTCCATTGCAATTAGACTTTTCTCGAGATTTGTAATTAAAGTTAAGTTTTTCAGATCTGCATGGCAGGTACATTTAAAAATAAGTTTATCATTGAATGGAAATTATTTGCCCTCTGTACGAGACTCCTTGTTCAAAACAATACAAGAAGCTCCATGATTCCCTACCCATCCTTTTTTTCAGATACACTGGATTAATTCCAACACTGTTGACCTTGACGTCTGATGTATCAATTCAGTACAATCCTCTAGCTTCAGCACAGCCCCATACACTTGTCTTTGTTGCAATGTGTTGACAGTCAATACTTTAACGCTGACATCAGAGACTCGAGAGAGCCATCCACTTAGGCTGTCATGCTCTAGGCAGATTAATAAATACTGCTTGAGGCCACAAACCCTAGCTGCTTGGGGACACTGTTTAGCACCTGTTCATAGCTGTATGAGCATGAGCTCAACATTCTAAACTCTGATTCAGGGGTGTTAGATGTAAAACTAGGTTATGTCAGAAAATAAAATAAAATAATGGGTCCCTAACAGCAGCACTTAACAGTGATATTAACCAAGTGACAAGGAGACATGATTTAAAGAGATATTCGCTTTGGAAAAATATAAAACTTTTCATTTTATTATAAACTTTGGCAATTGGGTATGACCATAGTAGGGAGAGCAGACAGGACCAGAGCTGTCCGAGAGAGTCAGTCAGCTAATCAAAGTGTCACGTGAATGGGTGGCATCTGCTATCACGTACTAAAGTGTGCATCCATTTCCTCATTCCAGTACCAGCAAATCCATGTCACCAAGCAGTCCTCTGTGCAGAGCTTAAAGATCTCTGCACTCATGGCTTCAATTCCCACCAGGGAGGTGTTGGTACCTCTCTAAGATACTGTAGAGGAACACAGGTGGGCTGCTGTTCCAAAGTGGACAACTCCTTTAAGAATGAAAACACATAATGTCTCATTTAGAATTAGGAGTAAATCGACATAGAAGGTGCAACCATGCTGCACTTTCCAGACATATTTAGAAGTGGGAAGAGGGCGGGCTTAGCATAACTCTAAATCACAGTGTAACAATAAAGCTCTCCAGTACATGCAGAAGCAGGCAGTGTTGTCAATACATGCAAAAATAAGTTTCATTTGCACCCATTGTACCCATTGCAGTCATCACAATGTAGATTATCTATGTGCAAATTTGCTCCATTTAGCTGGATTTTCTCCCATCTCTAAAAGGGGTCCATAATGTTCTTTCTGTGTTCAAAATAAAAATGGTGTTTCTCTAAAGAACAAAATTCTTAAAATTTAAACTATAAAGAAAAAAATATTTTACATATGATTTGTGCAAAATAGAATGATTGAACTTCGCAATATGATTCATTATAAATAAATGCATAGTTTTTACATTATATTTAATGTTTTGTTAAGATTAAGAGCCAGTCTGACAGACTATGGGGGGATCAAATCATGGCATTGGTTAAGCAGGGGTGTGATCTAAAGTGTCCTAGATATTCTAAATATTCAATTTCAAAGGTTGGGAGGCATGGGTGCTGTATATGTATAATTGTGTATATGTGCTGTAAAGGTATAATTGTTGTACTTAAGTAGAGGTGGTCTGCTTACTGCAGAATAAGCAGTAAAATATGCTTGGCATCCTTAACAGATTAAAATGACAACTCTGTATAAATCCTGTTTGTATTAACCTTCATGTTCTGTTTGGTTTATGGCATCTAAGGTCATCCAAATTCAATAAAATGTATTTGTTAGAAATGTCTCCTTTTCCTGAAAGATGAGAAAACATGTACTACCTCAAAATGACAGCTTTAAGACTCACTATTTTTAATGTCCGGTATGAACCTTCAAACGAAGTAGATGCCTTGTGCTTCCAGACATTAAATATCTCAAAAGTTAATCAGATATGTTGAAAAAAATAAATACTTTTGAAAGTATTATATTTTAGAGTGCCCTGGAAATGATGCAATGTCATTAATGAAAGGTAGATATTTTTAGGGTGCAGTTGTAAGTGCTCAATAAGGGTAAGTTATTAACCACAAAAGCGCAGTGCAAATGCTGTTTTATGATGTCATGCACCTATATGTGTGCAAGTACGCTTTGTTTTTTTTTTTATGGGGAAGCACATGGATTTGTGGGCCACAAGCTTGCACCTGCTGATGGGCAGATTTCCATGAGTTCCAAGTATGGGCTAGGGGCATGAGTAAACCTAATTATGCGCGGAAGTGCAGGAATTACATTTTCTTTTGCAGGATTATTTTAATAAGAAAAAGGGGTGAAGAGAGCACACTTAAAGGGGAGTTTCCTACTTTTGAATTTTCCCCTCAGCTGTCTCAACGATATTGGCTCAGAGCTGTACAGGATTAGCACATACGTAACCCAACTAGACTTGGGCATTCAGTTCCACTTAGTTAAAAAAAAAATAATAATAATAATAATAATAGTTAAACAAAAATAGATAAAATATGTAAAAAAATAATAATAAAAAAATAAATAAAATTGACCATTGAAAAATGTCTTTATTCAAACAATAAACTGACTTGAAGGATCTTTGTTAAATAAACTTCACACAAGGGACAGTTTAGTGCCTTACAGAAGATCAGCACATTCATCTCTAGCTGCTGTTAACATTTCAATGGTTGGCTGATACAGACGAGCAGAAGATGAAGATTTAATAATAATACATAATCTGAATTGTTTGCTGAGCTCCTAATTGGTACTCAGTACAAAGGGAATTTAAATTTTAAATTTAAAACTGTGGGCCTGCAGTGCAAATGACGCTTTGTAAGATTATGTGTCTAATTTTGCAGAAACATTATGATTATAACCTAAAAGTGCATGGATTTGCAGGGCAAAGTGACGGTTTCTGCAGTGGTGCAAAATTTAGCATATTCTAAAGGGAGCAACTGGGTTTGATTAAAGCATGGTAACTACATTCAGCTAAGTGCACTGGTGCCTCTTATTTTATACCAACATGCAAAAAAAAGATTTTGTTGTATTGTATATGAGGTATTTTACTTGGATTAAAGGTGCATTTATGAGGCTTGTTTATAATACATCCTAGCCTCAACCTAAACTTGCAGAAGGGATGCATTCAGACCATATTTGATGACTCTCCTGGAATGCCTGGCAGTCTTCTAAAATAGTGGGTGATCTTCAGGGCTCTAGAGAGGACCTAAAAAATCTCCATGATGCTCGGCCAAAATTAAATATGGTGGGTATAACACAGCAGGACCACGCAATTTGCGTTGTCACACTCTGGCCACTATTGTGTTATGGTGCATTTCGTGTCATTACATTGCAGTGGGCAGAACATGATGATACAAATTGTGCCACTGGGCCGCAATGGGCGGAGTGTGATGACGCAAGCCGAGTCATTAAGTCCCACCTGACCTGACTAGTATGCAAGCAAGCTTTTGATGAGAAAACACATTTGTAGACTTTTTCTACCTATGTAATAAAAGCTTTTAAACATATGATAGTGACATGTAATAAAGACAGTCACAAACACCTCTCACTCTTATTATTTAACACACATTCATGTGGTTAAACTGAGCAGTATGTTAGGAGAAATTACGAAAGGTGGAAATTAATCAACGTGTGGTCTTGTAGTGCTAGTAAGCTGGACTTTGAATCAACATTTTCTCCCATTCCACCATACGCATTTCCATCCACTACCGTAAAATTTCCTTCACAACTTTTTCAGGAGAAAGTATAGGAAGGAGGAGGTGGGAGGTGGGAGAGAGGATGAAATAGGTGGAAGGATGAAGCGAATGAAGGCGAAAAAGGAGGAGGAAGAAGGAAGGAAAAGGATGAATAAGAGGAAGAGGAGGGAGGAAGGAGGAGGAGGAGGAGGAAGGATGGAAGGAGGAAGGAAGGGGGAAAAAGAATGAAGGAGGAAGAAGGAAGAAGGATATGGAGGGAAACTTGGCCTTGGTGAGTGACTTCCATGTTTTGAATGGTGGGGTCTACAGACTGATCCATTGTAGTGGAGAGAAGAGTAAGGCAATTACTGTTGGGCTGGATTCAGGTACCTTGGGCAGGTGAGTAGCTGTATGAATATGTAAACCACTCTCAAGTTTGCATTCTGTGTCTCCCTCCCACATTGAACAGGAAGAGGAAACATGTGTAAAGTGCAGTCTAAACATAGGCTGCAGAGCAGAGACTGTGTATGTGACTGTATATTATATGGTTGACACTTGGATACTGTTTTGGATTTGGATGTTCTCAATATAGTATGATGCTCTCTGTATTGTATGTCAGTAGAATATTATCTGTATTATATATTGGTCACCAGAATGCTCTCTGTATTATATGTCATTAGGATGCTCACTTTATTGTATATCAGCCACTAGGATGCTCTCTGCATTGTATGTTACTACTAGTATGCTATCCGTGTTGTATATCACAAATACTTGGCAAATTATTATAAAAGTATAACATCAGGTTTGCTTTATTTCCAACACATCCCTGTTACTTCTCCACAAGGAAACAATGTGCAGTCTCCTGTCTATATTGACATAACTTACTCCTCACTTATTTGATTGATAACATTTTTACCTGCAGCCTCGTGTCTATATTGATTGACATCATATACATGCAGTTCCATTCATAGTCAGTAAAATAACATAACTTTACCGCTCTACTGTCCTGATTTTATGGCACTCTTCACTGTCCTCAAATGCTGTATGAACCAGTTAGTGGAGCATGGATAATGTAAGGAGCTGGAGGTGGTTTGGAGCAGGCGCGACCCATACATCATGCTGGCCCCACCCCCTCTAGCGGCAAGGTACTGCTCACAATAAGCCCTTCATCATTTTCAGCTCCATGGCTATGTGGCCCTTAATCTGGCCCAGCTACTTATCTTACAATTTGTAAATTACTTTTACTGTCTTTAATGTGGAAGAATGATGCTTTTAAACCTCTGATGTTCTCCAAATAAATCAGCTTGTTAATTTGTTTTATAATTATGTGTTTCATTTCCTGTTTAATACAGTTTATTTTCTTTATTAAAAAAACATGGTTGTCTTTTTACACATTATGAGATTTGATTAATTAATATAAGAAATCATATTTATTTAATTTAGCTATAATAGTATAATGATTCTATGAGGGAAGCCATTTTTGTGTTAAACTGACAAACTGAATTGGTAGGCCAGATGACAAATAGGATATGAATCTCCCAAAAGGGCTGAGGACAAACAAAACATACCAAGCAGCTTTGATATTAATACATAGGTGTTATATACTTAATGGAAATAGATTATTACTGTGAAGTACAGTAGCTGGTTGTCATGATAGATGGCAAATATAGATCCAATCCTTATGTTAATTTCTTTGCAATTGGAAAAAGAGACATATATACGTCCACAAATCATATAGAGGCTCATGTAGAGTTGGATGTAACATTGTAATTCCTACACCGTTCACCTCATTTGGATGTAAATACCCTCAAATTAAGGCTGAAAGTCTGCAGTTAAAGCACATCTTGTTTGTTTCATTTGAAATCCATTGTGGTGGTGTATAGAGCCCAAAATATGAGAATTGTGTTGATGTCCCAGTATTTATGGACCTGACTGTATGTCTGTTTTTTATTTGTGTAAGATATGTATTTCTGTAACGTGAATGTTTATCAAAAATGAGTCTGCATACATCCATAAAAATATTTTTGCATATCTGCGGCTTTCTTATACCTAAAGAGGTGGAAAAGAGGAGCAAAGGAGCAGGCAAGCGAATACAGGAAAGGTGTGTTCATGTAAATGTGACTCAATTAGAAGTGGACGAATACGCAGATGCTTTTCAAGAGGCATATGTCTGGCAGGTGCTGGAGGGCTGATGCAAATATATGCAATGATGAGGACTATCAGCGGTACTATATAGCTACTTCTGATTGGCTGATTGACCTGTCCAACTGGTAGCACTTAAAACAGTAGCAGGAAACGGCTATTCTCATTTACCCGTCTTATAATGCCTAGTTGTATATGGCTATGTTGCCCATGGTTGTGTTGTATATATGTTTTTTATGTTTGTTTTCTCTTTTCTATAATTCTGATTAACAATATTTTACCTTTCAACGTTAGTGGTATTCAGCATCAGGCGTCTTTGGTAGAGGGGGATAGTATAAGTGTTCCTATTGAAATGAGTCTGGTAATTTTGGCACACTTTATCATATCTGCACCAACATTATGTCTTATATGAAACTCTGTTCTTGGAATGTAGGGGGAATAAATTCTCCCATTAAGGGGAGAAAAATTCTTACATACATATCAAAAGTTAAATCTAATGTAGTTTTCCTTCAGGAAGCGCATTTTGTTGATAAAGAACATGAAAAAATATCTATGCTTGGTTATCGAATTATAGGCTTTTCCTCTTACAGTTCTAAATCCAGGGGGGTTGCTATATTACTAAAGAGGAATATTCAACTCTCTATTCACTCCCAAATTAAAGATCATGAAGGAAGGTTTACGATTGTAGATGTATTTCTCAATGACCAATGGTTTCTTCTTTGTAATTTTTACGCCCCTCTGCTTCCAAAACATTATCAATTGCCTTTATATGTTCAGAGATTCGCATATAGTAATGGGAGGAGACTTCGACATGGTAGCCTCACATGTACTGGATAGAGTCGGTCCTCCTTCATGGGCAAGGGGTCAATGCAATCAGAGTATTCATTATATAATAGAATAGCTTCATTTGGTTGACGTTTGGTGAACCTACAACCCTACATCACATGAATATACATATCTATCAACTACACATGCCATTCTTTCATGAATTGTTTACTTTCTTATCTCCTCTTCATTGCTTCCTAAGTGTCAAGATTTTGGCATTGAGCCCATGGGCCTATCGGAGCACTTTCTTCTCTGGCTTAAATTACGAAACCAGATTGTAAAAGGGTTCTTACATACAGTGGAGATTCCCTGCCAAACTTGCAAACTCTTTGAAATTTTGCAATATGTTGATTGTGGCTTGGCATGAATATTCCAATGATAATATTCAACATAGGGAAAATCCTCAATTGTTTTGGCAAACTGCTAAATCTGTACTACGGGGCCGTATCATGTTGTTTGTTAAACAGCATACAATAGATCAATTTAAATTGTATCTAGAAGCACAGACTCAACTAACCTCTGCTTATCAAAATCTAAAAATCAATCCCTACCCTACCTCCAGACAACAATACAAAGAAAAGAAGGACTATTTTGATAGTGTAGTGTCACAAATCGGTGACACGCATACTCGAAGTACAAAATTAAAGTTTTACAAGTTCGGCAATAAATCTAGCAGTTTGCTGACCAATCTTTTACAGGGAGACAGTGCCCCAAATGTCATCTCTGCTCTCCGAGATGAAAGTGTTTCTCTTACATATGATGGTAGATGGATTGCAGAACTACTACGGACCTTTTACACAAACCTTTGCTCCCAAGACGCTCTAAAGCTCACTAATAAACACAAGTTCTGGGATGGCATTTCATTACCACAGATCACAGAATAACAAGCAGAGTCACTTACAGCCCCCTTCACATTAGGCGAGGTCCAACAAGCCATCAAATCCCTAAAAACATTGAAAGCACCCGGACCTGATGGTATGTCTGGGGAATTTTAAAAGATCTTGCAGGGCCCTAGCTCTTAGTAATTGTGAGATTGTTTTAATGATATAATGGAACAAAATCTCCTACCCACCCATTTTAATTCAGCCCTGATAAAGCCCAAACCAGGGCGAGATTTGGAAAAGCTGGCCTCATATCGCCCGATATCAGTACATTTACAGTTATCGGGGGACTCGGACCCAGGCATCGTCCTATCACTTGACGCCGAAAAGGTTTTTGACTTAATTACATGGGATCATCTATTTGAGACTGTCAGGCGCCGTCCTGCAATCTCTCCGGGACGGCCGCCTGTGTTTCACCCAGCTAGGCTAGGCAACCAGACGCGTCACTCCCTGTTATATTTAAATGCTTCCTGGCCATCCTACCAGTGCCAGAGTATCAGGTCTTCCTGCCTCCAGTGTTTTCCAGTGTATTACCAGTTTCCTGCATTGTTCCTGACCTTCCTTGTTTTGTCTGTGACCTTTCTGACCCGGACCGTTTGACCACCTCTATTTGGATCTCCCCTTGTACTGCGATTCCTGAACGATACCGACCCGGCCTGTCTGACACCTCTTGTATCTCGCTGTTCGACTCGTGGGAGGACCGCGACCCGCGTGTCCCTGCAGCGGAGTCCATATCTCCTTGCGGGGGTTCCTGGTGAATACCAGGGGCACGTTAGACTCCGCACCTTCCTCTGAGTGGCGCCAACAATAGCAGGTACGCAATATAGTTGTGACAGAGACGTTGCATCGTTTTGGGCTCCCCAATGCTATTATTAAAAATCTACAGACACTGTACACATGGCCGATGACTCAACTTTTAGCTAATGGTTATCTCTCACACATGTTATGTATCCAGCGGGGCACACGTCAGGGGTGTCCATTGTTACCATTGTTTGCCCTTGCTTTGGAGCCCTTGGTTGATTGCCTTACAAGCAAACACTATTTATCAAGGTATCAAGGTTGGCAAAACAGATAATAAAGTAGCATTATTTGCTAACAATATGCTATTATTTATATCAGACCCTATACGTTATATTCCATCTATATTTTATTCCGTTCCGTTCTGTTCAGCTATGCCTCCGGCTTTTTTTGTTAACAACCCTTTTTTGTTCATTTAGACCTAGAAGACGAATTATTTGCCCCTTACTCTATACCAGCTCTATTACATGCATCCCCACAACTACTTCCCCCTCAGGTAAGAAATAATGTTTTATTCTGGGACACATACCGTGCATGGCGCGCGATTAATAAGAAATTAAATAGATCTTCCAGTATTACTAAATATAATACCATATGGGGTTATCCCAATTTGAGCCAAGAATATCCAACAAAAATGTTTGCAGTGGAGAGATAAAGGGATCTCCTCTATCAGGGATACTGGAAAATCTCTATACTCATTTCAGCAACTGTCCAATAGCACCCATTAAGTAACAAACAATTATTTTGGTAATTACAAGTTCATCATTTCATCAAAGTTTGTTGCATTTCCTCAGAACAAACGAATTTAGAATCCGATATTTATATCAACACCTCCTTTTTTGTGATAATAATAGACTCTGGAAACACACACTTTAAAATTGGAGTCAAGATTAACAAATTAACAATTCATTAACAAATCTAGACATTATACTAAAGTATCAAGACAAAACTTTAAAATGTTTAACCTCAGCGAAACTGCAGGAGATTCATATCAAAGTGTTACACAGAGCTTATTATATATCACAATCACAAATAAAGCATTTCATATTGGACGAGAGAGGTTCTTGCCCAAAATGCAAAGTCCAGCCACATTTTATCATAACTTTTAGGAATGTAGAAAAATATCTCGCTTCGGGAACAAATTATTATCCTTCTTTAACTCTGTATTTAAGGTTACATTGAGTGGAGACCCCATTCCAATGTTATTTTGTAATTCCGATACTTGGAAAGACAGTTTGCCTTCTGTTAATATTATACCAATTCTAACAGTTGTATTGACAGTGGCAAAAAAAGCAATTCTACACACTTGGACTTCCCCTGGGCCTCCATTCCTAAGAGATGTGCATTTGGAGTTACTAGAACTCCTCTTCTTTGATAGACGTGCAGCCTTCCCAGATGTTGGGAAGAGGGTACTTAAGTTATATTCTAAATGAGGTCCCTAAGTGTAGTCATTGCCAAAATCCCAACAGGATGATATTCTCAAAATATCTGAATATACCAAATGGTCCTTGTATAGCTGTTTGGGCTCGGATAATTAATGAAGCTTACTGGCTATCTTCTTTGGTCCCTCATGTACATGTAATGTGCTATCTTGGACAATAAATAAAATGTGATATTATCTACCCACCCTCTTTCCTTCACCTTCTTCCCTCTGTCAATACCTAATACACAGTATAATTAAAATTTACAATGTACAAAATGTTGTATAAGTATTGTACAAAAGTGGTATGAACATTGCCTGATGCCTTGATTTTGATTTTGTTTCCGGTTATGCTATGTTATGTTTGATAACAAGTGGATGTTCTTTTAATGGAAACAACTCCACCACAATTCAAATTTGCATCTCCTATTATCTCATTTTTGTATTGTTACATGATTATCTGATGCATACATTCGTTATTTATGATTTATATTGCTATTTGAAAATCATATATATTGAATATCTACTATGTGTTTTGTGATTGGAAAATGCAAATAAAACATTTAAAAAAAAAAAAGAGATAAACATCAGGTGTGGAGGTGAATCTATTTTTAAGATGGTACATGTGACTTGTGATCTTGTTACTAAGACATTATTCTCTTTTGTGTATCTGACCACATTACTCCATTTGTGCACAACATAATAATATAGGTTAATTGTCTGCTACCAAATTGACCTTAGTCTCTATCGCTCTCTCTCTGCGTATGTTAGGGAATTTAGACTGTAAGCTCCATTGAGGCAGGGACTGATGTGAGTGAGTTCTCTGTACAGCGCTGCAGAATTAGTGGCGCTATACAAATAACTGGTGATGATGATGCTGATGATGATGGGGGCATGGCTTAGTTTGCTTCAGGAGCAGGCGTGGGTCTTGTGAGTTTGTGGATCATAGGATTTACAACCCAATCAAATTGCTACTATATGGCAAGATTTGGATGCACATCTTGGCTATTTACCCTTCTGAAGCCCCGCAGGTGGCCCGAGTAAACAAGCTCTCCTGAAAGACCCTTTAGATCTCTACCACTTCTGTTCTAGATTAAATTCATTGAGAGTTTCCCTAACTGAATGGCAGGCCTGTTCCACTCACCTGACACCCACTTCTCTTCCTCAATATCAAAACACAGAGAAAAGTCAATCATTCCTCTAAATGACCCAAAACTCCAACTTTTGCCAGTCAATTGGGCAACACCTGATCTCTTTTACCTCTCGACAGATATTTTCTACCAGGATACTGTACATATTTGCATTACAAAGCACCTTCACTAGGGACTGATTTCCATAATGGTAAATGTTTTTCTGATACTGTTAACCTCAGCTGTTCATTTTAGGAGAGAAGTAATCACTTTGAATTTCAGTTGCCAAATCAACTCTTGTGTGGATTTTCTAGATCAAGCCTTCTCGCCAGGTTGGGAACTGAGCGTTTTTTGTTTTTTTTTGTTAGCTCACAATAATGTATTAAATCTTGCTTTTATTAAACCATTACGTTGTGTATAAAGAAGGTAAAGCCAGGTCTGCATTCAGTACTAGCAAAAACGCATGTGTGAGCAGAAAAGTTAATCAGATTTTAACAGATGCTTCCTATACTCTACAATGGAGTGTATATAAACAACCGCATTCAATATATTTAATTATTTAAAATGTTTAAAAAAGTGGACTACTTAAATTTAGTAGGAACAAATGAATCGATGAGACAATTAGTGATGTCCCTGTTTCCTAGTTTATTGACTACATTCTCATTAACTGCAATTGAGCCCACAAAATGATTGCCTTAAATGTGTTTTAACAGGTGCACCTTAAAGATACAATAGAATCTTCCAAATTTTAATTCATTGTCTGCAGCAGCTTACCATAGCCTGCAGTTGGCAGTTGTCACCAGAGGCGACAACTTGCATACAAATGTTCTTCACTGTCTAGTGACATACATGTAGTTTTTAATACACAGACGATGCCATGATAGTCCCACTCCATTGCCACATACATCTCTAACCTCCTCTCCATTCATACTCCCTCCCGTTCCCTGCGATTGGACAATGACAGTCACCTCTCCTCCACTTTGATCACCTTATCCCATTCCAAAATCCACAAATTCTCCCGGGTTGCCCTCCTCCACTGGAACAAGCTCCCACGCTCTATCCGACTGTCCCCTAATCTGTGCACCTTTAAATGGGCACTTAAAACTCTTCTCTTCCTCAAAACTTACCAGCCATCCACCTAACCAGCTCTTCATGTTTGATATCCTCACCTCTCTCTTTCCCTTCCTGTTACTCGCTTCTCCTGCGCTAGATCCCCTTCACTGACTTCCCATTGTGCCTGCTGTCTGTTTGTACTCCATTTAGGATGTAAGCTCTTACGAGGAGGGCCTGTCTCTATACCTATTCTTCTGCTCCAACTTCACTGTACTAGCTATGCTTGGAGTTTTTGGAGTCCTATGGGTAAATGTATCAAATAGCGATTTTTGCTAATTTTTGTCTTTAAAGCTATTGCCACTTTAAATTTCCCATGTAATGTCGCTGGATATAGTCGATTTTTAAAAATCTCTATTTGATATTTTTACCCCTGGTATTTTTTCTCAAATTTTCTGTACTGTTTTACCCTGCATGGTCCACTGTTTGTATTCTGCACGGCGCCATATAACTAATTGCCTTTTCTCCTTTCCCCTCCCACTTTCCTCCTCGCTCCCTGCTTTTGAAGTAAACTTCAAAAGTGAGCCAATATGTCATCTCCTCCCATGACTCCCTTCTCACCCCACCCTCTCCACTCTACCTACCCACCTTCACCCCCCTAGCCTCCCCAGCGGAAGATGGTATCTCTACCCCCCGGCTTCCCACTACCACCCTGCACACCAGCCCACCCACCTCCTCCATCTCTCCGGTGCTCCTTTTTCATCTGTACACCCAACTCTACCTCCCCCTTTCTTCTCTTATCTGTCAGAGATCTCCAAGGATCCATTCTTGGCCCCTGCCTTTCTTCCTCTACACCTCCTACATTGGTGACCTCATCAGATTCTTTATTTTCCAGTACCACCTGTATGCTGATGACACCCAAATCTATCTTTCCTCCCCTGACCTCTCCTCTTCCCTCATCTCTCATTTCTACTGCTGTCTCTAACCAATGTTATCTTGAATGTCCCAGCACTTACTTAAACTCCATATAAGACTGAAATCATCATTTTCTCCTCCTCCAGGGCTCCCGCAGTCTCCATTTTTCTGTTGATAACACTATCATTTTCTCTGTCCTTCAATTACATTGCCTAGGAGTCATCTCAACTCCTCCCTTACAATCAGTCCTTCTCCAAATCTTGTCACCTCCACTTACAGAGTATATCCAAGATCCAGCCCTTTTTTACCATGAAAGCTACCAAATCTCTTATTCACTCCCTTGTCATCTCTCGCCTTGATTACTGTAACCTCCTCTTGTCTGGCCTTTCAACTTGCCACTCTTCAGTCTATCCTCAGTGCCGTTACCAGCCTTATTTATCTCTCCTGCCCCTTTGTCTCTGCTGTCCCTATTTGTCAGGCAAAAACACTGGCTTCCCTTGGCCACAGAATTAAATTAACCTCCTTACCCTCACTTATAAAGCTCCCAAACAATCGTCCCTCCATGTCCAACCTCATCTCTGCCCACAGTTCTTCCCACACCCCCACTCTGCCAACGACCACTGTCTCACTACCAAACTGATTACCGCTTCTCACTCTCACCTAGATCAGAATAGCTACTCTCCAAGGCTTCAAGCATGCCCTTAAAACTCATTTCTTTATTCAAGCCTATCAGTACTCTATTTGAGTCTTCACCTTTCCTTTAGTATGTAAGCTCTCATGAGCAGGGCCCTCTTTCATTGTGTTCTCCTTCTACTATTGCACCAGTCTCTACCTCTATGTCTGCTTCCCTAGCCCTGTTTTCTTCAGTCCAGGTCTACTGCACATTGGACATTAGCATAACTCTTTTCACTGTCCTGTAACTAACTTGATCTGCATTACCAAGTTATCTGTGTGTAATCTGTTATAAATATCTGGTCTTTGTATGTTGTATATTACGTAACTGTGGTGGGATCACATATAAATATAATTATAATTATTTGTGGCTGGATCACGTAGAAATAACTTATTGTAGATATTTATTTTAATTAGGAGTGCAGTGCACCTCTGTATATCATTGCAAATATACATGTCTTTTTATATTGGCATGTGTGAAAATGTAATGACTTCTGAGGCAGGCTGCTTGAAACACCTGGATTGGTTAGAGTTGCAGAGGCTGGATTACCTGCTGCTAGGGTATCTGTGTAAATCTGTATAAAAAGCGCACTGTTTGACCATATATTAGTATTATACCATCTGTAACTTCTGGAAAGATTCCTAGTACCACAGATTGGTGTGTAACTGTCCTTATTAGGACTACTTGAGTTAATAAACATCACTGCTTCAAGATCCTGCTTTGATGGCTACTTACCTGCTGTAATTCCTGTGACCTGCAGATTAGATCAAATCTAATCAGTTATCCGGCTGTTCTGAGCAGGGACGGATCTAGATTTTTTTTTTACCCAGGGCGATTTAGAGGGGGCGATTTAGTCCCCGCCCCCTTTTTGAAAACTAAGACTGCCTACGGCTGAACACTATGTGCAGGTCCGTTCGGTAGAGACAAGGAGGGAGAGTGTGCTGCCTGGCTGCTCTGATTGATATCAGAGCAGCCGGGCAGCACACTTTCCCTGCCTGTCTATGCCAAACGGACCTGCACAAAGTGTGCAGCCGTGGGCAGCAATCTGCTGTTAGGGGGGGGGAATCACCCCGATCGCCCCCCCTGGATCCGCCACTGGTTCTGAGGTGGGGACCCACCATCCAGTACCAACACTTTTCCTTCTACCCTGCAGCACTGGCCAGTGTGATAGGCCAGAGGGAGCCTTCCACAGCAACCCTGGTCTGAAGGCAAGAGGTCAGGTGTACCAGCCAGGTGCCCAGTAAGGGGTACACTAGCAGCGAGAGTTACCCAGAAGGATGCGGTTCTAGGTGCCAGTGAATAAGCCTAGTGGTGACAGCGGCAAATTCCCTCCTACTGCTGTTAGAGGATGCAGTTTGGGATAAAGAAATTGGACAATAGCAAGACAAGCCCAGCTAGTCCCCAGCAACACAACATAATGTGTGTCATAGGAGGTCCATCCTGTAACAGTAACATATTATGGATCATTGCTACTGTACATTTCATTTATGGTGATGCAGATCTTTTGTGTTGCTTTATAAATGAAAGACAATAATAATAATAATAATAATAATAATGCATTGTCCTATAGGGTACACGTAAAATAAGTATCTAGTTTGTATTATTTGACATTCACTGCTTGACTGTGAGAATTCTGCACTGTTCATGCAAAAGTGTTCACTTATTGCTCTACTTTCCAGGAGGTGAAAACTATCTATATATTTTCCAAACAGGACTCCAACATTCCAGGACCCTGCCAAGCTGCAACTGACCTTAAGACATCAGCAACAGGTATTCAATGCTGCAAAAACAGATAAGAGACTGCAAAACTCTCTGACAACTATCCTGCTTCTGGTGGGATAGTTCCAAGTTGTTAGGACAGGTATGTCCCGCTTCATGCTGCACTGATAATGAAGGGTAGCTATGTACATAAAACAGTGGATATTCAACAGAGAAATCTACTATTCTCTATCTGAGTAGGGATATTAAATTATTTCCTCCACTGGTTGGTGGCACACACTGGGACACCCTGGTTAGACTATCCACCACGGCTAAAGGGTTCAAGCCAGCCCCTGGTTGTTACTGTTGCTATTGTGATCCGTGGTAAGCTTTTAGACAGTGAAAAAACCTTCTTTGAAGTAATGTTAGACACTAAGGGCTAGATTTACTAAGCTGTGAGTTTGAAAAAGTGGGGATGTTGCCTATAGCAACCAATCAGATTCTAGCTTTCATTTATTTAGTACATTCTACAAAATGTCAGCTAGAATCTGATTGGTTGCTATAGGCAACATCCCCACTTTTTCAAACCCGCAGCTTAGTAAATCTAGCCCTAAGGCTTATTTACAAAAGTAGAAAAATCCCATAAATTGTAAGCTTGTGAGCAAGGCCTACTCACCTTCTTGTCTGTTTTACCCAGTTTGTTTATTACTGTGTTTGTCCTCAATTGTAAAGCACTACGGAATTTGCTGGTGCTATATAAATAAAAGTTGATGATGATGACATGGTAAAACCATTTTTTCTTGCTATAGAAGATGGCGTACCTATTTTATTATTTTATCACTTTGCTTCTCTCTACAAGGAGTTATGCAACAAAGACAAAGATTGTAAAATAAGCACTTTTTTTTTAAAATTCTTTATTTTGGTTGGTCATATAAGCAGATACAGGGAATAAGAGTGTTATTATTGAACAGACGTACAAAAACAGTCAGAACAATTGAATCAACATGTACATAGAAGCTTATAATGAGACAACCATTTTTACAATTTTATATGCGGTATCAAATTGTATATAACTGTAGTGAAAGTGTGAAATGTGGAGGTAGGGGGAAGGGAGTCAGAGAGGAAGGGGGGGGGAGACCACAAAGCAGGTATATGAAAGAGCTCAGGGGGTGGAGAGTGTGTAGACGACTCAAGAAGATAAGGGGGCAAAGCGTATAAGGGAGCTGGACTTACCCCACATGGGTCCTTATCACGGGGCTAATTGTTAGGGGGACGCGAGCTTTCCACAAACTGCCAAGGAGCCCAAACCTGGTTAAAAACATGGCCTCTATCATGGAGGTAATAGGTAATCTGTTCCATGGCTGCGACATGCCAGATTTGTTTTTTAAGGGCTGTTAGAGAGGGAGGGGACGTTTTTTTCCAGTTTAGCGCGATAAGGGATTTAGCCGCTGTCAATATATGTGAAGCTAGTTTTTTGGAAAATTTGTCAAGCTCTGGAGGAGGATACCATAGTAGAAACACCCAGGGGTCCTTTGCAACGGGAGCCTCAAATAGAGAGTTTAGAATGCCACAAACCACATCCCAGAAGGAGGAGATAATTGGGCAGGTCCACCATATATGGAGCATAGTTCCCCTGTGGCCACAACCCCTCCAACAATAAGGTGAAGAAGAGGGAAACATGCTGTGGAGTCGAGTAGGGGTATAATACCAATGGTAATAGATTTTATAAGAGGTTTCTTTAAGTTTGGTGGATATGGAGCTTTTGGCTATCCCCAGTCTCATGTCGTCCCATGCCTCATCGTCCGGAGGGGGGCCTTTTCCCAATCAGCCTCATGTGCCCTCGGAGTAGGAAGGACAGTAGCAATAAATATACCATAAAGTTGGGATATCAAGCCTCTGTCCCTAGGGTGATTTTTACAAAGATCTTCAAAGGGGGTTAAATCTCGCAAAACATAGGTAGGTGGCAGGGACCGCAAAAAATGACTAATTTGGAAAAACTCAAACGGACTAAGTATGCGGGATGGGGAGTGACGTTGGAGTTCTGCCAGTGGGAGCCAGTGGTTTGCTTTGGAGAAGTCTATCGGGAATTTAAGGCCAGCTTTATTCCAAAGACGAGCTCTCGCGGCGGAGAGTCCAGGAGGGAATACAGGATTGTGCCAAATGGGGGTTAAGGGGGATAGTTGTGTGGTAAGCTTCAGTTTAAAGGAGTAAAAATCCCATAGCTTGATGTCAAACTTGATAGTAGGGAGCATTTTAGATGCAGGAGGGCGATGTGCAGGGGAGAGACCCCATAAGGGTGTAAGATAGGGCAAGGTAGTATAAGCCGATTCTATATCGAGCCAGGAAGTGGAGCCTGGGGGGGCATATGAGGTAACAATTTGTGAAAAGTGGGAGGCCAGGTAATATAGTTTAATATCGGGGAGACCTCTGCCGCCAGAAGAGATTGGTCGTTTGAGAATGCTGGCTGAGATCCGTGGGGGTCTGTGATTCCAAACAAAGCGGATGAGGGATTTTTGTATGTTAGAAAGGAAGGAGGCAGGAACTGCGACCGGGAGTGTTTGAAAGAGGTATAACCATTTTGGTATAATAGACATTTTGATTGCTATGATCCTGCCCAGCCAGGAGATAATGAGGCGTTTCCAGGAGGTCAGGTCAGAGAGCATCTTAGCGAAAAGGGGAGGGAAGTTTTCAGGAAAGAGGAGGTCATAGCGTGAGGTGAGGAAAACTCCCAGATATTTGATCTTTCTTTTTTGCCACTTAAAATTGAAGGTTGTCTGGAGGAGATCCGTTTCCCGAGGGGAGACATGCAGCAGCATGGCTTCTGATTTTGCATAGTTTATTTTATAACCAGAGGTGATCCCATCGGCTTGGAGAATTTCATAGAGATTGGGGAGGGAGATCGCTGGTTGGGATAGAGAGAGGAGGACGTCATCCGCAAAAAGAGAAATTTTGGAGTTGATGCTACCCACCTGCACCCCCTGAATGTTGGGATTGGATCTAATCTGGGAAGCCAAGGGTTCGATCACCAGAGCGAATATAAGGGGTGATAGGGGGCAACCTTGCCTTGTGCCGTTTTGGATCAAGATCGGGTCTGAGGGTATACCATTAATCAAAACTTTGGCAAGGGGAGTCGTATATAATGCCAGGACGCCAGTGAGGAAGCTGCCAGCAAATCCAAAGGCCTCAAGGGTGGCCCTCATAAAGTCCCAGGAGATCCTATCAAATGCTTTTTCAGCATCGAGAGAGAGCATAAAAGTTGGGGAGGTCCTTGAGTTGACAACGTGGATAATGTCAATGGCTCTTCTGGTATTATCTCTCGCCTGGCGTCCCGGGATAAACCCCACTTGGTCATAATGGATAAGGGAAGGGAGGATTTGGTTTAAACGATTCGCCAGAATTTTGGCATATATTTTCAAGTCAAGGTTAAGAAGGGAGATTGGTCTGTAACTTGCACAGTGGAGGGGGTCCTTCCCTTCTTTGGGGATTACTACAATTCTAGCTTCGAGCATTTCAGGGGGAAGGAGTCTCCCTGAAGAACATTGTTGTAAAGGGAGCGCAGGTGGGGAGCAAGCAAGCCCGAAAACTTCTTATAATAAGCGGCCGTGAAGCCATCGGGGCCTGGGGCTTTGCCTTTTTTTTGCCCTTTAATGGTTTGCTGGATTTCCTCTATCGAGATCTCCTCATTGAGATGTTCAAGAGCTTGGAGGGGTAATTTCGGAAGTTTGGAGTTGGCTAGAAATTCTGAGATCAGAGTGGCATTGGATTGTTGTGTTGGGGAGGTGGGGGAGGGTGGGAGGTTATACAATTCTGTGTAATATTGTTGGAAGGATGTTCTGATGGCCGCAGGATCGTAGAGAAGCTGGTTGTGGGAGTTACGGATCGAGACAATATTATTATTCGTCCTAGCGGTGCGGAGACGTGATGCCAGAATTTTATCTGCTTTGTCTCCTTTCTCATAGAAAGTTTGGCGAAGCCATTTGAGTCGCTTGGCAACTTGTTTGGAGAGAAGGAGATCCAGTTGAGCTTTTGTTTTATGTAAGGCCACTAACGTGGCAGGGTCAAAGGTCATCTTATGTTGGATTTCTAAATCATGCAGTTGGAGTGAGAGTTTATTGATATTGGAGAGAGTTTCTTTTTTATTCCTGGAGGCCATGCTGAGCAGATGTCCCCTCATGACCGCTTTATGCGCCAGCCAGAGAGTAGACTTAGAGATCTCCTGTGAGTCATTTAATTCGAAGTAGGTCTCTAGGTGTGATCTAAGCTGGGATACTATGTCTACATTGTGGAGGAGAGATTCGTTAAGGCGCCATGTCATGGGGCGTGGACGAGGTGTGAGGCCAGAAAGATCAATGGAAATGGGGGAGTGGTCAGACCAAATCAGGGGATGGATCCGGGCCTCCTGGAGGTTTAAGGCAAGGTCATGGCTGAGCAGGATCATATCTATGCGGGAATAAGATTGGTGAGGTGAGGAGTAAAACGTGTAGTCTCGAGCTGTTGGGTCTTTTACTCTCCAGGAATCATAAAGAAGCTGGGACTTCATGAGACTGAGGAGAGATTTAGAGGAGAGTGGGTCTGAAATGGGTAGGGCTGCAGCCACAGGGGAAGAGCGGTCGAGAGAGCTATTTAGGACGGTGTTGAAGTCTCCCGCTACTATAAGGTCCCCCTGACGGAGTCGTGTCAACAAAGTATCCAGTTTTGAGAAAAAACGATGTTGGTTTTGGTTAGGGGCATAGATGTTAACCAGGGTACAGAGTTTATTGTTAAGTTTACCTACTAAGATGAGGAACCGACCCTCTTTATCAGCGAGTGAGTCAATGAGTTCAAATGTAAGGTGGCGCGAAAACATAATGGCCACTCCGCGTTTCTTGGCTGAGTGGTCGCATGCATGATGAGTGTTAGGGTAAATTTTTGAGCGTAACTCGGGGTGGCAGTTGTGTAGAAAGTGCGTTTCTTGTAGGAAAATTAGATCGCCTGTATGAAGTTTGAGAGTAGCAAAGAGTTTACCGCGCTTCTGGGGGGTGTTAAGGCCCTTTACATTAAAGGAGAGAACTCTAAGACCCATGTGAGGTAAGAAGGAAAAAGATAGAGATAGAGCCCAATGTGTAGGGGGCCGTGGGTAGTCTCAAGAAAGTGACAGGAGGGCACTTGGGGGGTTGTGCAGTACACGGGGGGGTAGACGAGAAAGTCATATCTGAATGTTTCATGTGGTCGGTTTGAAAAAGGGGAAGGTTGGTGGTGGGAAAAGGAGGGGAAAGGGTAGGAAGTAAGTCACACGGCAGAGTAGGCCGGGACCAGTGGTGCCGACATCGGGAGAGGATACTATGTACTGGGGGAGTACATAGGTCAAAATAAGCACTTTTTGATTTAATATGATGGGGAAAACTTGCTAGATATATTTTGTACCTGGTATTAGATACAAAATGTGGTATATTCCAAATAATGTGCCTATGTTTTCATTTTGCGGAACAAACATTTTTAGGGAACATCAAAAGGGAAGGTTGAGCATTTGCAACAGCTCAGAGATGGTGGTAATCAAAACAGTCATGGATGTATTTTCCTTGACAAGATCCAAATGGCTGAAGACCAAAAATATTACTTGACTCTGTATTGAAGAGACCTCTGAGCTTTAATATTATATTGTGGGAAATGCCAGGAGAGCAACTTTAAAAGGTTAAGAAATAAAAGTGTAATCCAATCATACTGGCTAAAGTGAAATGTACAGTTTCAATATCCATGCAAAGGTCCATATGCAGAGTTATAAGTATAAATCAATATGCAGGCTGGAACACCAATCAATATATAGCATATAGCAATAAGCACCAAGCAATATATAGACTGTGGTGGTAAGCAAGAGTTCATATGCAAAATAATAAACACACATTAACATGCAGGCTGTGAACACCAGTGGATATGCTGGATAGAATAATAGGCCCCAGTCAATATACAAGTTGTAGAATAAGCAAGGTTATATATACAAACTATATAATAATAATAATAATAATATTAATAGTAATATAATAAAAAGCACAAATCAATATGCAGATTGTGAACACAGATCAATATGCAGGCTGCAATATAAGCACCAGCCAATGTATAGGCTGTAAAATAAGCAACGTTTCATATGCAGGATAATAAGCACAATTCAATATGCAGGCTGTGAGTACAGATTGATATGCAGGATGTGATAATATGCACCAGTCAATATATAGGATGTGGTAGCAACATACTTGTCTACTCTACCGGAATGTCCAGGAGGGTCACAAATTAAGAGGAGTCCTCCTGGTCTACAGGAAGGCCAGATACTTTCCCGGATCCCAGGAGGCAGCAGGGATTTATGATGCGATCCCGTAGGATCAGAAGTTGGTAAGTATGGGTAGCAATCAAGAGTTGTATGCAGGATAATAAGCACAATTCAATATGCAGGCTGTGAACACAAGTTTATATTGAGGTGGTGATATTAAAGACAAGTTAACAAAATGAGTTCCATTTTGAAAGCTGTAACAGTAGACAACATTCGACTGGTGCAGAGACAAAGTTTCATATGACCTGATATGAAAAGGATTCAGAACCAGAGACAGTATATGTGGTTAATGATGCAGTTTGAGAATTTAGGCACCGGATTTCCCAGGACTAAAGCGGCAGTGAGATACTGTTTGGACATCAATAATCTGGCAACTGTGGATTACATGTGTCAGGCTTTATAACATCACCCAATTCCATTTATGATGTCATAATTCACCTGTAGCCTTGATTGTTTAATCTGTTTGCTAGCGCTGCAAAGGTAGAGTATCTCACTGACAGCCTTTTATTATAAGCTTCTTTTTGCAAATAAGACTTTTCACTCCTTTCATTACTTGCCAAAGCAATTTGTACGGTTTGTGACAAAACCATTGCTTTCATTAAGACTCAGTTATGCATATTTTTAGAGGTAATTAATAGGCAAACATTAACCAAATGTAAAAATGTAAAAGTTCGATACTTGAAATAATGACCTCCCAGATGACGTTCCTTTATTGGTCATGAGATACACACAGGCACACAACATACAAATATATAAATAATAAACCTAAATCAAATAAGCAGTATTTTTGAAGAAAAGACAAGACAAGTTCAAATTATTTAAGGAGATTAAAATGCATGTACAGTATTACAAAAACATTGAATTTTTGTTTAAAAAAATCTAAACAGACTTCTGCTATGCAATTTTGAATTATTAGCTATACTGTAAATATGTAGATCCTAGTTATTTCTGGAATCATTCCTATCATGAACAAAATATATATTCCTAGCTGGAAACAAAAATTCCAGAAATATCAGTGTTGGTAATTTATTGTGCATCCAAGGTAGACTACTCCTTTAAAATAAAACTTACTCAATAGGGTGCACCAATTGTGCAGACAGCTGTTTTGTCAGGTACACCATACATAACAATACAGCCTATCAATAAATTAGGAAACAGTGAGGATGCAGCCTTCAATTTAGTTTGGTAATTCAGAATTTAACCATACTTTTTTGTAGCAATGCACTATTTTTTTTTCATATATATAATTTACTCCCATTCACAGCCATTTTTAAGGGTGACAATGTTGAATATGGCCCAGTTAGCAGTTTTAGTTTAGGGGACTACTCTAAAAGGATTTTTTTTTTCTTGTTGAGATCTAGACTTCTGAGCGTATTGTTTGTCTGTCACTCACTCTTGGCAGCACATTCATAATGAGTAGTGACCAGGGCATGTTATGTACAAAACAAAAAGCAACAATGTGCAGAATTTGCATCATTCATCAATTTGATGGAAAAGTGACAGAAATTTACAAGCCTTAAAGAGGAAGAGAGTCCCACCCATCCCCCACGTTTTTTCATGTCTTTATCCACCCAATGCAACTTTGACATGGGAAATATACAGGGTACAAAAATCAGTCCAGGGAGCAGTTGAAAAAGTAAGAGACATATGAATGATACTGGAGCAAATGAGGAGCAGGGAAGATTGGGGGGCGTGGTCAGAGATGAAGCTAGAGGGTAGCAGGTAGAAAAGATATAGCAGCGACAAGACGGACATAAAGAAATAGCTATGGAGCATGGAGAAGACATTTGGTGCAGCGACATAGCAAGGGGGCAGTCGGCAAAAGAGAAATGGGAGACACAGGGGGAAGAATTGAGATGGGATAAGAAATAAGGATAAAATAGAGGAACAAAAGACAGACAACTTTGTAGAAAGGGAAGACAGAGACCCATCACTCTGGAAAAGAAAGCCCACACAGTCGAAATGACTAGTAGCAAATTATTATTATTTTCATTGATGTGTAATGTGCCACAGTGCTTCGCAGTGCTAGACAGTCAGGCAGAGTGAACATTCAGAAAACAGGGACATACAAGGTAAACAAAATGAGTGCAGTTGTAAGAAAAAAGGATAGGGAGGGCACTGCTCATGAGCGCTTACAATCTGGTGGTAGCTGAGACAAGAGTAGTGAGTGAGTGTAATGAGAACGACACAGCAGTAAGGATGTTCCAAGTAGTAATAATGTTGCAAGTAGTATATGTGAGAGTAGGGTAGACCCTAGTGAAACGGTGGATTCCAAGAGCATTTATATATTTTTAAGGCTGGGGGAGTGATTTCCATAAGTGGTGCCACCAGTGCCACTCAAAAAGAGTCTTAGAAGTGATGGTTATCAAAAAAAGGTGAGGTGATCATAAGAGACACATCTAAAAGGGTATGAAGGAGAGCATTTGTAGATGAAGTTTGAGATTTATAAAGGGATGGTGTTGTTGAAGGCTTTGTCAGTGAGGATAATTTCAATTAGATCATAGAGGATATGGGGAGCCAGTGTAGAGTGTTCTAGATTGGTATGGCAGATGTGGAGAGTCTAGAGAGGAAGATCAGTCGTACATGGCATTTAGGACAGGTTGAAGCAGAAACTGTTGAGTGAAGTAAATGACAGATAGAAGGAGATTGCAGTAGCTAAGGCAAGAAATATGGAGAGTGTCAGACGCCGTCTCTGCACCATTACTGCACTAGGTGTCGGGACGGTTATCTTCCTCCTGCGCTCTGCCACGTCCCATTGCCTAGCTCCTCCCTCCGGCACATTCGCAGTTACATCTCATCTCCATTGCTAGGCAACGGGACGCTTCTCTCTCCTCGCCCCGGCGGACAGCTGCTTCCTGAACACCGATTCCACTGCCACCAATCACAAGCCCACTTATCCTAGTTAAGGGACGCTCTGGCACCATTAAGGTGCCAGAGTATCGAGGTCCCCTTATGCTCCAGCACTTCAGTTTGATTAACAGAACTCTGACTGACTTCCTGGCTCCTGACACGGCTTTGTCTGACCCTGCTTTGAGCTGATTGGATTTCCTGGCTTGACCTTTGACTCCCTGACTACGATTTTGTCTTATCCTCTTGTACCTCATTGTCCACATGGCCTGACTTTGGATTGAACGACCACGCCTCTTCACCCGCTACTTCACTGGTGGCTAACCTGGAGGTTCGCAACCTGCATGTCTTATGCAGCAAACTTCCTTGCGGGAGTCTCTGGCGAAGACCAGAAGCGTGTTTAGACTCTGTGCCTCTTTGTTTAGCAGCATAATTACCAGCAAGTAAACTTCAGTTCAAGTATATTCGTGACAGAGAGAATGCATTAGTTTTCTTGCATCTCAAGTAAGAAGAGGGTGTTTTTTACAACAATATTTAGAAGGTGAAAAGAAGACGAAAAAGACTAGTAACATAGAGGACAGAGTCAAGCGTGACACCAAAGCAGCAGGCTTCTGGGATTGAGGAAAGTCTGGTGTTTTTGATAATTATGGAGATTTGACAGGGAGCTGGTAACTATAGTAGGAGGGAACATGATAAACTCATATCCATGTGGAAATAGTAGAGAGAGACAATTGTTGAAATGGCATAGTAGAGATGGAAAATAGTCAGAAGAGGAGAGGAAAGGTAGATTTTAGTGATGCCTGTGTAGAGGGTTAAGAACAGAGCCTTGTGGGACCCCAGCAGATAGTGCCAGTAGAGGGAAGGATGTGCCACAGATTAAAACACTGACAAAACGGTTGTATAGGTAGGAAGTGATCCTTAGACTTTGCTGTAAGTTGATCATTAATTATGTTAGTATGTTAACAGTTTTATAATAAGTAGTCTGATTTACAAATAGCCAGTGGCAGTTGAAAGTTCTGGTCTCATACACTTTTACTTAATTTACCAATCCCAAAGGAATATCAGGAAACTGCTTCCTGCTACAAACTAGGACCAGTAACACAGGTTTTTTTGTCAGGACTTTATATTCGATTGACTGGATTAGCTTCTTACAATGGTATTTATATTTTCTTATATACAAAGAAATAATTT
Source organism: Mixophyes fleayi (assembly GCF_038048845.1). Taxonomy (NCBI): domain Eukaryota; kingdom Metazoa; phylum Chordata; class Amphibia; order Anura; family Limnodynastidae; genus Mixophyes; species Mixophyes fleayi. Next base: position 176,339,273 of record NC_134402.1, read on the forward strand.
TCACACTAGGCCCTCATTACTGAATGTTTTCACATATACATTTTTTCATCTATGTTTTACGTGTGTTATGTTTTCCCCACTGTCCGGCATGGCAGAGCACTATGGAGCTCAATTACTAAACTATATATAGCAAATCAACAACCATAGTAATAACATTTGCAAGCTGCTACCGTGTTTTCTATAACTAAAGACACCCAGTTCATGCAGAGAAATATTTATTTTAGGCACCTTGTAGAACCTGTTACTTGCACCTAATTCTCTTTTCCAAAGTTCATTAAAAAATCTAGCAAGCAGACTTATGCCCTGATTATTCTTTTGCACCCAACTGTGTTGCTGAGTACATTGAGTCTTGCTCAATGATGCCTTGCCACTACACTACTGTCATGATCATGGGAAAATCAGGAGTTAGGAAAAAAATATATAAATGTGGTCATGATTACTTTCAATGATATGAGTGACTGTGAGGACACAGGTCCTGATTCATTAAGGAACGTAAAGCAAACAAAATGAGTATTTTTGCACCTTTGCAAAACCATGTTGCATTGGAGGGGGGAGCCAAATTTAAAATGTGATGGCAGATGTATAGTTGGGGTAAGGCATATTCTAGATCAACTTTCAATTTCAGTGTACAAATAAAGCTTTCAAGTATTTGTGTGCTACATGAAAAAACAGACAGTATTTATCTTATGTGCAAAATAATAAACAAATTTGCACCCCTTGCAATGTAACATGGTTTTGTCCATAACTCTTAAGTAAGGAAACTTAGTCAATCTTTTGCTTAACTTTCCTTAATGAATCAGGCCCAATGAGATTAGATAACTAAATGTTATTCAGCCATCTACCCTTAGTGCTGATAAAAATGTTACATGAACACACATATGTTACATCTTACACAATCTGTAGCTGAGGATAAAAACTGTATAATGTAGAATAGCCTTTATGTAAGAAAAAAACACAAATAATTGGAAACAAGTCTATATGACCACAGATGTTTAGGCGCTGTTGCAGAAAAAGGTCTGGAATGAATCTATATGACACATATGTATTTGCAAATGATAAATCAAAGTTATGAATTTGCTAAGTCATCTAGTTATATACAATAATATGAACTTAATCAGAAACATTATAATTTTACTTTTAGGTTTTTATAATTTGTGCTTCTTTAGCTCATCTTTTTATAATTATGCACTATATTATATATGAGTGTGCCTAATCTGATCATTTATAGTTTTTACTTAAATATATATGGGGATTACCCATTAGTTCTTACCATCAAAACACTAGGGGCTAGATTTACTAAATTGTAGGTTTGAAAAAGTGGAGATGTTGCCCATAGCAATCAATCAGATTCTAGCTGTCATTTTGTATAAAGTACTAAATAAATGAAAGCTAGAATCCGATTGGTTGCTATAGGCAACATCCCCACTTTTTCAAACCCACAGTTTAGTAAATATACCCCTAGAGCTCTGTGGGATGAGTGGGCATGGTCAGTACCGCCACATAAATACATTTCCAGTTTAGGCAGTCTGTTTCCTCTGCTTATAAACTGAGTTGTTCAGCATGAAGACCAGGGGGTAAATGTATCAAGCTGAGAGTTTTCTGGCAGGTTTGAAAAACCAATCAGATTATAGCTATCATTTATTTAGTACATTCTACAAAATGATAGCTAGAATCGAATTGGTTGCTATAGGCAACATCTCCACTTTTCAAACACGCCGGAAAACTCTTAACTTAATACATTTACCCCCAGAACTTGATTGTGAAATTGACAGTAGTGGCTGGGCACAGGTTACTTAGCAGCCAATAGTAAGTGAGCATTGTGTAACATGCTCACTCCAACTTTGCAGTCAGTGACATACAGGTGTAAAGTACATTAGACCTTTGGTTACAGTATTGTTTTATACAAGAAATGTCTGAACAATATGAGAGACTGAAACTAACTGAACTAGGGAAAGTCTGCTCTACCTCATCTGTAGAACCAGATTTTTAGGTCATTTAACACCATACTTGCTGACTTCTTGAAGTCGGCGTCCGGGAGCTGCCAGGGGAGAGGTGGGCGTGCAGGGGGGCGGGGATCAGCAAATACCGTCATTTTGGCCCTGCCCCTGCCACGTAGTGGCATAAACATGTCATATTATTTTACCTACCGTGTACGATCTACGATTTCCAGAGAATCGCAGTATTTTGGATCTAATTCTGCCCACTTCTGCAGGAGGCTGCCATACTCTCCTGGGAGTCCAAGAGACCTACCTGGAATCTGGGAGTCCCCAGGACATTCTGGAGAGTTTGCATGTATGTTTAACACTGCTTAACTAATACGCGGCATATGTCATTCTTGAATACACAATGATATCTGGCAGTGGTCATAGTGGAAATATACCACAGTATACCATCCTACTTCGACCACGGATGTCTGGCCATGCACAGTGCTGATTATGTTGTGCAATTACTGTGATGACCTGTGCGATGTACAATGATGATTGGCATCGCTGTGGTCAAAATCCTGCAATGTTGACTGTGAGCAGGATAAGAGCTTTTACTTTTAATAAGTAACTGATTAAAAGAAAGGCAGTGTATTCCACCCTCCAGTTAGTGTTTCCCCAGTAATAATGATATACAGCACCCTGGCAGGTAAGCATGGTAGTTGAGAGATAAATAAAAGTATTCTCTTAAATTCATAGGGAACCTTCAAGGATTCCCTGGACCTTGGAGGCCGGTGTATAAAAGAGGCTGGACACCCGAAGTGGAAAGCAATGCTACCCCTATGGTCACTTTATAACAGAAAAATATATGCCTGCTTTTATGAACATACACAAAGAGTAGAGCAGCACGTTGGCCTTAATTGTGTGTGTGTGTGTGTGTGTGTGTGTGTGTGTGTGTGTGTGTGTGTGTGTGTGTGTGTGTGTGTGTGTGTGTGTGTGTGTGTGGAGGGGGTGTTGGCTAATGTGTAGAGGCTGTAACACATGGGCTAGTCGGGTGAGTTCTATAAATAATGTCAGATATCAACAATAATGTGCCTGATACTATGCATGAATACAAAAATGGACAGACTTATCTAAGAAGCTACAAAGAGTGAGTCAGACCATTATTCAGTGCATTCCTAATTCATCTGATTCATTAAGGAACTTAGGTAAAAAATTTCTTACTTAAGTCTCCTGAACAAAACATGTTAAAATGCTAATGGTGAAAATTAGTTTTGTATTTTGCAAATAGGTTAAATACTGACTGTTTTTTCATGTATCACACAAATATCAACTTTAAATTTCAGTATACAAATAAGCTATCAAGTATTTGTGTGCTACATGAAAAAACAGCCAGTATTTAACTTATTTGCAAAATAATTTAACTAATTTTCACCCCTTGCATTTTAACATGGTTTTGCCCAGGAGACTTAAGTAAGAAATTTCTTAATGAATCAGGCCCATAGTCATTAATGAAAAAATATTTCAAAAGAAAACTTTTGAAAAATACATAAAATACATTTATGAGGATGTTATTAATGTCTACTGTACGTAAAATGTATTTTTATTTGCTATTGATTGCAAACAATGTTCTAGCGTGCATACGTGACAATCATCCCTATCAGCCGGCACACCTGACCTATAGTTGGTGCAATTGATACGACTAGAAAGCATTAGAGATTGCCGAAGCTTGAATCAGGTGTTGCTGCATGCACTGCCCTTAGCACGCCCTTAGGGCTAGATTTACTAAGCTGCGGGTTTGAAAAAGTGGGGATGTTGCCTATAGCAACCAATCAGATTCTAGCTTTCATTTTGTAGAAAGCACTAAATAAATGAAAGCTAGAATCTGATTGGTTGCTAGAGGCAACATCCCCACTTTTTCAAACCCGCAGCTTAGTAAATCTAGCCCCTAGTGTACATTGTCTACATGCATACGCCCATTCCCATTCCCATTCCGCCTATGAAACCGTAGCCTGTCGTAAGAGTCCTTTGCGTTCAAAAATTAATTGCAAACACTTATATAGTCCAAATCAGGCCCAGAGTCTCTTTGCTTCATCTCATCATGGTAGTTAGTCACTATGTTAATGAGGACACCATTACTCCAAGTAGGCACATTTGAGGTCATTTATGAAGCGCATCCATTACGCACCAGAAAATACTTGGTTTTACACTGGCACAATTGGATGTGTCAAGGTGCATGCCTAAGTGGAAGCGCATCTCAAGGTTCAATAAGGAGCAAAGTTGTTTAAGGTACATTATGCAAAACTTCAAATTCTAGTTCTCCACCCCTTAAACTCTTTCATGTTACAAAACATTTGCATATTTCTCCTAGAAGTACTGCTCCATTTAGCCCTATTTATGACCTATTAATCAAGAGAGTGAGGGACATTAGGACTGTATTACATGTGACAATTTTGTGTGAAGTTTTTGATTACAATGTTTGGCGTGTGAAATGCACTTCTCCACCAAATTGCAGCATGGAGGTGCAAAATGCATTCTATACTAATCAGAAAGGGGCACATTGATTTGTCCAATTCCAGAAAAAGCACCTCCACTGACCCCAGCCTGTTGGAGAGACAGTGCTATTAAATGAAAAAAAAAAAAATAGTAGTAGTAAATAGTAATAAAAAATGGGCTGCATTCTCCTTTCCCCAATTCTTCAACCTGCTCTAAGCACTAGCCGGGCTGGTTTCCAATACAACATGAAGACATCAAACCTCTGCCATAATGAAAACCAGGTTGATAGCCTTAGGCATAGGGCCTGATTAAGGGTTAAGGCCTCCCTTGGAGAGCGCCCCCTCGCCTTTCACGCCTTGTACACGCTAGGTAAAATATAAACTTGACACGTCTGCACCTGTAGCCATTCTTGTCTCTCCTACTGCTTATCCTCAAGTACCCATCCAAGGAAGACTCATTGTCTTCAGCCTTTATCATGGGAATACGTCAAAATTAAATCCTTATCTTAAATCTTATATTTTAGAATTGATTTCAGTTTATTCCTCTCCCTGTAAAAATTTTGCACACACCCCAGAAAATTGTCCTGCGCCCTACAATGCAGCCTAGTCAGCCTATTAGATAATCAGGCCATGCTTAGGCAATGCAGAAAACAACACTCTCTTGTCCCAGAGGCTACCAGCCTGAAAAAGAGCTGACGCTCTCTAAGAACTCTTTATTATAGAGAGAGAAGGCACTATCTCTGGCGAAAACCCACAATTTTGAAATAAACTGTAATTCATTAAAAGACTTTCCTTATCTTCTATCAGCACTTCATAAAATATACAAACATATTTAATATAAACAAAAATCTCCTTTTCTTCTTTCTTGGACTGACACTGTTGAAATGTTCAAAAAATCAACAAAACTCTGTATAGCAGGGAGGTATGATAACACTGGGACAGGTTGAGGACTTTCTTTCAACAGTGCAGGTATATGGGGACCATGGCCGGATTAAGGGGGGGGGGCACAGGGGGCACGTGCCCTGGGCCTCCCTCTCTCTGAGGGCCGCCAGCCGCCATCTGATCGGATCACCTGTTAGTTGGTGATCCGATTCTGTTGCTTTTGGTTTGCGGCTGTGGGGCCCCCCTGACGCAGGCGCACCGCCCCCCCCCCCCCCCCGCAAAATTTGTCAGCTGTCCTGATGTACAGCAGTCGCGGTGCTGCTGTACATCAGGCTATTCTAAGATGGCCGAAATGGAGCTGCATGTGCAGCAGCAGCTCCTCACATAGCATACCAGAAGAGACTGTCTGGGATGCTGTGCTGAACGTGGGTTCCTAGGTAAGTCCCACTTTCACTTGGAGTATGTATGTGTGTATTTATGTGTATATGTGTAATATATATTATATATATATTACACATATACACATAAATACATATACACATGAATATATATATATATATATATATATATATATATATATATATATATATATTATAATATGTGTATGTATATGTTAATTGAACCTTTAATAGAAGAGGCATAATTACTTTAATAATTACTGACAAAATAGGGGATCCCATAACATATTTGTTGTGTGTGCCTACGTATATACATATATTATATATATATATATATATATATATATATATATATATATATATATATATGTAGATAGATAGATATACCAAAATTATTGACATGTTATAAATGTTTCTTTCTTTTTAATGTGCGGCATCATTGCTCTTTATGTATGTGTATTTATATGTATACATATATATACATTTATACACATACACATACACATACATAAAGAGCAATGATACCGCACATTAAAAAGAAAGAAACATTTATAACAGGTCAATAAGTTTGAGATATATATATATATATATATATATATATATATATAAGTTAAAACTGATGTAATTTTATCAGTGTTTTTTTTTTTTTTCTTTTTAATGTGCAGTATCAGTACTATTTTCTGAGGCGGGCTGGGGCGGGAAGAATAAAAAAGACTATTTTGGGCAGGTCCCTGCAATGGCCCAAGTCTCTATTACTTGGTGGCTGGCCCCTCCTCCGAGACCAGCCACGTTCTATCATTGGCTGCAGATTCTTACAATCCGTTCCCCCCTTCCCCTATTATTATTATTAATATTATTAATATTTATTTATAAGGCGCCACAAGGCATCCGCAGCGCCGTACAGAGACAAACAAAATCACAATACAATGGGAGACAGCACAGTACAGTAAACACAGCAACTCAGTACGCTCAATGCACAGCTAGAGAGGGCGGGGAAGGGGGAGGGAGGATCCGCAAACGACGGGGCCCAAGAAGGAGGGCGCGGAAGACAGGGAGACCCCCAGGGGGGAGGAGGGAGCGAGAGTGGACGTGGGGTGGAGGACCCTCGAGGAGGAGGGCTAAGTAGCTGGAGAGCAGAGTTAGAAGTGGTGGAAACAGGAGGAGATGTGGAGATTCCCCTATGTGTGGCTGCTATTGTTGTCAGGGATGTGCACCACGTGACAGGTGCCGTCCCATTTGTGAAGAGAAACAAGGCCATACAGCGTGCAGATAAAACAAAGTTAGTGGGGGTAGTATGTTAATATAATGTGTGTGTGAGAGGGGTTGTATGTTAATATAATGTGTGTGTGAGGGAGGGTAGTACGTTAATATAATGTGTGTGTGTGAGAAGGGTAGTACGTTAATATAATGTGTGTGTGTGAGGGGGGTAGTATGTTAATATAATGTGTGTGTGAGGGGGTAGTATGTTAATATAATATGTGTGTGTGTGAGGGGGGTAGTATGTTAATATAATGTGTGTGTGTGAGGGGGTAGTATGTTAATATAATGTGTGTGTGTGAGGGGGTAGTATGTTAATATAATGTGTGTGTGAGGGGGTAGTATGATAATATAATATGTGTGTGTGTGAGGGGGGTAGTATGTTAATATAATGTGTGTGTGTGAGGGGGTAGTATGTTAATATAATGTGTGTGTGAGGGGGGTAGTATGTTAATATAATGTGTGAGGGAAGGGGGGTTTTTAATATAATGTGTGAGGGAAGGGGGGTTCTTAATTTAATCTTGGATTGCAGGTAGATGCTAATTATTTAATGGGTGCTATTTTATTTGTGGAGTGATGGTGGGGCAATTTAATGTAATAGTGTGGGCTATCAATTTAAGATGGGGTAATTGGACCTTTAAATTTGATGCTGGGGTGGTTTGGAAGCTCATAAATGAATGTGGGGCTGTTTGGGGAAAATTAGGTCTGTTTATTAAATGTGGATATGAATTATTTAATGCAGTGGATGATTGTGCAAAATGGTTATATTTTTTAAACATAAATGCCATTTAATTTATTGATAGGGCTGTTTCGAGGGTGGGAAATATGTTTATATATTAAATGGGAATACTATTGATTTAATGCTGGGGTTGGTTGGAATTTTCTAATTTTCATGTACCCATTTTTTTTTCCAAATAGGGCCCCCATCATTCCAGTATCCAGACAAGCAGCAACCGAGCTAAAGACACCAGCAGCCACAGGTGGATAAAGTGACAAGAACAGGTAGGAGAGAGCAGGGCAGTCTGCCAACTGTTCTGAATCTGGTCGGGCAGTCCTGAATTTGGGTGACTGTCTCAGCGTAGTCAGGATTGGGTCCGACTACAAGGACAGTTGGGAGATATGTCCTGCTTCACCTTGTACTGCTTGTGAAGGCAGAGCTGCGTGCACCTAACAGCAGTGCACACAGCATTGCCTGTGTGTTTGTCTAAAATGATAACCATGTTACATCATAGGGGCCCCCCTGCCTAAAGTGCCCCGGGCCCCCCAGAGCCTTAATCCAGCTCTGATGGGGACTTATTACATGTGGCAATTTTGTATGTGTGAAGCTTCTGATTTGCTTGATATGTGCTTGAAAATGTACTTCTCAACGTAAGTGCAACATACAAGCAAAAAAATGAGTCCTGTTAAAAGTATAGAATGAGACTGATCTGCAAAAGCTCTAAACTGCAAAATACAATTTCTAATGTGGAGAAGGAATGGCCATAAGCTTCTCCACATGGCAAGGATCACCCCTGAAAATGTACCCTTAGTAAAAATATCAATTATTCAATGTAATGAAATGTCTAGTTTATTCAACTGCAATGCCCGACTCTGCAGCCCAAACTTGCTGCAATGAACTCACTTCTTTCCAATTAAGAGAAAAAGAACTGCACTACAGAAACTGTGAAAAACAATCTATCATTAAAATCTCGCAGACGTCCAGAACGGTAAGAGTTAACTTACCGCTTTGCCTGCCCAGTCTCTAACAAAACCTAGAAAATGCTATAGCTGGAAATGACCCCTTACTGTATAGGGTGAAGTCCTATTGATAAATTTGCCCCTATGATAAATATGCCTTAAGCATGCTTCTAACTGGCAACAGATTTTTTTTTGGAAGTGAAAGCTTTGCTTTTCTTAGACTTTCTACTTACCTTTATCCTACAAATCATTCTCGGTTCCTAAACCAGAAAGTTCTCAAATAAGAAAGGATGGTAATACTAGTGCTGAAAATGGTGTTAAACCTGCTTTGTCAGGCGAATTATACAAGCCACAAAACCTTTTAGATTATGTGTCAGTAATTACTTCAATACCAGGTATGTGTCAGTAATTACTTCAATACCTGGCATTGAAGTAAAAAAAAAACCTTTTGCTTACCGTGAAAATGACTAGAGCATGATTCCTAAACAATTTAGTAATGTAATATAACCCCTTTTAAATTTAAACCAGTGAGATTGCCATTGAGAGCTGACCTTTAAGTAAATGTGGCAAATAATTAGCTTACTCTGATAAAGTAATTGTCTTAATGTGTTTTCTCATGTGAAAGATTCACACATTCCATATAGGTCTAATCTTAAACAGCTAGAACCATAAAATACTGCTTTATACCATTTCCCAAAAGTTCTTTAATCCCTCTTATCTTATGTTTACCCTAGAGTAATATATGTCACAAAGTGCAAAATTGGCCTCTTGAAATCTGAATTAACAAATGGCAGACCAAGGTTAATAAACTTCACGCCCCAATAACATAAACAAAAACTAATCCTTTTCTGTCTTCAGAGAACGAAAGAGCGTAATGCATTTTACAATCATTAGGACACACAGTTTGTTCTGTCTACATAACATTCTAAAGTACCTGTTCCCTAATTGCGGGCCATGTGCTTGTACTTCGCATCTGGAAAAACTGTTGTTGGAATTGTCCCAAATGTGAAATTTGAACTGTTCACCACTCTTTGCTGATGTATCATATAAGGAGAAAAGCCAACGATACACATGGAATGCTAAGCCCTTTGCAGCCATGAAAAACACACAATATCAGCTTATATAGCTGTGAGTAATCTTCTGTGGCTTGCTATGGAAACAGATTTTTAGAATTTGTGAAGCTAATTAACTAGTTTGGCAAAGAGCAGAATTTGCAGAACAAACATGTCACATACTGTATATAAGGATAGTAAGTAAAGTACGTAAGTATGAGAAAGTTCCATACGTTTCAAGTTTTATGCTGACATAGTTATTTCTTTAAAACACATATTAACCAATAATCTAGCTATACATTTTCAGTGCAAAACAGAAAGATATAGCTATATAACTTTACAATCGATAACCTCTAATGTCAAAACGCATCAGCAATTTTATTTTGCATGTTAACTCTTTTATACATATTAAGCACGTTGCAATGAGGCAGAGTGTGATCCAAGTGCTGCACTGAAATATAATGACGGTCACATCCTCTATGCTTCAGGGGTTGCTAAATCGCTGTGAATAGCTCATTTAAATGTGCTCCATTTGTACCCTGACTGCCAGTCTCCTCTGTATTAAACATAGGTGACTTCAGTTAAGCTGCATCCCCAGTGTCAATGACACCAGTGGCTTAACAATTTAGTTCACATTAATATAATGTGAAAGTGTGCTCCCTTTATCATTATCATCAACATTTACATATATAGGGCCTGCATATACCACACTCCTTTACAATTGGGAAAAAGCACAGTAATATTATTATTATCACTATTAATTTTTATTTATAGGGCTCCACAATGTGTCCGTGTCGCCGTACAAAGACAAACAATAGCACAGTAAGTACAAGGTGAAACAGCACAGTACATTTAACAGTAAGCACTATAACTATGGGAGCTAAAAGCACAGCTATAGACAGAGAGTGAGGGATAATCAGCACAAGCTGGTAACCTGAGCCCAAAAGGGTGGGCGCGGATGACAGGTTAAGAGCCACTGAGAGGAACAGAGAGAAGCGAGAGGAGTCGGAGGGCAAAAGGTCCAAGAGGAGGTGGACTGAGTAGCGGGAGAGCAAAGTTAAAAGTGGTGGAAACAGGAGGAAAGAAAGCCCTGCTCAAAGTGGTGTACGATCTGCATCTCTCATCCACCCTCATTACATCCTCCTATTCCCGGTTACAGGACTTTTTTCGGGCTGCACCAACTCTATGGAATTCTCTCCCTCGCACAATAAGACTCTCCTCTGGTCTACAAACTTTCAAGCGTTATCTGAAAACCTACCTCTTCAGACAAGCTTATAATATTCCTCAACCACACTCTTAACCTCACTACCTTAGCCTATTACCACCTGTTACACAATTTCACACAAGACAACTACCCCCTGACCAACATTGTTGTGTGACAGGATCATTTAGCCTATGAGTCACTTTTAACTTTGCAGCCTGGCTGGGCCAAAATGCCTGTTTTAGCCAGTTTGTTTATTAGTTTACTATGTTTGTCCCCAATTGTAAAGCGCTACGGAATATGTTGGCGCTATATAAATAAATGATGATGATGTCTTGGATACATGTGTGATCAGAGGTAATCAGAGGGGAAGAGAGGTGACGATCATTAGGTGATCGCAGTGGGCGGGATGGAGTGTGAATAGAGATGAGGTTGGAGATGTAGGGAGCAGTGGAGTTGGCGAGGACCTTGTAAGTCAGAGTGAGGAGCTTCAAACAAGACTGGATATTAAAAAAACAGACAAATGGGTAGATTTACTAAAACGTCTAAAAAGGAAAAGTGAAGATGTGGCCTATAACAACCAATCAGATTCTAGCTATCATTTATTTAGTACACTAATGGGCAACACTTCCACTTTTTCTTTTTAGAAATTTAGTAAATCTTCCAAATAAAATGCATTTTTAAGCGCTGGGGACCATAATATACACTGGAAACCATACTACACATACCCTAGAAATTACTTCCAATTGCTAAACATCAAATGTATCTCAAATGTGCTGATCTTGTAGAAGAATTATATCCCAGTAGCAGTTACTGTCCAAATCCTGGCAGTACAAATTCAAATACTTTTGATTACTCTTAATTACTAATTGATTACTATTTGATTACTATTTGCTACAATCTGCAGGTTAAAGGCCTGAGTTGATCCTGATTGGCACCAGCAGACCAGGGGCACAGAGTCAAACGAGTTCCCCGGTGTTCGCCAAGAACCACCGCAAAGCAAGATGGACTTCGCTACCAGGAACTCGCAGGTCGCAGCCCCCTGGACTGTCTCAGGAAGCAACACAGGTCTCAAAAGGAGGAGGTCGTCCCAGAAGATAACGCAGAGATAAAAATAATGAAGAAGTCAGGTGTATGGATGCACACAGAATAACAGGCAGGCAACTAGTACAATGAATAAAGCATAGGAGTACTGACCAGTTAGGATCGGGTACACGGGTAGTCAAACAATGCGCAGTCAGCCAAGCCAAGTTTTGTATTCGGTACACAGGTGGTTAGCAAAAGGAGTCAGACAGGCCAAGAAACGGTACACAGGAGATCCAGCAGCAGTACTCACTCACAGCGAGAAGGGCACACAAAGAATACAGGAGTCAGACGCTCAGCAACAAAGTTGCACTGACACAGAGCAAGTGTCAGTGCCGAGGTTATATAGAGAAGAATCCAAACAGCCCCTCCAGGCAGCCGAGTCATGTGACCCGCTACCAGGAAGTGCTGGTAGCGGCACGGAGAGACAGCGCTGGACCGAGGAACAGGTAATAGCATTACACTATTAAAGTAAATTGTTTTCCTTGTTTAGATGATTATTCATATTAGCTAATGTTCACTGATTGTTTTTGTGTTCTGTGAATTAAATGCCTTACCAATTATGTGTGGTGCAGAGTATAATGACATATATACATGTTCCTTGTTCATGTACATATTATGAACCTTATGGAAGGTGTTCTTTGTTTGGGGAAGTGTGAGGTTGGAATGAGTCTTATTTTGGGAAAAAAATGGACTATGAACAGGTTACATATTACTCCTTATGTTCCCCAGATTTTCATGTCCAAGGAGAAGCGGTTACTTGGCATGTTTGAGCAATGGTTAAGCTCACCGGGTCTTGCTTTCTTTCAGATTCCCCATTCATTTTTTTTCCCATATGAATACATAATGTATACTGGGCCTGATTCAGAGTGGAACGCAAGTGTAAGCAGAACATGCAATTGAAAAAGTTGCATGCAAGTGCATGTGTACGTACGCCATATTCAGAGTTGAGAATGCGCCTAGGTCTGAATAAGTAGCAGATGCTTACACTTGACAACCGACACACCCATAAGACATTTACATTCAACTTCGAACATGTATGAAAAACTTTTATTTTATATGTTACGAATACAAAAGCTATGAAGCATCATTTAAATTTGAATAACCAAGCCAATATAGCAGGCACAGCTTCCTGATACAAGTACAAAAACATAATATTTGTTTTTTTGCAACAACAATCTGGAAAACCATAATCTATGGTGGTGAGACTATTAAAGTCTCAATAAATGCCCTCAAACCATTTGCAAACTTTTAATTGCAAGTGGTTCTCTAGTTCTGGTGTTCGTCATCATCATCATCCACTACTTACACCTGCCCCTGACCACCTGCAAATAAAACCAATTTTTCAACCATATCTGCGACTATGTCCCAGTTTAAATCCATACGCAATTGCACGTCCTTAGTGTACATTGCCTACAATAGAACACCCCTTCCCTGCCCCATCACTCCTCTTCAGACGTAAGGTCTGGATAGCCGCAGTTGTGTATGGTCACATTCTGAGCATGAGCAGTATGAAAAAAATGCAAAGATAAGCTAGGAACACTCAGGATTAAGTTTACTGTGTTTAAACTATGCCTCCATGTATGTAGCAATACTATATGTGTGGAAGAGCTGTAGCCACCATGGGGAAAGATAGTAAGAGACAGCTCTTGCAACTGCTGGTAACAGGACTTTGCACGCATATGGCTGACTAACACCCACAAGAAGTTCTCTGGTCTTCACAAATTGACTGCAAGAGATTAATTTAGGGAGATTTCCTTTGTGTGAGTCTTTTCCTTCTAGATGTTTTGGAGCCAGCAGTAAGATGGGTAGCACATATTTCTCTGTCCAGCCCCTGGGATATAAGTGTTACATATCTGTTTTAGCTTACTACTGTTATAGTGTGACTCATTTAACACTTTCGTTAAAGTGTATAACTCAGATGGTGATTTTCTGCTTAATAAACCTAAATATTATTAATTCAGATATTTGCCCGGTTGTGAAAATACTTTCCCATGTTCAGGGTACTGGAGGTTTGTGCTAGGCTAAAGGGTAGCCTGTTGCGCCCTGGCTTGGTATTGGAGCCTATCGACTCCCTGGTATTGTGAGAGGAAGCCTAATGTGAGGTAGATAGGCTATTGTGGTAAATAGTTGGGGAATCTAAAATGTTGTGAGATTCTCTTTTTAAGTGTGACAAGTCTAGATTTACATTTCTTTCTCATCTAGGGCCACTTTCTCAAGTTATTCCATTTCTGCGCCCCCTAACCACTGTAGCTTGCCATGGCAATTATGACTGCATCCCTATAAATACTAAATAAATAATGGTCTATGTGGCCTCTTCACAAATCTGTGCTTGACCGAATCACTGTTTATGAGGGAACCTGGTGGTTTTGTCTATGAAGCTGTGGTGGACCACTGTATCCCAGTTCAGTAAGAAAACACCAACATTTCAATGTAATAACTTGCATTATGTTCATATGATCCTTTTTGAATAGGTTGACTGTACTTTGATGTAAGCATGCTCAGACAGAGAAACAGACAATCAACAAGCCAGATAGAGAGCTACATAGGTGTAAAGATTTATTATAAGAGGAAAGATAATATTCCTTTCTTAAATCATGTACTTTCTAACTATAATGTAATCATGACCAACACTGAAAAAACATTTGCAACATTGGAGAAAATTATGTGGTTTTGGGTTTCATGTTATATTTTGGAGAAAGAATACCAAAGGTCTAAGCCACAAACCTGGGCATCAAACAGCTGCCAAGTCATTATTTTACCCACACTGACTTGGTAAAGAACAGAACACTAATTTGTATCAGCTGAACAAATGCAGATGAAACTCAGAGGTTTCCACTTGTGGTAACACTTCGACTTTACAAGGTAGGTTGGTACACGTGCCCTAGTCAAAATTCTGAATGAGAAGTCATATTATGCACTACAGCAAGATAATACATTATCTCATAGATTCTAAAGATATTCCACATAATTGCATTAATATTAAGCAAAGTAAACATCGTAAAATTTGAAATCACAATATTGTGCAAAACTGAACAGAAGATAAAGGGTTTGGTATAATACAGTGGAGTTGTTTGTCCAGCGTTATGATAGACATGCAAATCCAAAGTGAAATTATTGCAGTAAACAGTTGTGCATCACAACATCATCATCATCATCTATTTATTTATATAGCGCCACTAATTCCGCAGCACTGTACAGAGGACTAACTCACATCAGACGTGCCCCATTGGAGCTTACAATCTAAATTCCCTAACATACACAGACGGACCAAGAGATCAACATAGTCTCTTATCTAACAGGATGCAGAAGTCCTATTGCAGTAGAAAACTGGCCAGCAAAAGTTTTCGTCCTCCGCTCTGCTTCTTGTGTATGTTTTTATTATTATATTATTATTATGACATAATTTTTATTAAACTGTTTGTCTGCAAACCCTTAGCTACTCCAACTGAGATATTTAAGTTCAAGTACACCGACTTAGAGTAATTAATCGTAAAGTTGTATAACATATTTTTTAGATTCTTCCATAAATAGTAGGGCTAGTTGTTATTACTGGCAGGTCATCAGCAGAAAGTGCCAATTTATACTCTTTTGTGCAAATCATCAGGCCCTTAATGTCAGCGATTTAGCGAATAGTCCTAACGAGTGTCTCTATACACCCATACACAGCATAAATGACTTCCCATTTTATGTCACTGCACCCACTTTACTACTATGCACTGCACTTTAGCAACTTTGAAGACACAAGCAAAACTTTGCTAAAACATTGGTAGATCAGGTAAGAAGGAACATTTTTTGGTACCTAACACAACACAAATGCATGAACCAAAATAGCAATGTGTAACCATGTCATTTAAATGGAAAAAAGAGAAGCTGATTGGGTAAAGTTGTAGGCCTTCCCTTCATGTGTGTTAGGTTTAAAAGCTATATTTCTAACCATGGTCGAAGGTGAACTTTCAATAGGCATGCCCCTAGGAGCAAAAATTGCCCAGTTGGGTGTAATGAAACAGAAGGGTTATTTTGACAAACATATTTAGTGTTTTCAAACTCTATATTTACTGCTATATTCACTTTTTTACACGACTACATGAAGTTAGCAATCTTCTGTTCAGGCAGCACAGGCAGAACACACTAAGCCAAGGAAGTGTGGCAGGAAGGTCCCAAGCTTACCAGGGTGCCCCACCAACCCACCTGCACTGCACGCTTATATGCAGTGCCAAAGGGGCTTCAGGGTGCAGGCCAACTCAAGGCAGGCCAGCACCGCAGCTCCCAGCACTGGCTCTGTGTATAGGTATAAATACATACTTCCTAAATTTTGTTTTCCCCTAATTTGGACACTGTGCATTAATATAGCGCATGGTCACATCACATTGGGGTGTACTACCTTACCTAGGTGTGCTCAGTGCTTCCAAAGAGCTGGTCCATCTCCAGTCACCCTCCTATCCCCTAAAAACTCCTGCCAATAGTACATATGGCAGCGAAAATGCACCTGCCAGCAGCCACACCTCCCACCTGTCCTGAAATCAGAACAAAAGTCCTGAATCGTGGGACAGTCATAGGGACTGTCCCACCTAAATCAGGACAGCTGGGAGGTATGTAAATATTCATGCATATTAATAGGAATGCGAACATCCCATGTACTGGCGGCAGCATGCTCCTGTTAAATTGGTTAGCTGTAAAAACAAATACATTTTTCATGCATTTTTTTGTAAAAAATAAAATATCTATAGAATAAATGTCTCATAACTGGGTGGCTTACTTACATAACACAAGTGTGACCAAATGGGCTTACTTCGCCACTCGGAATGTAGGGGGAAGAGGAACGGAGGGATGTTCTTCCTGCACAGTTTATCTGGGTTTCTTTCTCACCATCAGTAACTGACTGTTACTGGCCACTCCTACTGGTGTCGCCGTGCCACCAGACACTCACCGACTGCGAATGCCAACTGCGCAATAGTTGTAGGAGAATTCGTCTGCCACCACTGTACTCCCTTGTGGCGTTGGGTATGTATTAACGATCCTGAAAATTCCGACAGGCTTTAGTCCTACAAAAAAAAAACTGAATTCTGACAAAAACGAATACAATATAAGCAGACTTACCTGAACACCTTACCTAACACTTAGCCTGCGGGGTCCAGATATTGTCGCTTTAAATTAACATTGATGTAAGTCGTGCGGACGTCAAACTGAAGTGACAGAGTCCTGTGTCTTAGGAATGACTGCCTGTCAGCAGCATGTCACTTCCATCAGAGATCTGGAGCTTCGGTGTTCAGGTAAGTCTGTTTATATTGTATTCAGGTTTTTTTGCAGGACTAAAGCCTGTCGGAATTTTCAGGATTGTTAATACGATTACCACCGCACTTGTGGAGCCTAGGACTGCTTACTTCTAGGGTAGCTGGTATAGATGCTGCAGTACTTCTATGCTGTGGGTTGACTGATACCTCCCGACCGCTTACTATGAATCAAGACTGCTGGGTAGCGGGCAAAGCTTTGACACAGAGACGTTGGATTCAACAAAAAACAGCCCGGGAACGGATTAGAGTGTAAGCTCTTACCTGTTGGTCACAGGATACAGATTACCAGTCGCAGGCAGAATCTTCAAGCACTGATTTTTTATTGCTCAAGGACAAGGACTTTTACACACCAGTTAGTGGTGATCATCCAGAAGTTCAGATGGAATGATACAAAACATGGTTAAACAGTGCTCTTTATATACAGTTTCTGACTCATATGTTGGCAGGGGGAAAACCAGCCCACTTTTCCATCCAGGCACCAAAAAGTCTAAAATATTACATTCAAAGATTTGCATCAGTATGTATTATGTTCTCTAAACTTAATACTTAATATTTCCCAATTCACTTGCTATCTACATTATTCAGAATTTGTCTATCTTCTTTACAAGACAGGATACAAGTAACTACCCCCTGCTGTGTATTAAAGTGACGGTCACTCACAAATGAAAATGGTTCAATTTATCTAATTGGGATTTCCTCTAGAAGAGTTACAAAACAAAATCATGACATACTGTCTCTGAAGTTACAAAACAAATTTCCTCCAACATTTGCCTGTATCAGAAATCAGTACATTTCTAATACAGAAGTATAACACAGTATCAAAAAATCAGTACAATTACAATTATATAAAATGGCGCCTGCGCCACTAATTGAAATACATTTTTACAATAAGTTATTTCCACGTGATCCAGCCACACCAAGCCAGTAACTTGGGATAATTTCTTTGGAAAAATGGTACCACATATTGAGAGTAACTATTACATTTTGCTGAGTTACAAAAAATCTTCAGTACTAACTGATAGTTATTGTTTTGTTGCAATTTAGAGGTAATATCCTTTTTCATATCAGGAAAACACGGACTTTTACCCACAGCAATATACTTACTGTAGGTAAAATTACACAGGAATGACATATTTTTGGGATATACACATAAAATAACTAGAAAATAGCTATTGTCTATTCAATTTTTTAAGGACTTTTAATTTACAAAATTGCACTTTTCACTTAGTTATGTTTTTAACTACAAGAATATTTAAAATATTTTATGCAGAAAAAAAGAGACATTCAAATCATGATCAGTTTGCCAAATTGCAAACTGCTATCTAGGAGTGAACACCTAAAAATGATTTACTTATTTTGGCAGGATTTGGCCTGGAATGTGTTTCCATGTTGGTTGTAAATTCCTCTTAAGTGCCTTGAGTTGTTGACTAGGGATTAAGAGGAATTTAAGGTCCATGACCTGAAGCAGAAGCAACAGCTTGTCTGAGGAACAGACTATATCATGTCAACTCCCAACTTGAAGATTTCAGACAAACAGCAGGTGTGGAGCGGGTGTCTTATACACTTGCTGGCCTCAGTGATCTTTCTAGAGCAATAGAAAAGGCTGGATGATTTGTGACAAAAGCCACACGCTCTTCATTTGTGCACTTTCTATAACACTATGTTGCAATATTTTATTGTTTTATTTTTGGGCAGTTGATTATAAAAGCGCAGGTTCACACACCCATCACCCATCCAAAATACATTATTTTAAATTTATAACACATGTCTATATTTAGTAAGTATATGTAAGAAGACATTCATTCTACGAACATGATGACTTATAATATTCAGTATGAATAACCCACCTGACCCCAATATGATCATATTTACATTACTCCTGCCTTCATGATACATTTTGATTTAACCAATTCCTGACATCCATTGACAACATATGCAAGTGGGCAGAATGTGAAACTTTGGACGCAGCAAAAATGTGAAATTTATATATATATATATATATATATATATATATATATATATATATATATATATACACACACATATATATATATATATATATATATATATATATATATATATATATATATATATATACACAGGGTGATTCAAAAGTCGCAGTACACCCTTTTATTTCAAAAACTCTACAGGAATTGGGCCAATTGGCCGATTTCAAGATGGCGCACATGTTTGGTACATACCATAAAAGATAGACCACGTCAGCCATACCTTACTGGAGTATTCAGGTTTCCCAATTTCCTGTACAGTTTTTGAAATAAAAGGGTGTACTGCGACTTTTGAATCACCCTGTATATATATATGTACATACACACACACAAACACACACACACGCACACTATATGGACAAAAGTATTCGGACGCTTGACCATTACACCATCAGGGACTGTAGACTGTACTGACATTGTATTCAAATACATATACTTTAATTTGGAGTTGGTTCCCCTTTTGCAGTGGTAACAGCCTCCACTCTTCTTGGGAGGCTTTGTACAAGATGTTGGGGTGTTTCTGTGAGAATTTGTGCCCATTCATTCGGTAGAGCATTTATGAGCTCAGGCCTGGCTCGCAATCTCCGTTCCAGTTCATCCCAAAGGTTTTCGATGGGGTTAAGGTCAGGGCTCTGTGCGCGCCAGTCAAGTTCTTCCACACCGAACTCATCAAACCATGTCTTTGTAGTCCTTGTTTTGTGCACTGGGGCAGAGTCATGTTGGAATAGTCAAGGGCCTTCCCCGAACTGTTCCCCCAAACTTGGAAGTATAGTACTGTCCAAAATGACTTGGTATGCTGAAGCATTAAGATTGCCATTCACTGGAGATAAAGGGAATTGCCCAAACCCTGAAAAACAGCCCCATTTCATTATCCCTCTACCACCAAACTTCACAGTTGGCATAATGCAGGCAGACAGGTAACCTTCTCCCGGCATCCAAACCCAGACTCACCCATCTGACTGCCAAACAGAGAAGCGTCATTCATCACTCCACAAAACACACTTCCACTGCTCCAGAGTCCAGTGTCTGTGTGCTTTACACCACCCCATCCAATGTTTGGCATTGGTCTTGGTGATGCAAGGCTTGCATGCAGTTGCTCGGCCATGGAAACCCATTCCATTAAGCTTCCGCTGCACAGTTTTTGTGCTTTCATTAATGCCAGTGGAAGCTTGGAACTCTTCAGCAATGGAATCAGCTGAGCGTTGGCGACTTTTACGCACCATACACCTTAGCAGTCATTGATCCTGCAAGTTGCTGTTTTTCTTAAACGCTTCCACTTTTTAATAATATTTCTTACAGTTGACCATGAAATATCCAGCAGGGATAAAATTTCATTCATTGTCTTATTGCAAAGGTGACATACTATCAGAGTACCACGCTTGAAGTCACTGAGCTCTTCAGAACAACCTATTTTATCACAAATGTTTGCAAATGGAGTTAGGTGCTTTATTTTATACACCTCTAGCAACGGGTCTGATTGAAACACCTCAATTCAATAATTAACAGGTGTGGCCAAATACTTTTGTCCATATAGTGTATGAATATATATAGATATTTTACTGTGAGGACGACTACCCTTTTAATTATACTTTTCTGTAATGTATAGGTAATTTAGAGGTGTTTTTTTACATATTTTCAAACTGTGCTTTATAAAATCGAGAATTATTCTGCTTCATTTATAGAGCCCTTAGATTTTAGCGTAGAATTTATGTTTTTTATTGTACAGCAAGCTTTCTATAAGCAGGTGTATAAATAGGATTATGTTTCATTTACCATGCCGTGACTGCATTAGTGCTGTTCTCCACCTGTAATAATAAAACACTAAAAATAGGAAGGATATTTTGATCATATGTTACCTTATTTAGTTGGTTTACAAGCGTTTCCTTTGTTGTTGAGTTATTTACACAAGGGTGGTTACAATTATATTTCATGGAGAAAAAAGAAACATAGAAACATATTAACTGTCTTCTGGAACTATAAAACAGACTTCTTTAAAATGACCAAAGTTAGTCATAGGAGAATCATCTCAAATTACCTAAAGTTCTCCAACAGCCTGTGTATTACATTGGGTCGGAAATGTATGCTTTTGAAATCTGTCTTACTCTTTGGAGCAAATAAGAGTTTTATAGAAATATTAATGCAATCAGGTTCATAATACGGAGCTCATTTTTAAAGGCACATTTTATTGTATGAAGATATGTACATACATACACACAAACACACACACACGCACACTATACGGACAAAAAATACATAAAAATACACTTAAACGTCAAATAATAGAACATGATTGTCCGCTAAATGCTGCAATAGTTATAAAAAAGTTTTTTAAGACAGTCAACAACATGTAAAAATAATCTCCCAGAGCATTTTCTGAGGTTCGTGTGAACATGAATTAGTGGGCAGAACATTTAACACTACACTTACACAACATAACATGACCAGGGGTGCCGAGAGGGGGAGTGGGGGATACAAAGTACTGGGACCTAGGGCTCTACTGGAAGCAGCATTTAATTAGTGGCTTAGTGGCTAGCACTTCTGTCTCACAGCACTGGGGTCCTAAGTTCAATTACCGACCATGGCCTTTTCTGTGTGGAGTTTGTATGTTCTCCCCATATTTGCATGGGTTTCCTTCGGGTGCTCCGGTTTCCTCCCACACTCCAAAACATACTGGTAGGTTAATTGGCTGCTATCAAATTGACCCTACTCTATCTCTCTGTCTGTGTGTATATGTTAAGGAATTTAGACTGTAAGCTCCAATGGAGCAGGGACTGATGTGAATGAGTTCTCTGTACAGCGCTGCAGAATTTGTGGCGCTAGAGAGCTGATTTGGTAATCTCATGAGACTAAGAGCTTCCCTGCTCACTCTACAGGAAGTTCACACTCTGATGGATGTCAGCAGCACAGCACAGCATAGGTAAGCACAGTGGGCTGGGGGATGTCATAATGTGTCCGGAGATGGGGTGTCACAATGTGTCTGGGGAAGGATTATTAAAATGTGTCTGGGGCCTGGGTGTCATAATGTGCCTGGTGGGTGGTGTGATATGTCTTGGGAGGGTGTGATAAATGTAATGTTTTATTATATTGTATATATTATATATTGCATGATTTTTGTTATGTACTGTGTTCACTTATTGCTTGGTATTCCATATTTCATGTACTTGTACAAACAAGTCCCAACATTCCAGGATCCAGACAATAATCCAGTACCAAGTTGTGAAAGCTGCAAAAACAGGCAGGTGAGAGTAACACAGTTTTCATACATATCATGTCCAAAGAGGCGCAGACACACCCGGGGTTGACCACCCCCCCAACACTGTGTGGCCATGCCCTGTTTGGCGACACTGACGCTCTGTGGCGACACAGTCCTTTTCCTGCTCATTTATGGAGGGGTGTCCTAAAAAGTTGCTGTATGAGAGCCCCCAAAATCCTTTAGGCGACCCGGAACAAGTAACTAGAAAATTTAGTGCCCTGGGAGAGACAGAACACTGGCAATCTTCTCCCTTATCTTGGTGGGAGCGATAGAAGGCCATCTGAGAGGCATAGCCAACCCACGCAGGGTGTGTGCCTAATCCACAGAGGGTGTGGTTAACAAACCATACATTTCTACTCAGAAATGTTTTTCACCAGAGTATCTTTCCCCAGTTTTTACCTTCACCCCAAGAGGAGGACTTCAGGGGTTCATGGAGGAAGGTACCAGATGGCCACACATTCACCCCTAAATATGGGTGACTGGAGTCCATAAGGGCAATTCACAACCTGCAGCCAGCCATCTGTTAAAGTGTGCAAATGTGGAGAAAAATAAAAAAGTGCCATGATATACGGTCGCAGCCCGCATATACTCATAAAGTTTTTGCCCATTGGCCCAGTCCAAGCAAGTCCTAATTGGTGTGCTCAGTGTAGTTTACACCCTCTACTAGACCTGCCACCATGCTCAAACATCCACTAGGATTAGTGCAGTATTTCAAGGCATCTGAATTTATGGCAAGGGTGGAGACTGGGTTTACATCTATGAAGATCTGATTCTGTATTGTGCTTGCTATTTGTACTTTGAAACATTTCTGACTAGGAGTTACAGCTCCTTTTGGGCTGGGCTGGGATTTTGCTGGAAACACACAGCACAGTTTCTGCTGAACTTATTACTTTGAGCATCTGCCAAAAGTGACTGTAATGATTCTAGCAGATTTTGCTAAACAGGATTAGCATTGCCAGGAACAGAGGTGTGAAGTCTAACGAACCCCCAATATTTACAAGGGATACCTGCAAGGGAGTTTGGGCGTTGCTGCTGGTAGCTTCGCAGCTTGTAGCTCTCTGCACTGCCTCCAGGTGTGTCAAGCTGGTAACAGATGAAAAAAGGGACTGGCTGCCTAGCCTGGACTAGTACACAAATGGACAACAGAATATCAGATCAGATAACAGAAATGAGAGTCAAAACAAGCTAGGCCAACAACAAACAGGAACAGAAACAGTAACAAACGACAGGCAGAAGAAGTCAGAAACAGTCCTGGTCAGAATTCACAGAAATCAGTTACAAGCTGCACAGGAACAATTATGGGGTCTAATACTCTGGCACATAAGTATGCGCCTATGTTCAATGTAGAAGGCTTTGTAAACTACATTGTACATAGTGGCATACTTACATTACCCCACTAAGAACAGCGATAATCCCGACATCATGGTGAATGACGTCCTGAAGGGGAGCCGGCTTATTACTTCTTCGTGATTTGTTCAAGTCGCTTTCAACAGTAGTCATCATCGGTGATCGTCAGTAAGGAGCCCTTAGGAATCATCATGTTGTGGTTAGTGTTGTTGGGGTAGTCAGCATCAATATGCGGACTACCACTGGCAAATCTAACCTGTTACATGTGAAATATCACTATTATAAATTCATAAATATACAACACAATTACTGAACTCTTTTTATCTATCTTATTGAATTCTATTTTATAGTTTGTATGTAGAATTGTCTATACGTTATTTGTAGGAACAGATTTATCTATAAAGTCCCAGGTGCAGAGAAATGGATATGTGCTGGTCAAAAGCTACCCAAACACACCTGCATCGTGTCAAACCTGAGGTCATGTTTTATGAAAGTAAACATGTCAAGGTTTTGAACACTTTGAGTCATCAAAAACTCCTTGATGGAATATGTTTTATAAGAAAATTGTTGCAGGCCTTCAGAAGCACATGTGCAAGAGCTAAGGGCACGGAATTGCTAAACATTGACATTCCATTGTTTGTTTTTTCTGGTCACTATTGTCGTGCTAACTGCTTATCTCATAGAATGCTATTTTTAACAACCCTCATATTTACACTTGTCTTGTTTTGTCTTATGCTACATAGATATGGCAGTGAACATGTGCAGATATCATTATACAATGAATGATTATATTTGTGAAAAACATTCAAACATTCAAAACAGCTGAAAATGGATGTATCTCAAATATATACTGGCTAAGCCTCTATTCATAAAACTTCAAGGAGACACTAGACCAATACGAAAAAACAAAGTTTTGCGTATCATAATAAAAATATTACCACTTATCAAGTGGACATTACTTAATTGTGTACGTAAATAAACAAAATACTTTTTCTGAAGCCTTGTATTGAAACAGTCCTGATCAGGGCTCTAACTAAGAATAAAGGTGGCCACATAGAAACATTATGTAGTGGCCCCATCCCCTGTTCACCTATCCACACAACACAGGTCTGTGACTATTAGGCTAACAGCGTTTATAGTTCTTGACACACAAACACTGATTTTGTGAATGTGGTTGACAGAAATTCCACAGCATAGCAGTGCTTGTGTGTTTGCAATTTATTATTTTTGCTCTGTGGTTCCCTAGACTTATAAGCTGGGTACAAACTACAGGGTCTTTTCACGATTACCATGTGTGTACGCAGCGTACATATGATGTGTACGCTCTTATTATCATGTTTTATCTTATCGTTTCACTTAAATTTATAAAAATAACTACTAATAACTAAATATCTCATACTTGCCAACTCTCCCGGAATGTCCAGGAGACTCCCGCATTTTGCGAGAGTCTCCCGGGCGAGTGTGGCAATCTCCCAAATTCTGCCCACTTCACTAGGAAGTGCCCCACTTCCTAGTGAAGTGGGCAGTATTAGATCCCAAACACCGCGATTCCCGGTGAATTGCCGCGTTTGGGCCCATTTGCATCGTGACGTCACAGGGGGCGGGGCCAAAATGACGCGATTTTGGCCGTCCCGCCCCCCTCACGCCCACCTCCACTGGCTGGCTCCCGGAAGGGAACAGAAGAAAGTCGGCAAGTATGAAATATCTCTATAAATAATGGAACGATGTTAGGCAAATTCTGAAGTGTTTATGCACTCATGACCAGCAGTGTAGGCAGATCCAGGGGAGGGCTGGCAAATTTTAGCCAGGTGGGCAAGAGTTAACTCAGCAGTTTATGTCAGAGGAAATAAAATGCAGTTGGCCCATTGACCCAGCCCAAGGTAGCCCACTATGAGACTGGCCTGGGCGGAAGATGCCTCCTTTCCCAGTCAGCCCCTAGGCCAGTGTTGGCTAACCTGTGACACTCCAGGTGTTGTGAAACTACAAGTCCCAGCATACCCTTCCAGCAATAAGCTGCTATATATTGGCAAAGCATGCTGGGTACTTGTAGTTTCACAACACCTCTAGTGTCACAGGTTAGCCAACAGTTCCCTAGACAGATATCTATAGAGTTTACAAAGTCACAATCTTTTCAGCCAATGGTTATGACAGAAGAAGAGCACAGATCTAAAGTTACATCTTGTAAAACAAGTATAGTGTGTACACATGAATCGGCACCTCGATCGAGACTTTCAGTCATCACACTACAGAAAATTTCTCAGGATGAGATATCTGTAACCATTTTACCATTGATTGAAAGCCCTGATTAGCATGTCGGTTCATGTGAACACACTTACACGATTTACCTTCTGGTCTGTGCTCTTCATCTGTCATAACCACCTGCTGAAAAGATTGTGACTCTGTAAGCTCTATGAAGATCTGAATACACTTACACTGCTAGTCATGAGTACATACACACTTCAGAATTTGTCCGACATTGTTCCATTGTTGATAGTGATTTTTAGTCAGTTTATAAAATCAAATCAAACTATATGATGTGCTTTGGCATGATAAAACATGATCGTGGGAGCGTACACATTAATGCGATATCAGACTTAACAGTTGTTTATCATGTGATTGACACGAAAATTGGTTGAAAAACCTGTAGTGTGTACCCAGCTTTATTCAAATGGGCCGCTTACCGTTAGCCTTTATAGGTCTGAATCTCACTGTGCCCCTTGCTCCTCAAAGCCCCACAGCAACTGAATGGGTGCTACGGCTATTGTTACACCCCTGGGTCTCATTGAATATTAATGGTACATATAAGGGAAATGTCTGTGCTGCTTAATTCAGAAAATTATAACAACATTTACATATTATAGGCTTGAATTTAGATTTGAATGTAAAGATGCACAGATGAAAACTTACATCTAGCTTATAGATGGGTCCAAAGCAAAGACGAAACAATCATTATCAGCTCCAACACTTGCAGCAGGTTTATGTAGGAACAAAATTACGTTTCCTAGCTTACAAATTTAAGAATCCGTGTAACTCAAAATAAGACACATCTCAAAGGATGTGATTAACTAGCATCTGTACACCCTAACTGCTGAACGTCGAATGCCCCCTAAACTACCACTCCAAGCGCAGGAGCCACACATTCCACTCTAAATACTGTTGCAAGTTGTGCAGATGTGGGGTGTGACAAGTTTGTACCAAGATGGATCCTTACTTTGTGCAATTAGACTTATTTACATCTCATCTAAATCATGTCCTATATCATCATTGAGAAGACCCTAGTGAATCAGATGAATTCATAAAAACAAGTCTACACTTAATGAAAAATAAGTAAATGTAATTATGAGTGCTCTAAACCAGTGGTGCACAAACTGTCAGGATGCCATTTCTCTGAATCTTTTTCAGGTTTCCCTAACTACACTTGAGGTCTCGACTGCAAAAAAAGATAAAGATTCAGCACTATTGCTGTGGACTAACTTGAGCAGCTATGAGGTTCAGTTTTGGTTACAAACCAGTGACATGTCTTTGATCACATACGCAAAGTTATTTGCTTGACAAACAAGATCTCAGTTAGATGCTGTCAGGCGCCGTCCCGCACTCTTACCTGGTGCCGGGACAGACGCCTTCTCAATCCCCGCTCATCTCAGGAAGTTCGGGCGCATGCTAGGCAACGGAGATGCTTAGCAGCAGTTCCTGTCGGCGGTCAGATCAGCTGACCGCCAACCTCCACTCCACCAATGGCAAGACTGGTGGTTCTATTTAAACTAGACTCTGGCATCACTAGGGTGCCAGAGTATCTAGTCTTTTACCTTGTCTCTAGGCTCCCCTGTTACTTCATTTCTCTCTTGCCTGCATTCCCCGGATTTGACCTTTTGCCTGTTTGACTTCTCTTCGGATTCTCCCTGGTTCCTGTTTGGATCTCCTGGTTCTGACCCTCGGCTTCCTGACGATTCTTCTGCCTTATCCTTCTGTACTTCGTTGCCTGCACGGATTTGACCTCGGACTGTTCACTACGTTTGTTCACGTTACCTCGCTGGTTGCTACCTGGGAGAACCGCGACCGACGCGTCTCAGCAGCTAAGCCCAAAACTCCTTGCGGGGTTCCCTGGTGAAGACCTGGGGCGTGGTTAGACTCCGCGCCTCCTTGCGTAGCAGCGCTAATACCAGCAGGTAAGGCCTTCCAATTACTTAGTTCGTGACAGATGCATTTACACTCTGAATATAGGTGTTAAAGTTGAGCATCACATATCTCAAGATAAGGTCAACTCAAAAACGGAAGCATCTGAAACAGACGTGCATCAGGCATACAAGTGTGTATACTACACCTAACGATAGCATAGAGGTGTGGCTTGACAGTGTTAGTAGCAAATGCTCATGTTGCATTAACCTATTTGAACACTCTATAATATTATAATGAAGTGCAATATACACAAGAGAGCATAATGACCATAAATAAATGCAAAAGTGGCATTTTCCATATATAATGAAACAAAATAAACAAAAGTGAATTAATTTTTACTGCAGTTGTCCAAATGCAAATGACAAATAAGTAAACTGATTAGACAGCTGCAACTTGACATAATACAGTCTTAATACTAACAAATTAAGTAGTATCAGCTAAAAGGGTTCATGCAAAGAGCCAATCAAAAACGGCTAGAAAGAGCTCATGATGGTCATCATCATCATCAAGTATGTTTACATCACCCCTTCAATATCCGCAAGAGATACACTTCTAAGAGATATATCTGATAATTAGTCCACATCTAATTATATTGCATCTCTAGGGTGAGTGTTACACGAATGTGAACATGCCCTTACTGTATTCAATTCATTTAACAAAACTTTCAATAATGATTTTATTAAAGTTTCTTCTTTTTGGTTACACAGTACATACAAAAGACAAAAAAAAAACCAAAAACATACATTGTAAAATACAAGGGGAAAAAAAAGGGAAGAGACTCAAGGGGAGGGGTATATGGGGAGGCAATACACATCAATACAAAGCAAGAGCATGGAACAGTACCATTTAACAAAACTTGATGTGTGTCCAACTCTAAGGCTCCTATTTATCAAAATGTGGCGATAAGCATCAATAAAACAATCAACCATAATGACACATTTTGATAAATAGGTACCCTAGAGATGAAGCTACATCAGTTATTTACCTTTTTTCAAGGAAATAGTGCCACCATAGGTCAATCTCCTGTGGCAAGAGCCCGCTACTACAGAAGCACACGCGTACAACTTCTTCCTTTTTTGGTCCTTTATTGTCAGGATGGTAATAATGTTTTGACACTGTATACTTGCACAGCAATTATGGAGACCCTCAACGCTTACTATACATAGTCCAGCTCTCTGTCCAGATCAGCCAGCTAGCCCAGCGTTGATCTCCCTGAACAATGAAACAAGCAGGGTTTTATACCTGACACTCCTCCCACAGGCCTAGCTTGATGGACAGGTGACACACCCACCTTCTCTTTAAAAGGAAACGCCCATCCCTGGCTCTGTTTAGACTATCAGACCCACCCTGTCTGTTTGCTGAGAGGAAGCAGCTTTTAAATCATGTAAGTAAACCAATTTTAAACTACACATATGTTTTTACCTGGTTTAATCTCCACCTAGGTACATAACTTTGCCAATGTTTTACTCTACTTCCCTGCTTTCTCTGCATATTGCCAGCTAAATGCCTCCTTTTGTTACACTCTGTAGTATGCACATGCGTGATCTGGCTATCTGGGTCGAGCATTTGCAGTGAAACTGAAAGCCAAGATTTGGGCTTTTGATTCCACTAATACAAAAGAAATAACTTTATAAATAAATGTAATATATTTAAAAGCCATTGAACACTACAAAATATGATTTCAAAGAAAAAAACTATTTTTTTACAATTATTTTCATCTGTCCATACTAACATGGTGATAATAGAACAAGTATTGTGGCGATACCTGTAAATAAGCTTCCCCATGCAAAGTCTATCAACAGCGGTAACCCTATGCTATATTGGGTGAAGTGGAAAAAAGCCACGTCACTGCCACAAACATCCATTCTCACCTGCAATAGTGCTTTGTGCCCTTTGATAAATATGTCCCTAAATGAGTACCAAATTGTTTAAAGGAGATGTCAAATCAATGTGAATTATATCCAGAAGCTTCCCTTCCTCTCCCAATGAGAAGAACTGGGTTCCCGTTACAAAATAGTTAAATAAAAGAATAAAATGTGAAATGCTGAAACATTAATAAAATAGTGTTGAGGAAAATGGAGAGACCAAAAGGAGACAGGCAGTACTTATAAAGATTTTTCACTAAGCAAGAGTCATGCACAAGTAGAGGTGCAAGTGACCAGACAGGCAACAGCTATGGACTAATTGATGCACCCCGCAATTGTACATGTAAGTGTGCACAAAAACAGATGCATTAGGTAAAGGTGTACACATTTATGATAATTGGGGCAATACTATACATGAGCCCTACCTAGCTCAAGTCAAATAGTGTTTCCGGATTGTACTGAGGGAAAAATTTGACACTAACTCTCTCAGGATGTGTTTTATGATTCTCTTTAATATTGGAGGTGAAAATACATATATATCTCAACGTGGGCACCAGCCATTTTCATACTTTCCTCAACTGGTGATAGAGATATTGTGGATAATAATACTGGGCAGATGAATCTATGTCCATCAAGTGTAGTAGACTCTAGACATACATTGGTCACTAAACCACCCTCAATAAGACACAACCACTTACTTATATGTCATGTAGTTGCCCATGTACTGTTTAAGCAGTCTGTATCACACAGTGCAAGGCACAGCTATGAGAGCTACTAAAATGCTGGGATAGATGCACTAGCTTTAACAGTATTAGGTCACTGGTTAGTCTGCATCTTGGATATGGAGTACAATTTGGCCACCTATCTGTAAGAATATAGACAATCAACCTTATTGGTAATAAGGATGGAGTTATTCAGTTATAAAGAAAATGAAAAAAGGGTATGTTTATAATAGACATAAGGCACATTAAAGGCAACACAATTAATAAATATATATATATATATATAGTATTTTTAAAAATAATAGCAAGATTTTTCATGCACAGAACAAGGGGGTATCTATAGAAACTGTAGGAAAAATGATTTACTATCACAATGAAAAGTAATACTGTGAGGGTAGTCTAGTTGTGGAATATCCTTACCAAAGGATGGAAAATAATTGAACTTAAATATACTGTGGTCTAAATACCTTCCTATTAAGGCATTGAAGGTAGTTTACAAAGCACAAAACTGCTGCTCCATAACACAAATAAGACTTTGGACCCACACTGTGACTCGAACTACGTGGTGCATAGGTTTGTGGCTCAAGGTGGACAAACTCGGCAGATTAGAGTTGGGTGGAGTGAAGGATTTCCTAGAGAAGTGTTGAAAAGAGATTGCAGTTCATGGGACAAGATTATTGAAATGAGATATTAAGGGGATTAAGGGGCAGAGCATTTTAAAGGGGGTATGGAGTTCTTTGAAATGCAGAGGGGTGCACTGCTATTTCCACTATATAAATTAACTTGAATTTTGTGCCACCTCCGAGAGTTCTTAGGCAGTGGCGCACGCAGGGGGGGTTTCTGAGTCTCTAGAAACCCCCCCCTGCGCTAACTAAGTGGCCACTGTCCTATACAGCAGCCGCGGCGCTGTCAAAGAAGCGTCCGCGGCGGTGCTGTATTGTATACAGCACCGCCGCAGACGCTTCTTAGACAGCGCCGCGGCTGCTGTATAGGACAGCGCTGGCGAAACGGAGCTGCAATCATGTTCATTACCCTAGACCCCACAGCACAGTGGATTTGGAAAGAGTACCCAGAGGCAAGCGTTTTTTCTATATCCCCAAAGTGGCTCCAGACATGCACATAACAGACAGGGGCTGAATTTCCCTGTAGAAGAGGGACATACACTTGATCCGTATTATAGTGTAAACTAACATTATCTGTCTAGAGTTTGGGCTGGTTGGGGATTTTTTTTAACTTTAAAGAGTGGCAGCACTGGGAAATCAGAACCAGTGCTAGGGGCAGGGTCATTTATCTGAATCGATTCTTCCATCTCTATAATTACTATAAGAAATAAATGAGGCCAAACTAAGCAGTATGAGACACTGAGCTACATCCAGAATATAGAGGAAGAAAACCTGGTCAGCATTAAAACAAGGACATTTCTAGGAATAAAAATGTCTTTTGCCAAAAGCCTGGGACTGTTTGTGCAAATTTAAATTTATTTGGAGCATATTCCCATGTAGAATAACACCAGGACAAATTAAAACCACAACTGTAAAACGTTTCCAACTGCATAGTTCTCGATTCTTTGACAAGTGGTCATTCAAAGTGTTTTGCTCACCTATTTTCACATTTTATAGGAGAAAGTTTTCTCATCAGCTTTACTGTTTCTTATGACTATATCATTAGCAACATCCTACTCCTCAATCTTTGTTGCTGTTATTAATGTATCTCTAGAAATAGTCACTAACCATAAACTAGTTTTAATATATAAAGCAATAAGCTATATGATTCACAAGCATAACAATAACACATCCAAAAAGTTATTGTTTTTTTATTATTATTATTATTATTATTATTAGTAGTAGTAGTAGTAGTAGTAGTAGTAGTAGTAGTAGTAGTAGCTTCCTTTTGTTATTATTTACTCTATTATTTTTTTAAACTTCATAGAAACCTGTATTAACGAAGTTCTGTGATCCCTATTTTGTCTGGAGGGATATCAATACTGTTTTTCATCGTCGCCATATCTACTTGAACATGCGTTGCATGAAACCATAATGCTCGCAATAAAATATATTGATATGATTAATAAATTAGCAAGTAAATCACAAATGTGGATTCATACCTACTGTAGGGTCTGATCTTAATTTCTCACCATTAATGAGTGGATAAACTATTTGCACTGTACACAAAGGGCCTGATTTATTAAGGATAGTAAAGCAAACAAAAAACAAAGGTGAACTTTGCACCATGGCAAAACCATGTTGCATTGGAGGGGGAGGTATATTTAAAATGTAGGGACAAATTTATAGTTCGGATAGGGCATGTCCTAGATCAACTTTAAATTTCAGTGTAAAAATAAAGCTATCAAGTATTTGTGTGCTACATGAAAAAACAGTCAGTTTTGTGCAAAATAATAACTAATTTGCACCCCTTGCATTGTAACATGATTTGTCCGGGAGATAATTTACTCCTTTTTTTGTCTTACTTTCCTTAATTGCTCAGGCCCAAAGTGTTAATTTGGTAGCATCCAGTGGACGAAAATGACCACTAAATTACCACTAATTACCACCGAACTCAAATCAGAAACGCTATTATTAAAATCCCAAACTAATCCATTTGCGCTCGCTGCTTTTCAGGGAAGACTCCCCTTTTCTCAAAAGCTATATTCAGCTTGAGTCAATGCTCACATAGCATTGACCTTGACCTTGTACAATGCCCTATTAAACCACAAGTTGGGGTCTGCATGACATTGCAGAAGTCTTTTAAAGTGGGCCTGCAGGCTTCTAGTAATAACTTAAGGCATTTAAGATTTTGAGCACTGTTGACAGGCTGAAATCCTAATAGTTTTATAAACAAATATGTTCCAGTCTGCACGATCATAAATACACTACTTAAAGATGTACATGTATTGATGTAGATGTACATGTCAAACCTAGTGCAATTTACATATTAAAAAATCCTAAGGAGACAAAGAAAAATGAGACAGATGTAGTTGGTCATGATATTCTTTTTAGTACTACACATTGTAACCAACACTATTTGGCATTCATGCTTTATCTATTCCAGTCTGTTACTTGGTTTCCTGAAGCCTAAAGGCACAGTAAAACGCATCTGACAAAGAACATATGAGCCTCCCAGAAAGCAAGGGAACACACTGCCACAGAAGTCTAAATAATAACTATGTTGTGTCTGTCAAGATTAGTACTCATGTTTCAATGATCAAACAGAAGAGAGGAA
This sequence comes from Mixophyes fleayi, assembly GCF_038048845.1. Taxonomy (NCBI): domain Eukaryota; kingdom Metazoa; phylum Chordata; class Amphibia; order Anura; family Limnodynastidae; genus Mixophyes; species Mixophyes fleayi. The sequence continues at coordinate 176,373,122 of NC_134402.1, forward strand.
ACTACTAGGGAAATTTTGATTTTACTGTCACTAACAGAGCACTTGGGACATTCTGGGTAGTGATTATTCTTGATCTGTTCCAGTGCTTCCCTTGGTGCTACATACATTTTTAGAAAATATGTACTGTCCTTGCGCTTTCATCATGGTTTGCTGGTTGCGTTCACATATTTTTTATGTTTATCCTCTTTTCATAAATTAGTAGCTTACAGTCATGTGGTCACACAGCAGATATCTTCCAGCTCCCTAACCCTAACTGATCTGCAAAGCACATGTGTCTTGGTAGAATATCAGACCTGTAACTAGTGTCCTTACTTGATGCTAAGGGGAAGTACATGCCAATAAAACTGTTTCTAATCATAGAGATGTTGCAATGAATGCGGTCCACTTCCCTGGGACTTACCTTTGCTGAGTTCTCTGGGAAAGTCTGGAAGCCTCTGCAGCTGCCTTTCTTGCCTCAAACTCTTCCCTTTTCAGTAACTCTCCACTTCCTCTGTAGCCCATCTCTACCAGCTGACGGGCTAACTCTTCATCCTAGAGAAACATGGAAGGTGGAGATTAAAAGTGTGACTTTACTCAGCAATATGCTTATTAACCCTCGCTGTTTAGGTAGCCACAGTCATAAAAGGCCATAAAGGGAGCCCAATATTAGGTATTTTAGGCATTTTTCACACTGCTGACGGATATTTTCTCATTATTTTTCTTGTTATTTGAAATGCTGCTACATGGTTTTCTTGCAATCTATGAGGCTCCTCATTCTTTCTCTTATCTTAACACCGACTGTTCAACTTCCCTGTGTATGGGTTCATTAAAATTCTAAAATAGCCCTCTTATAAAAAGAATTATACAAACACAAAATACATACATCCATATATATATATATATATATATATATATATATATATATATATATATATATATATATATACATACAAAACAATAAATATAAAAATGTGTATTAGTATTTATTAATAAAAAATGTAAACTATGCAAACAAAATAATTACATTAAAAAATCATAGGATATCACATAACATGAGCTACATTAAAATTGGACTAAGTTGTCCCTCCGGAATAGTTAGCTGAGAAGCAAAGAGCTGTTTTCCATTGTTTTCATATTTAAAAGCTCTATATATCCAGTATGCAACCTATAGGTTAGATTTTTCTTGTTTATTTGTGTACTATGGTTCTATTCGCTATTCTTACCCTTGCACACTCTCTTTAGGATACATTGTCCACTTATTTGACTTTGGTTATCATATGCATATTGATAATAACTTTTTTTACTTTTGTATCCAGAGCACCACTCCACAAGATCAGTTAGATATTTAAATTTGTCTTCAAAATTCCCAAGACTAACCAATGTATCAAAATCAATTGTGATTGTGAACTTTTGATATTTTGACCTAGGTTGACAGTTGATGGAAAGGGAACAAATCCAGTGTACATTGTTAATTTTAGGACATCATCAAATGTTGTAGTCAAACATTCACCTTAATAGTAATCAATCAAATTATTTACTTATACAGATGAACAGCATTAAGAAAGTAAAATTACAAAGTGGACCAGTAATAAGTCAAGTAACTAGTAACAGTACATTTATATACAGACAAATAGACAGTAGATGCAAGAATACAATAGTAATTATAGCATGCAGCCATGGATTGTACGCGCACCTTCGTCTGGTGACGGCGTGTCACCTGACATGCATGCAGTCCCATGTCTCTCAGGGTCTGCCTCTGTAATATACAGCATGGGTTTGAAGAATTATGTATGTGGGTGGGGGTTAGGGCTATTAATTTAATGATGAGGTTGGGGACTACTCATTTCATAGTGGATGGGAGAAATTAATTAATTAATTGAATGGTGATGGGGATGACAATTTTTTTTGATGGTGGGGGTCAAGATAGTAGCTATGAATTTACGGTGGAGTGAGAAGACTATTTATTTGATGCTTGAGTGGTTTGGCGGTTGTTAATTGAATATGGGGCTTAGCTACTTAGTAAATGTGAATACTAATTATTTAATGTTGCAGCTGTTTGAGGGGAAACAGGTCTACTTATTAAACATGAATACTATTAATTTAATCTCAGGACTTGTTGGTTGAAAATAAGTCTATTTATTAAATGTGAATACTCTTAATGTAATGTTAATGATGTTAGTTGCTTTTGATGTAAATGTGGGACTGATTGGTGTGAGGGAGGCCTCATATTCACGCATTGCTAGACTTTCCATATTTCAAGTAACTATTACTTTTTAAAAACAGGGACCCAACATTCCAGCATCCAAACTAGCTGAAATCGCAATTGCGCTTTATTTACCAACACATACATAGCCACACAAAAATTTGTATGATTATTATTATTTGTCAAATGTTATTGCAAAACAATAATAAAAAAGGTATAACTCTGACAAGTGACAAGGATTACTTGTAAAGTCAGGTGTCAGTGTCGGCTGTCATTGGAATTGAAAAATTAGTTTGACATTGACAAGTGATAAAAATGATTTACATTGTCAGGTATTAGTGTCAGCTATTAGTGTTAAAACTGATGTAACCCTAATGTTTGACTAAACTAAACATGAAAAAATGTGTTTTCAGTGTGTTATCTTGCAGTGGCATCTTTGTTCCGTTACGGAACAAGTGCTTTACTGCATGCACAGTAAAGTACTGTCTGCAGTCATCGGAGGGGGGGGGGGGGGGGCATCGTCTCCAGGGACCCATAACAGCGGCACCCCCTATAATAGCTGTAGTCCTGCCACTGTGTGCAATGGTGCTAGTCACAATGGTAGTTACTTTCCCGATGACAGTAATGCCGACAACAATGAGACTGACATAAAAATCACGATTAGCATCAGTGCGACTGTGAGTAAATATCTACAAACCATAATTTAGATGTACACTATCTCCGACACCTGTTACAGCTACCTCTAAATTGCGAATACACAAAAGCCGATGACTGCTAAGCTCATCATTTACACTGCTCAGAGTACGATGGTGCTTTTAAGGCAGCAATGGCTGGACCCGCCGCCAGAATACATTATAGAGGCGGTGTGTCCACCCATTGCTGCCTTAAAAACTAGGAAAAATGGCTGTATGTAGCAACACACATGGCTTAAGCTACGGTGCTGGTGGGGAGCTCCTGCACTATGACCTTTTACTACAGCTTTAAGATTAAAACCCATAATATATACTAGATACTCAGTTGAATATTCCATACTCATATTATAACTAATAGAGGGTTTTTAATTTTTACCACCTTCAGGATTTAAAAAGACAGAAGACCTATTTCAATCCATAACCTATTGGTCTGCTCCAGCTTGTCCTACTGATTAAACTAGCATGCATATTTAATTCAGCCCTGGTAGATTTAATTGGAAAATAAGTGGGAGAAATAATTCATGTTAATTTTATACTACAATACAATAAAAACCTTATGATGAGAGCTATCCATTGCCCCTTTAAGACTGCATGAAATAATACGCATTTATACTTATCTAAAAACAATTTTCACTTAGATACACAGTGGCATATTTAAATATTTAACATGACCTTAAAGTGGTAGTAAGTAAATAGTTGGTTAAGCAACTGCATGGGTGGAGTAAGTGTTTGTCCAAGATTAAGATGAGTTCAGCTGAGTTTGCAATCAAAAGTTAAATACATTTATTACACTGGCAGGAGCCTATTGATTTTTTTGAACATAATCAAGTGGATTGACGGACTATAAACAGAACAAAGTTTGGTGAGCATGGTTTAACTTAATTTTCATTTGTTTGATATTTACAGATTTTTTTTATGATCTAATATAATATTCATTAATAATAATAATTATCAGAAAAAAATCTAATTTAACTTATATTAGCTCATTGTTAGTTTTTATTTAATGTTAATTATTTTCATTTACCTTACATTAACTTATTTTTTATTCATTGAGTTAAAATTCATTATTTTCATTTATTTGTTATACTCATTTTATCACAATTATCTCATGGTCACAGGCAGCATTTATAGAGCATATCTGTGTTCATCCAACTGGAACTCCACACTTACACTGCCTGTGTATACAGTCAAGTCCATAAATATTGGGACATCGACACAATTCTCATATTTTGGGCTCTATACACCACCACAATGGAAACTAACAAGATGTGCTTTAACTGCAAACTTTCAGCTTTAATTTGAGGGTATTTACATCTAAATCAAGTGAACGGTGTAGGAATTACAACGGTTTCTATATGAGCCTCCCACTTTTTAAGGGACCAAAAGTAATGGGACAATCGACTCAAAAGCTATTTCATGGACATGTGTGGGCTATTTCCTCGTTATTTCATCATCAATTAAGCAGGTAAAAGGTCTGGAGTTGATTCTAGGTGTGACATTTGCATTTGGAATCTGTTGCTGTCGACTCTCAATATGAGATCCAAAGGGCTGTCACTATCAGTGAAGCAAGCCGTCATTAGGCTGAAAAATCAAAACAAACCCATCAAAGAGATAGTAAAAACATTAGGTGTAGCCAAATCAACTGTTTGGAACATTCTTAAAAATAAAGAACGCACCGGAGAGCTCAGCAACACCAAAAGACCCGGAAGGCTACGGAAAACAACTGTGGTGGATGACAGAAGAATTTTTTCCCTGGTGAAGAAAAACCCCTTCACAACAGTTGGCCAAATCAAGAACACTCTCCAGAAGGTAGGTGTATATGTGTCAAAGTCAACAATCAAGAGAAGACTTCACAAGAGTGAATATAGAGGGTTCATCACAAGATGTAAACCATTTGTGAGCCAAAAAAACAGGAAGACCAGATTAGAGTTTGGCAAACAACATCTAAAAAGGCCATTACAGTTCTGGAACAACATCCTATGGACAGATGAGACCAAGATCAACTTGTACCAGAGTGATGGGAAGAGAAGAGTATGGAGAAGGAAAGGAACTGCTCATGATCCAAAACATAACACCTCATCAGTGAAGCATGGTGGTGGTAGTGTCATGGTGTGGGCATGTATGGCTGCCAATGGAACTGGTTCCCTTGTATTTATTGATGATGTGACTGCTGACAAAAGCAGCAGGATGAATTCTGAAGTGTTTCAGGCAATATTATCTGCTCATATTCAGTCAAATGCTTCAGAACTAATTGGACGGCGCTTCACAGTGCAGATGGACAATGACCCGAAGCATACTGCAAAAGCAACCAAAGAGTTTTTTAAGGCTAACAAGTGGAATGTTACGCAATGGCCAAGTCAATCACCTGACCTGAATCCGATTGAGCCTGCATTTCACTTGATGAACGCAAAACTGAAGGGAAAATGCCCCAAGAACAAGCAGGAACTGAAGACATTTGCAGTAGAGGCCTGACAGAGCATCACCAGGGATAAAATCCAGCGTCTGGTGAAGTCTATGCATTCCAGACTTCAGGCTGTAATTGACTGCAAAGGATTTGCAACAAAGTATTAAAAGATGAAAGTTTGATGTAGGATTGTTTAGTTTGTCCCATTACTTTTGGTCCCTTAAAAAGTGGGAGGCACATATAGAAACCGTTGTAATTCCTACACTGTTCACCTGATTTGGATGTAAATACCCTCAAATTAAAGCTGAAAGTCTGCAGTTAAAGCTCATCTTGTTAGTTTCATTTCAAATCCATTGTGGTGGTGTATAGAGCCCAAAATATGAGAATTGTGTTGATGTCCCAATATTTATGGACTTGACTGTAAGTACTAGATTACATGAGACTGAAATATGTGGTCTTATAGCTTAAGCTGGGTACATACTACAGTAATTTTATGCAATTATCGTGCAGATCATACGATAAACGACCGTTTGGTCAGATATTGCATTAATGTGTACACTCCCACGATCATGCTTTATCATACCAAAGCACGTCGTATCATTTGATTTAGTTTTACAAACTTCCTAAAAATCACTATCAACTATGGAACGATGACAGGCAAATGTGGAAGTGTGTATACACTCATGAACAGCAGTGTAGCCAGATCTCTATAGTGTGTTACTTGGCATACCTCAGACCTACCAACTGGAAATCATTTTTACAGTGAGATCACAGGTAAAGTAGTTATCAGTCAGACTCTGTCACAATTTTACTTTGCCTCAGCATGCTCCTATATTATTATATATCAAACCTTTCGCTGGTAGGGGTGCCACATTTTCACTAGCTAGCTTCAACCGTACTTTTCTTTTTACTCTACCTAAATAAAATTTTATATTGATTGATAGTATTTATTTTTTTCTAATATATGGCCATTCAAATGAGAAAAATATATAAACAATTTTTAAAAATGAACTTCAAGTGATTCCTAATTACTTCCTTTGTACTTCCACAAAATTAATACAAATATACCTTTTTATATTCTGTAACTTTACGTTTTACAGGGATACCAGATGTTTCTTTAGCACAGACATCATGGTAGTGCTTGTAAGCACATGTAGGATTTTCTGTTCTCCTTACTGTAGAGATTAGTTGTGGTTTATGGCAGCTTTATTCCAACCTTACCAACATTATATCTCTGTAATTGTTGACTACATGTCCTGGGATTACTTGTTAATGATTATTTGCTACTTGTTACTTTTGTTACAATCTTTTTGAAGTGTTGACAGACACATGAATCCAAACTTGTGTAGCCTATCATTTTTAACACCTGTGTGGCTCCAGTTCAAGCGCCACAGGTGTAGCAACAATATCAGTTTATATGACTGTCCAGGTATTTTAAGATTAGTCCATTATTTTTAGAATTTAATATTAATTTGTCTTTTTGTAAAGTGTATTTATGAAATGCATAAACATGTTTCAAATATCCTTTGTACCTCTAAATGACCTCATATTTTTATTGCCAGCCTCACAGTGTGCATCTTAGGCAGGACCTCAATTTTGTTTAATAAAATAGATACTGGTTACACATTAGGACTATTCTGTAGGATAAGGTTGTAAAATTATTAATGATCAGAATATGCACCTTAATAATAACATTTCTATTCTACATATATATTTACACATAAATTTTGGAGATTATTGTATCTGTATCAGGACTTTTTGCCTCTGATTTTCTTTTTAAAGTTAGGGTTAGGATAGGTTTGCAGTGTTTATTGTGAGACAAATCCAGGGCTGCCATCGGGGGGAGTACCAGAGAATGGGGCCCAGGCATTTTGTTGCTCTGAGCGCCATGGCTCCATGCTACATCTCTTCGTTCACTAGACTGTTGAGGGCAGGGGTGATCATGGGGGAGGAGGGGCCTGTCTGTTTAATTTGTAATGGTCCCCACAGTTTCTGATGGCAGCGCCAGACAAATCAGACAGGTCTCATAAACTGACAACATTGGTCCCCAGTGGGGTAAACTTGCAACTTCCTGTCAGAAATCATGCTTGAATAGCATACCTCCCAACTTGCAAGTCCCCGGCGGCAGGATGGGGGGCATGCCCACATCAAGATGAAGTGTGGTCATGTCACGATGGAGTGTAGCCACGCTCCCAGAGGGCTGCCCACCGCTGTAAAGCCCTAGTCTGCTCATTAGTTTCCTCCCTTCCACCCAACATTCCCACTTTAGGGACACACAACATCTTTAATATGAGTATAAAACATCATGCTTAGAGATTAAGTAAATGCTGAACTGCTCATAAAATAATCAAATGTACAACTTCTATGTATCTGCTAATGTTGGCGCAACTTAAGTAGAAGGTACGGAATCTAACGTGCCCCTGGTCTTCACCAAGAACCCCCGCAAGGAAGTATGGGCTCCGCTGCAGGAGACACGCAGGTCACGGTTCTTCACTGAGTCATATAGCGAGGTACAGAATGAGAGTAGTCAGGTAAGCCAGTCTGGTAACGTGCTGGCAACAAGGTACACAAGGGAGAATTCAGAACAGAGGTCAACCAATGCCAAATCTGTAACTTCCAGGAGAGAATAATACACAGGGGAAAACCAAAAGAGTAGTCAAGCAAGTCGGGTAAATAAGGACACTGGAGATCAGAAGAGTAGTCAGACAAAGCCAAAATACACTGGACGCTGAAGCAGGAAAAGACCGAATACTGTGGCAGTGACATGATGATTGGAACTGCTTTAATTAGTACTGGAGACCAATGAGGAGGGAGGACGGCGGCAATGTCATCGGCCACCGCCAGAGACTTGGGTAGGCAACGGGACGCGCATGCGCAGGTGACCCAACAGCCCGACCGGAAGTATTGCGTCTGCTTGCCTGGCAACCAGACGCGACGGGGGCACAGACAGGCGCTCTTCCAAACAGAGTAGCAGGATGGCGCTTGACGGTGTCATTACACGTGGCATACTAATCGCAATTGCACGCTAAACCAATATTAATCAATTTAGTTTACTTCATCCAATTATTTGATTTCCACAAGAGTGTACCTGTACCTAGAATCAAATGGAAACATATATTGAAATCTGTATTTATTTGAATACAGATAGAAATACACAGGTTCTTGTTTTGTTTTTTTTTAAACGCTAGAGCACTAGTGGCCTCAATAAAATTTGAATCAAGATATACAGTGAATTTTAATTCTTGGAAATATTGAAGCTTATATTGAATGAGTTAAAATCATATAGGAAAAATGTATTATTTAAAGCATGAATGTTTTACAATTAATGTATTTTGAATTGTGTTACTATTGGCCAACAATATTATAATTACATTTATACACCAATAATATTCTGCACTTTTATCCTCTCACAATTGGCAAAAACGTTGTTTGGAAGTTTTAGTGTTCTATGATTTAATAATGCTCCATCCAAGAACAAATCACCATCTTCACAGCAAACACAAATGCTTTGTAAGTTTGTAAAACACTTCTGACATTAAAAGGCATATTTAATAACATAGGAACATATCACAAAATATTGTGGAAAAACAGAAAAATGTAGGTCATTTACTAATTGTATCATTTATGCAGCATAGATGTACAGGTAGTGCTTGTATAATTGCACACTCCTTGCCATATTCATTTGCTCAGTTGAAAACATAATCATATAGCAGCACCCATTATGACATAAAATCCTCCTTCCTAATACATATCTACTTTTTTTTATTTTAATTTTGAAATACAACTTGTCTTACATTATTTTTGATGTAATACAACTTATGAAAATGAAGGGATATCTGGACTGTCTTTATTTCAGATACCAAATATTTATATATTATGTATTTCACTTTAACTTCCAATTTATTATGTCCTTGAGTACCAGTTAGGTGTGCATTAAGATCATGTCCATCAGGCCCTCACCACTGAACCACCTGGGAGGTCCATTAAATAGTAAAGTTCCAGTAAATAGGTGTAATAATAAAAATTAGTGAGATCCCCATTAAACGTGAGCACTTGGGGGTAAAAGTATTAAGCTCCGGGTTCTTCAACACCCGCGAGTTCGGCGTCTTCTGCGTTTAAATTTAAAGCGGCGCTGCCTTGTAAAGGTAAGTTTCCCTTTACAAGGCAGCGCCGCTTTAAATTTGAACGCCGAAGACGCCGAACTCGCGGGTGTTGAAGAACCCGGAGCTTAATACATTTAGCTAATGTTTTTCTGACATTTCCACATTACCTCAAGCCCCAGGGGGAAGAAGCCCAGTGCTATTCAGAATGAGGCCTTTACCTAGGGGAGGTGGGTACATCTTTTTGTGGGCCAGATTCCCTTAGGCAATTCAGAACTATACTGACCAAGCTGGGGCAGGTTAACTTTACAACAAGAGGACCCCACACTGCAGGTCTTCTTGTTATAGTGTGACCAGCCCAGCATGGCACAGCTTGGTGATGGTGTTAGAGTTTTTGTGGGGGGATACTTTTTATCCCCCTAGCCACCCCCCCCCCCCCCCCCTCCTCCCCCTTCCAGCATTAGGAGAAAGCACACTGGGCTATAAGCTCTGGTGCTGGTTACAATTTTAGGGGGAAGAGGGTGTGATTTTGTTTAATCTTTTTTAACACCTATTGAATATCTGTAGCAAAATGAAAACATTTGACCTAACTCCACGTACAAAACATTCATGCATACCTTTTAAAGCAATGAATGGGTATTTTATAATGCTTAGTATCAGTTTGTGCACCTCAGCTGTGGTACCTGGGAGGTTTGCTATGATGATATTCCTCAAAGTGGTTTTACTAAATAAAATATATTTGTGGTAAAGGTGATTTTGTAGGGACATTATTTTCACATGCATAGCAGACTTACTGTATTCCAGTCTATTGCAGGTAGCATCTTAATACCTGAAATGACTGACAACAAAGGAAATCAAACTTAAACGCCGCTCAGCAAAATCTACATATTAAACAGATACACAGGCAAGGCCTAACAAAGCCTATGTGATATTTCAAATATAGTTACAGTACTTTTTGGAGATTCTCATGTTTGCTGCAAATAGTAGTTGCCCAAAGTTTTTTTTAGCATATTTAATTTGAATAACAGTAGTAAAGTAATCAAAATATGCTTCTGATAAACATAGTGTTTCCTGAGGAGAAAAAAATATATATTTATTTACATTAATTGCTACTGCAGCTTGGATTATATTTATTAACAATGTCACATATAATAAAAAAAAGTTTAGATATAGTGTGATTTTGTTGCAACACTGAATAGAAAGTGCATGTAAATTCTGTGCTGTGTGAATAAATACTGCCATCTACTGTTTTAAATGTGTCATCTCTCTGAAACGTTGCACGTTAAAAAGAAAGTAAAACATTTATATCCAAGCACCCCTTTAAGTCGTACAAATAAGTAAATCTACAATTGTTCAAAAAGTCCAGTTTATATAGCCTACACAAACGTTGCCTGATGTATTTTTAAGTGGCTGCATCATTACCACGATAGAACAGACTAAGCTTGGACATTTACCAATGTATTTCAGTGTCACCTCTATCACTGTTCTGGCACAGTAAGTGTAGGACACATGTCAGGCCGAGTACAAACTACAGAAAATTTCTCCCAATGTTACATCGTTAACAATTCTCCTAATCAGCATGCTGATTCATGTGTACACACTATACACATTTTACAAGATTTACCTTCAGATCTGTGCTCTTCATCTGTGCTCTTCACCAGATGATCGTGACTCTGTAAACTCTATGGGGATCTGCCTACACTTCTGGTTGTGAGTGCATACACACTTCAGAATTTGCCCAACATCTTTCCATCATTTATAGAGATAATAAAACCAAATCAAACGATATAATGTGCTTTGGAACGATAAAACATGATTGTTGGAGCGAACACATTAATGAGATATCGGACCTACCTAAAGATTGTTTATTGTGTAATTGGCACGATAATCGGGTGAAAAACCTGTAGTGTGTACCCAGTTTTACTCTATACTAGAATATCAGGAAATAGACCTATTTTTGGTTATTTCCCTTGAAGAAGATTAACACGACCACAATTACTTTTCAGTATTTACACTGATCCTTGTGTGGTAATATTTAACCTTTTTCTGTGTTTCTGGTCCAATTTATATATGTTAAGAACACATTTATGGTAAATAGCACACTCCAATCTCTTCTTGCATTCATACTGTTATCTGTGTGAAGTATGTATGTTCTCCCCTTGTTTGTGTGGGTTATCTCCGGGTGCTCTGGTTTCCTCCCACACCAAAAAACATACTGGTAGGTTAATTGGCTGCTAACAAATTGACCCTAATCTGTGTGTGTGTGTGTGTGTGTGTGTGTGTTAGGGAATTTAGACTGTACGCCCCAATGGGGCAGGAACTGATGTGAGTGAGTTCTCTGTACAGCGCTGCGGAATTAGTGGCGCTACATAAATAAATGGTGATGATGATGATGATGATACTGTGAGAAAAGTATTCAAGGGATGAGTGGGTAAGGGGAGTAGATATTATTAAGTGCCACTTTAGATTTTTTGTTGTTTTTTAAAATAATAATGATTTTTTTAGATGCTAGATTCACTGCCTGCATAGACAAGGAGTCCTGCATCCGCATTGGAATGGCTAGCGTCCTGCTTGGGGGAGACAGCTTCAACGTCACAAACATTCCCCCCTATTTTAGTGCTAACGAATTGGAGGTGGACCTGTGAGGAGCAGGAGGAAGATACTTGTGCTGTGTTTCCTTACACATATTGGCTTATGCAAAGAGTGTACATTGGGTGACACAGGTGCAAATACCCAGGCACGCACTTGGATGAGGGGTTCCCATTGCCCGGAAGCTCACCATCAAGCTCGAAAATTGGTTGATGGGCTGAATGATAGGCTGGTACATCCTCCACGACCAGCAACTAAATGTGACCGTGAATCTTACAGATCCATTGCTGGATGGAAGAAGATAAGTGAGATGCAGGGGGGCTTAATGTAGGAGTTAAAAGTTCTCTCCTCTGAAAGCAATTGCAGTGGCATTAATTACCTACTGTAGTAGGAGCACAGCTTTACTTTTATCTTGTGAAGCACAGGTACCGCTCCATTGTAATTAAAGCTGAACATCAAATTCACTCATACATTATATAATTGAAGTAAAGCAGTTAGAGAAATATATTATCACTAACTTTGCTAAACTATTATTCCATTGCAATGAAAAAAAAAGCTAATTTATAAGCATATTAAAATATTTATGTATATTAATAAGTTAGATTTGATCACGTCCTCTTTTCAAAAGATTATCCTGTTAATGGAGGTGGATGGTGGCTACTGCCTTACACTTTAATATTTCACAAAGAAGCAGTGAAAAGTCAGAGTGACAGCCTTCTTGCCTTCAATGTGAAAAATATGATTTTGGAATTTAAATGTTTTTTATATGGTTTAATCTTGCCTTAAAATGGCTGGTAAACCGTTAAAGGGCAACATAACCTAAAACCAGAAAATACCATTACTGCTGATGGGAAATAGCAGTACTCACCGGCTCCTGAACCCCACAATCCTGCAACAGTCAGGAGTTTACACAATCCCAGTGGTTTTCTCACTCTAGCATTGAACTGTTAATTTCGGTGGTAGTCTTCACAGCAACTCTGAAACACCCGACAGCACATAACCCGGCATGAGGACACCGATGGTGTCATCCCTGACACACTCCTTACACTGCTTGAAAATCAGACTTGGAAAGATTCCAATGCATAAAGAAGCAGCTCGGCTAGAATGACGTCACTTTGAAGCCCAACTATATTCTTGTTGCTGTTAAGGTCGTAATTTAAGGAGGCGATGGCTGTACAATGTACAAGCCTTTGTAAAGCACATTGCACAGCCGTTGCCTCCTTAAATTACCACCTTAACAGTGAGGGTGTCAATCCTTCATCCTGCTATGCTCCTGAAGGGTGAGCTGTATACATTTAACAGTAGTGCATGTAGCATTGTCCTTGTATTTGAAATAGACAGGAAGGAGTTGGAGATTGGCTGAGTACTGGCTAAAAATGATTGCCATGCAACATGCATGGTGGTTATGCCTACTATGGCAACCTGGAAACCCCCCCACTAGAAATCCTGCGTTTGCCTCTGATACCGGCAGGAATGTTCTAGCTGCATTGGCTCACACCTAAATGTAAAATGTTTTTGCAGGTCAAGTTGGTCTGGATTATCAGAGAACCTTTCCGAAATCAAGAAACCAGTGAAAATCGGAGCACTGTGCTAGGGGCTGCTGGATTATCCAGACAGAGAGCAGGCGTGGCTAATGGAAAATGTTTTTATCTTTTATTTTTTGCCATTATTTGTTACATTGTAAAATATTTGTTGGGTGGAGAATTTTAAGTCTATAAATGCTCATTTATACAGTGTGGCAATTTCATTAAAACATTTGGAATTTCATACTTTAAATGGAATGTAAATTAATTGAAAGATTTAGCAACCAATTTCAACTGCTCATATCTCATACTAAGCAATTTGCAATAGAGGATTCTGATTGTCTTGTCATGTTTGAAATGTTAAATACGTTAAATAAGTTAACATTAAAATCCATCTGTTTTTCTGTTGAATAAGTTATTTTATTTCAGGTGGTATGTGCCTAGCAATTATTTTTAAATCTTTAGATCTCAGAATTGGTATAAAAAAAAGGGGCTTAAACTTCATGAAATATCATTATTAGCAAAAAATTATTTATTTCGCTAGATCTAAGAGGGATCAAGCTAGAAAATGCACCTGGACCCAATCATAACAACATTTAATAAGTAGTATTTGTCCAGCTGCATCAATACACTCATTTATTCACATTATACCACCCTTTCTGGGGTTATTGTTAATGCTCACTGATGGAGGGCAGCATGTTTACACAGTGGGTAGCATTGCTGACTCACAACACTAGTGGTGGTAGATAAATGATAATAAATAACAGAATTAGAATGTTTAGGTTTATATCAGCAAGGAATTATCTCAATTCTGTTAGAATCAGAGCAACTACGCAAGCAGCTTGGCTTGGGCTTCCTTTAGACCATCGATGGACTGCAGGCAACCCCACAACCTTTTAGCTGTGGTCCATAGCTTCATACAGGTTTATGCCCCCACTATGACTGCTGTTGAATATGTCAGATATTGGCAGGGCCGGTGCTAGGGTACGTGGCACCCTAGGCACATTTACAAAATCGGCGCCCCCCGCCCGGCACATTTTCAAAATCGGCGCCCCCACCCTGCACACTTACAAAATAGTGTGTAAGTGTGCAGGGTGGGGGCGCCGATTTTGAAAATGTGCGTCTTTTCTTACCTGCTTCTAACTTGCCTCCGCTCTGCTCTGTCTGCTCCCCTCCACTCACTGACACTGTCAGGCCGTGATGATGATGTCACACCCGACAGTCAGTAAGTGAGTGGAGGGGAGGAGACGGAGCAGAGAGGCGGCGATGGTGAGCAATAGTCCCTCCCCCCCCTCCCTGTGGATGTATGTGAAGCTGTGCGGCGGCCGTGAAAGGAATGGTCAGCGGTCGCCGCACAGTTTTAAAGAAATTTTTTTTCTGTGGCGCCCTCCAGAGCCCGGCGCCCTAGGCAAGTGCCTAACCTTGCCTAATGGGAGCGCCGGGCCTGGATATTGGGCCATGAGTGAAGCTCAGTAGGAGGAAGCTGCTTCAGCATCATGTGACCACAACAGAAGGAAGAGAGAGAACAGATCAGAGGAAGAGGAGGGAGTACAGTACAATTAGCATCATGTGATCTCTCTTCCTACGTGGGAAAGACCTGATTTCTGTACTTTTTGGGCAGGATTGTATTAATTAGTGCCCATTAGTTAATTAGTGGTCACTAGGTTTTAATTAGTGGTGGGTGGTCCCTGATACTCTTAGTGAGGGGTAGGTGGGGTGCTCTAAGTGACATGTGTGGAGCTTTAGAGTACATGTGGCATCTGAAGGCATGGAGAAATTTGTGGAAAATTGGAGGTCTAAGGTCATGTAGGGTGTGTAGGTTATTTTTTTATTACTAAGGTAAAGGGTAATGTGTGCCTCTTGAAACTTAGAGACCCGCACATGCAGCCCTTGAAGTGTATCAGAGTGCCCGTCACTGTTTAAGCAGTGTATATTAAACAAGTACATGAAAGTCTTATCTTTTTCCTCATTTATGTAAGGCCTCATTTAGCCAGCCCAAAATTCGTTTTTCGTTTTTTTGTTTTTTTTCAGGTACGGTTATCAGAATTATGTAGATCATCACAGATACTTAATGTTTTTTTGGCCAGAAACTTAGCACTCTAATAGGTTGCAGATCAACCTTGATCAGCCATCGTATAAACAATTTAAAAGCACTTCTCTTGTTGCATAACATCAGGCAATCATTGTCTCCAATCAAATTCTTATTCCTGGGCAGCCTCTTGATATAGTCTGAGATAATGCCAAGATGAGATGATTAGCCAACTTGTGTGTTGGCTTCTAGGAGATCCCGGGGGGAGGTTGGTGTGTGGGGACGAGGTTCAACAAAATGCGCAATTTTGGCACCGCACCCTAAATGGGCATCGCCACGTTAGCCTATTACACTAATAAAGTGGGTAGGATCCGGGAGGTTGCCGTAATCTCTCAGGAGACCAGGAGGACTCCCAGAATTTCAGGAGTCTCCTGGACATTCTGGGAGAGTAGGTGTGGAGATGTGCCCTGAGAAGGTGCCCATCAAGAAGGAAAAGAACAGCAGAGAAGAAAAGAAGAGAGGATAATGCTTACCAATCCGGAGATTCCGCGCAGGCAAATCCATTTTTTCTATTCCTACAGGCGCCGGTAACAGTGGGCAGCTGAGTCAATCAGGGCTCAGCTTCTCCTGTCAACCAATCAGTGCCTGGGAAGCGGAGCCCATCACGACTCGCCTCTGGCCGTTTCAATTGTTGGTGCCATGGTGAGCCATTTAAAGCTCACCACGCAGCGTCGAATCAGCGCTGCATGATGTTGGCACACCTACGGCTATACAGGCCACTGGATGCTGCCATCTTGGAATCAGTCTGACGGTGGAGCCAAAGGAAGAGAACATCGTGGTACGTCCAGAAAAACCGCAGCAGCGGAAGTGGCAGGGAGCTCTTTAAAGGGCTAGGAGCAACCCTGCCACGAGAAGAGGATGACGAGTCAAGAAAAGAAGACACTGGAGAAAGTGCTCGCCGGAAAGAAGACGCCGAGATCAAGCAAAAGAAGAGGTCAATGGCGGAGAGCCTTTATAAGGGTTAAGAGATCCCATGCCAAGAAACAATGGAGATCAGATCGCTGAATAGGCGAACAGGCGCTTCTGGCTGGAGGGTCTGGAAGACCCAAAGACGGGGCAAGTTTAACATCCTGCGTGGAGCAGATAAGTATATTTACTCCTGTAGGTCGGGCAGTAGGCCCATTGGCAAGTTAGGGGGGCACAAGGCCCTGGGCCAGTTAGGGTAGTTGAGCATTAGCCCATATTTAGTTAGTTGGGCTCTAGCCCATATTTAATTAGCTGGGCACCAGCCCACTAGGTAGTGAGCAACAGGCCCCATAGGTAGTTAGCTTGAGCCCAAGGCCCTTAGGTAGAAGGACATAAGGTCCTGGTATTCAGGTGGGCATAAGGCCCTGTAGTTAGCTTATTGAGTGTGCACAAGGCCCTTTAGTCATAGGACACAAGGCCCTTAGGTAGTGATTTGGGGCACAAGGCCCCTAAATAGCGAGTGGGTGCAAGGCCCATATAGGTTATAGTGTCACGCGCCGGGTGATCGGGCAGCACCCCTGACCCCCGGCAGACTTACCTTCCTCCAGCGGCCCGCTCCGTGCCGGGCGCGCCAGCTTGGATTCGGGTCTGCTCGCTGTATTTAAAAATCCTTGGCTGCTGTCCCATTGGCCAGACTATTTGGCACCAAGTTTAAAAGGCACCTCCTCTGGACAGCCGGTGCCTGTTCTTTGAGTCACTCCTGGTGCTAAGACGTGGCTTCCCTCTAAGTGTCTTGCTTGTCTGCAGAGCTGATGCTCTAGTCCCGTTTCCAGTGTGCTTTGTCTACTTGTCCGCAGAGCTGACCCTCTACAGTTGTTGCAAGCTGATTCTCTCCACTCCGTTCCTGTGTGGTAACCGGCTAGACTGCAGAGCTCACGCTCTATCATCTGTTCCAGTGTGATTATCTACTTGTCCGCAGAGCTGACCATACTCTCTAGTCTTCTGTGCCTACCATCTCAACTGATCTTCCCAAAGGGGTTTCGCTCAGTGCTCTTAGTGGGGGCCGCAACCAGCAAGTCAGACGCAGCTAAGGCCATACCGCCTTGAGGCGGTCCCTGGTGAGTATCGTCTCCTCATTAGACTCTGCACCCTGCTGAGTAGCGCTAAACTGTGCAAACCCTTGGATTCGCATCGCAAAGCCCCATGACATATAGTGGGCGCTAGGCCCTGATATGGTAGAAGGGCATTAGGCCCTAATGGTTAGAGCAACATTAAGTCCCTGTTAATAGCAAGGCAGTAGGCCCTTATAGTTGTGTAGTAGGGCGCTAGGCTCTGGGTAGTCTAGGAGGGCGTTAGGCCCTGTGTAGTTAAGTGTTTAAGTTGCTGAGAGTAGCATATAAAGCCCATCTATCCGTTCTGGAAGGAAACCCAAAGTCCTGAGCCCTAAGAGACTCGACCTTGGAAGCTGGGGTTCAGGCCACAGGCGGAGCCCTGTGTAGTGGCTGACTACCGGTAGACACGGGTGGCCCACGACAGGTGAGCAGCAGCAGGATCGGTCCGCTTCCGGAGTAGAAGTAGTGATTATTGGGTGAGGTGGTCACTGGCAGGTAACATACCAAACTGTTCATTGTTTTGTATGCCAACCTGTCTCTTTTTAGTGTCCTTCCCCAGCAGGAACCAAAGGCCAGGCTCCATCAACGGTACATGCTAGTGTGATCAGATGCGAGGTATGGTTTCCAGACTTCTGCGCAGAAGAGTATGGTGTGTCTCATAGTGGTCCCTCGGGATTGCGGTTTGTGTGACTTTTTCCCCCTAGGCAACCGTTACATAGGCAACTATGAGATAATGTGTCTAATGAATTTTGCACTTACGTTGTGTAGTTTGTGACTTTGTTAATGGACCCTGGTGGATGGTGGCCACAATATGACAAATACTGGGTTTTGATAGTAAACAGTGCAACTTAACACACCAGAGTATTTCCAATAAAGGATGTTTAGATTTCAGAAAAAAAACAATAACACTTGATATGTGCCAGCAAGTCAAGATATAAAATCTGGTAAGGGACTTTAAAATAGGACAGATGTCCAATGGTTAATAGAAGCTGTGGTCAGAGGCAAAGCCAAAGGTCTGGTATACTGAGCAGCAAAAGTCTGGAAAAGCATAGCAAAAGCTAGATACTTGTGCTGAGACACAATAATCGGGCAACCTGTTTAATACAGCAGCTTAGGTACGCAGGGCGCAAATGATGACACAATCCCTGAATCAATAAGAGCATCTATGTTCCGCTCTGCGACCTGTTTAGTAAGCACAGCTGATTGATTGGCGGCCAGCAACTGCGACCCACTCTTGCATCCCAGCCTGGATGTCAACAATAAGAAAATTAGAGGAAATGAACTTAACAGAATAGAAGCTAGTTTTAATAGCATAACTGACTTGATGCTGCAACACAGCAGTAGGCACAACTAGGGCAGAGGTTTGTGACAGTATATAGGTGAATTTTCTTTCCCAGAGAGGCTAAACCTCTGGACAAGCCTCTGATTTATATCCACCTTATGTGATTTCACTTGTGGACATATATGACCTCAAGTCGGACGCAAAGTGCGTTTTAGGCGCATCTAACCAAAAAACACTACCACGCATGTGTAGAAAGCACCATATCCTCCTGCATCTTAGTCGCAATTAACACTTGCGACTCACTATGAGAGAATGGGAGGAACGCGGAATTACGAAGGCGTGACCATGTAAATACATTCTAGTCGCAGTGAGGCGCAGACACAACACACGTCAAAACAGGGCTAAAGCTGTGCGGCAGGAATTAGGTGGCGCAAGCTTTAGCTAGCTGCAGGACCTGCTCGCAGCTCGATAGGGTATTAAGAGTGGGACGCAACTGGGGTTGCTTGCCACTCGTAATACCCTACTAAGCTGCGGCACACTCCCACTCCCACTAAATGAGGTCCATAGTTTTAGAAGGCTGCAATTTAAGAATGTTTATAGGCGATAAAGTGCATTTTTCTGATAGGAATTTAGATATATTTAATATTAGGTTAAAAGCAGCTTTACAGCGTGCTTTATGTTTGATGGAACAAGAATCTCCTTTATTAAGGGATTAACAGTGTTCAATGTGGGGAATTCTAGATTTTATTGGGCCTGATTCATTAAGGAAAGTTAAGCAAGAAATTGAGGAAATTTTCATACTTAAGTTTTCTGGACAAAACCATATTCCTATGCAAGAGGTGCAAATTAGTTTATTATTTTGCACATAAGGAAAATACTGTCTGATTTTTCATGTAGCACACATATACTTGATAGCTTATTTGCACATTGAAATTTAAAGTTAATCTACGAAAAAAAGTCAGTATATTCCTTATGTGCAAAATTATAAACTAATTTGCACCCTTAGCATAGCAAAATGGTTTTGTCCAGGAGAAAATTTTAAGTAAAAAAAATTAGTACTTTCCTTAATGAATCAGTACTATATAGTAATATATTGTTATGGTTTCAATATGGTAAAATTAATAACTTCAGTTGTGTTTGTTTGTTTTTGAATTAATATGGTTAATGATGAGTTATGCTGTCATTAATTGAACGTGAACTAGTAAATGAGGTTTTGTGGCCTTTTCCCACTTATACACGAGTCCATTTATTTAAAAGTTATTTTTTAGTTTAAGGTTATAAGAGACATTTGCCTCAATGAGTCCCATGTGACATACTCATGGCTTTCTCATTTAATATGCATAGGAATTTGATTCAGTATGGTCACCTTAATTTATAAAAATTTAGATAAACATGAATTAACTTTCTAGAATTTGGGCTCACTGTCCATGTGAACATTAAGTCCAGCACCCTCACTGGATGTTAAGTAAATATATTAAGATTGATTTAATCATTTTAGTAAAAGTGAACAGAAGATGACAATACTAAAGATATTACAATCTGAAGCTGTTTGGTAAATGTTATATGAGAAAAAGCTTTCAGTGCAGGATGCATCTTGCCTGCAGTACTTGGCAGGGTTTCATTAAGGGTTCAGGCCGCCCAAGGCTAAAGGCTCATAGCGCCCCCTCGCTGCAAGAAAATTTGTCCTTAATTTACAATTCGGGTCACGGCAATCTTTATCATTCAATTTTCATTAAAATCAGAACTGTATAGCAGAAAAGAGGCGTGAACGAGTGAGGGTGAAGATGTGAAGGGGGAGGGGGCTGTCAAGCACCCACGCATGTATGACTCATTGTCTGTAGCCTTTACCGTGGAAACACCTCAAAATTAAAAACTTACTAATGTTTCTTTCATGTTCTTTTATTTTGGAGAAAAAGTATTCTCTTAGGGAGAGTTATAAACTGAAATTAATTTTAAAATCTGTCACAATTTTGTGCCCCCCCCCCCCCCCCCCCAAAAAAAAAAAGTATTGCACCCTAGTCAGAGAACTATATCACACCAACCTTGTCCTTGTTAGAACTGGCGGTGGGTAACGGCAACCAGCTTATTTCATCTAATCAGCGGCAACAGAAGGTAACAGCAACCAACATCTTTTCTTAGATTTAATGATTCTTTTGCCATTGTGCCGGTTACTAGGCAACACCAGCTGTGGTTTGTTAGTGATTATCACTGCTCTCAGGCAGCACACTCCTGCATAATGTTTGCTATAATTAATAGGCTGATCTGCAGTCCTTTTCCTATTGGTCCCTTACCGTTAACTAAAGCTGGGTACACACTACACAGTTTTCATCCAATAATCGGCTAAATCAGCCGACATACGACCTCTCGTTCAAAAGTCGGGTCAGTGTGTGCAGTGACACGATGGTCGAAAGTCTGCCCAAATGGACGATTGTCGCCTCATTTGGTTGGTCGTACCGTTTAATATTTTCGTTCCAATCTCGTTTCCGTTGTGTAGTGTGTATAAGTTTCCGACCGATCCACAACAGTGAGCATGAAATTACAGTCATTGCTCACAACAACATGGCTGTAAAAAGTCGCTAAAGGGACGTCCGCTCTTCCCTTTATCGTCCTAAACAAGGCTAGTGTGTATGCAGTCCATGGACCGAGCGATCGGAACATCGATCGCATGTAAAATCGCTCGGCATAAAAAGTTGGTTGAAATTTCTGTAGTGTGTACCCAGCTTAAGCTATCCCTCGCTCCACTTACTGTGCTGGTGATAGTTTGCTCCTACCTAGTGTGCTGAACCTACGCTTTAGTGTCTGCCTCTTTCTTGTAAACCATATTGTGAATTGGACCATGCTTCTCTCTGTTTGTTTATGGACTCTGATTTTCTGGTGCCTCCAATCGCATTCTTTTCACCTATTATAACCTTGCAATATCCAAGGATAATAAACCCCTACTACTCCAAGATAAGATCTGGTGGCAACTCAATATTCATGAGCATATCATGTTCTCAACAAAGAAGGGGGCAGCTATCGGTGAAGCAGTACTATATGGGTTTTATCTTAAATGGGTATTGCCCGAACAGTCTTTTAGTACTTAGCTAAGCTCCATCAGCCTTGGAACTTAAGTGATACACTTCCCCTGGAACTTGGCTCAGTGACTGGGCATGAACTGCCATGAGACACATGCAGAGAGCAAGCAATCTGTGGTTTCTTTGGAGCAGATTTACTAAAGCTTCTTAAAGGAAAAGCGTGGCATAGCAAACAATCAGATTCTATGTATCATTTATCTAGTACATATTAGAAAATGATAGCTAGAATCTGGTCGGTTGCTATGGGCAACACCTCCCACCTCCACTTTTCCCTTTTAGAAGCTTTAGTAAATTTACCTACTCTTCCTTTGAAGCCCACACTACCTGTCTCTTCGACTAATGGCTTTTTGCTATCACTTAAAACCCCTGGGTCCCTGTTTCTTATCAACTTCACTGCCTGGCTCCCATATTTTCAATCTGCTTATGTAACCACTCTCATATTGGTGATTTCAACATCCCCCTTCACAAACCAACAATTTTTGTAGCTACAAAATATGTCTCTTAGTTCCTCTCTTGGTTTTTCCCAGTGGACCACATTCCCACTCATTGTGATGTACACTGCCTCTTCTCCCACTTGTGATCCACCTCTAAATCTATCTCTGCCTTACCACTCTCTGATCACAACCTCTTACCATTTAGCCTCTCTCTATCTCCCGCACCCCCACTGCACCAAAATCCACACTCACAGAATGTTATCTATATGACCCCCTTCCCTTGACAATCACTCTTTTCTCATATCACTTCCTTGTCCTGTCCTGTCACTTGTCTCTATTATAATTATTATTAACCTTTATTATAGGACATCATATGAGGCCGGCAGCGCTGTACAAACAACAAGACAGTAAATGGTATTTGTACAATACATTTGTACAATACAGTAAACAAATCACAAACAAAATACTACAACTCTCAACACAGCTACTGGTTTATAGTCAGGGTCATTCCACATCAAAGTTTTATTTTGTTGCTTATGGTATGTCATCATTGCAACCTTATACTTTGACTAGTTATTGTAGTGGGAGAGCTCAATGAGTGTATGGCTATATGGCTATGGTAATAAGAGTCACCTGCTGTATATTGTCATGTTAATGCTAGTGTTAAATTTAGATGTTCTTGACTCTGACTTCTCCTTTACTCCTCAGATACAATCTCTCTCACATTCCTGTCATCTTCACCTTTATAATATTGCTAGAATATGCCCAAGATGAACTTTCTCCCACAAATCTCACTCAAAAGAGATCTAGTCCGTACCCCTATTTTTGCCATTTTTATAAACAATATAGACTTTGACATTAATAAGGCAAAAATTAACCTGATTCTGTGACATATCTTTCGAGTTATGTCATATTCAATGACTTGCATGCTGACATTAACAAATATAATTATCAACTCCTCAGTAAAACTTTGCTACATAACCAAAAAGACAAAAGTTATACTATTTTCACCTATTAACGATGTAGTTGTGGCTGAGTCCCGAGTACTGGCCACTGCACGGGTGTGGAGGCCATCTTGAAATGTAGCTTCGATGCCAGGAGGGTTAATACCTGGCATCGGAGGGGTTAACTCACTGGCGCCGCGTGGATAGGGGGCATGAAAAATGTAGTTATGTAAATAAAAGTGTAATTTTAATGTGTGTGCTGCGGTCCGGGAGAGAAATACTCGGCACTGCAGCAAATGAAGGGTTAAACCCCGGCGCCGAGTGTAGGGAAATGTAATTATGTATAATAAAGTGATAAATGTAGAAATATATGTGTGTAGATGCTGCAGTGCTAGTAGGGAACCGATGTGCAGCGCTGAGAGGGTTAACTCCCGGCGCCTAGGGCAGTGTAAACATGTGTATAATCTAATATATAAAAGCCTAGCGGCGTGTGATAGTGTGTGTGTGTGTGTGTGTGTGTGTGTGGAAAAAACTACCGGGTGACAGAGTGCTCAAGCTGCAGCGCCACCTGCTGGGCGGAGTTATATACTACACTGACCTACTAAATTCTTAGCATTATCTAATATATAAAAGCCTAGCTGCATGTGTGTGTGGCGATGAAGATGACAAGAACCTTTTTAACACCTTAAGTAGCTTGATTTGACTAGAATGCATGAGTATCATGCACGGGTTAACTTGTGTAAATATATGTGTAACTGAAATTTGTGTAGAATGTGTAGTAAACTGAAAAGTACTTACCCTGTCCATAGTGGTAGAGCGGGGGCTGCCCTGGCTCTCCCCCCCCCCCTGGAGGGACTTCCACACCAGCTAGCTTCAGTGGCTGCCGGAGGGACTTCCACAGCAGCCAGCTTCAGTGGCTGCCTGAGGGACTTCCACAGCAGCCAGCTTCAGTGGCTGCCTGAGGGACTTCCACAGCAGCCAGCTTCAGTGGCTGCTTGAGGGACTTCCACAGCAGCCTCCTGGAAACATATAGATCTAAGAGGTGCAGCGCCTCCTATGGGACCAAGTTGCTTGTTGGAGCTGAAAGAGCTTCATTGCAGGGACTACTGCCCTGGGGTCTGGCTGCTCTCCCCTGGTACTATTTTCGACCAGGGGTTAGAGCCAGACCTCTGTACAGGGTCCCTGGAAGTAGTTTTAGATGGGAGATTTAAAATAAATCTCTCGCCCCAGATAGACAAGCATCAGGTAGGAGAGTAGGCTCAGCCCCCCTCTCCCTGGCAGCTTGTGGACAGGGGGGGAAAGTACTGTCACTCACCGGACCGTGAGTGCTTCTTCCCGGACATTTAGGAACCGTGGCCGTCCTCCATCCTGAGGGACTGCGCATGCGCAGCCCTTTCCAAACCTTCAGTGTATGTTCCTTTAACTTAATTGGCAGATCAGGCAACCTCCCTATATTAAGCACCTGTGGTCAACACCACGTTGCCTGATCTTGGAGTCTCATTCCCTATGAGTCTCTGAAGGTGTTCCTGTGTTTCCTCGTTTATTCAGCCCAGCTGATTCCTGTGGTTTCCAAACCACTTCTACCTCTGTGGTTTCCAAACCACTTCTACTACTGTGGTTCCTATACCACTTCTACCATCAACTGTATCATCGTGACTGTGAGCTGATTCCTATCCGCTGCCTCCGTGCACTACAGTCTTCTATATCACTTCTACCATCAACTGTATCATCGTGACTGTGAGCTGATTCCTATCCGCTGCCTCCGTGCACTACAGTCTTCTAACCACTTCAACTCTACCATGTATTATTGGGACTGTTAGCTTATGCTATCCGCTGCCGCCGTGCACTACAGTCTTCAACCTGCAACTCGTCTGTGTTTCCTCATCGTGACTGCCAGCTGATTCCTATCCGCTGCCTCCGTGCACTACAGTCTTCAACCTGCAACTCGTCTGTGTTTCATCATCGTGACTGCTAGCTGATTCCTATCCGCTGCCTCCGTGCACTACAGTCTTCAACCTGCAACTCGTCTGTGTTTCATCGTGACTGTTTGGGCTGATTCCTATCCGCTGCCTCCGGGCGCTTCAGTCTTCAGTCCTTGTCAACTCTCCCGTGTTTCCTTGAGTCTGCTGCCTATGGTGCCACCCGCTATTCTCCGTGATCAACAGTTCCAGTTCAACTCTGCTCTCCAGTGTCCCATCGTTACTGCACCTGCTGGTTGCTATTGGCTACCTCCGTGTTCCCGCAGAGTCCCGCTGCTACTACTCCTCAGCGCGACTTATCCATCTACTGCTGATCCGCTCTCCACGCTTTCCTGTGTGTCCCTGCTGGTCTACCTACCTGTGCGCTGCACCTACTAGACCACCGCTTCACCCATCCAGGGACTTCGCATCCTGCCGGCCTCCTGCCGTTCAGGTATCTCTGCACTCCTGTCTGACTGCCTTCTCCTGAACCACGGTATGCATACTTCTCATTGACTGTGCTGTGTATTGCATACCTTGCTGGACTGTGTTGGTTCTCCTCTGGAGTGTGCTATCCACTGAGTCTATTGCCATCATTGACTGTGTTATCTTATGCTGGACTACTTCAAGAGACTTTCTATATTGGCAGTGTTGTTCAGTCATCTATACATTAATATTGTGCATATTACTGTGGTTCCAAGTCAAGGTGCCCGTGTATATCTTGTGTTGCAGTCTCTCCCCGTGCACCTCCTCACATATATATTCAGTGGTACAACTTGCTGAAGGCAGACCACTGATCCCTGTTTCCTGTATCACCTGTTCCAGTATCCTCTCACATAGCAGTGGTACAACTTGCTATCGCAGACCACTGACTACCCGGATCCCTCCACTTGGATTCCATTCCTTCACTCAGACAGCGGTACAACTTGCTATCCGCAGACCGCTGACTCTCATCACCCCCTCGTTTCTGTTGGACATTCCCCCTCACTATAGCAGTGGTACAACTTGCTACCGCAGACCACTGACTACCTTCACGTGTCCTTTGTCCATACAGTTCCTCGTGTATTACTACTCCATATTGCCAGTGCTGCTAGTCATAGACTTTCCTGAGCATCTCATCAGCTACTATTTCCTGTTCCGTGATCACCCTGCTACCAGAGTACCATATTACCACCTATACTGCTCTGGTAAGCCTATCACCTGGTGATCCCTGGGTAAAGACTCCTAGTGCCCGTGACAGTAAGATCAGGCCATGACAGACCCAGATACGGAACCTACCGCTAAAGAGATGCTGCAGCATCTGGTCAGCCGTGTGGAGCAACAGGATGCTCGCCAACAGCTGTTACTTCAATGTTACCAATCGTTAACCTCCCAAGGAACATCTGGACAGACTGTTACAGCTAATATTGAAGCTCCTGTGCTTTACTCCGTTTCCCCAGTGCCATCCCAGGTGTCTACAGCTCCTACGCTTCACCTGCCTACTCCGTCAAAATATGACGGGGACCCCAAAACTTGTAGAGGTTTCCTTAACCAATGTTCAGTCCATTTTGAACTCCAACCTCAAAATTTTTCTACCCATCGTTCCAGAGTGGCCTATCTTATCTCATTGTTTTCCGGACAAGCCCTGGCTTGGGCCTCCCCTCTGTGGGAAAGAAACGATCCAATTCTACAAGATAGTGCCAAATTCATTTCCACGTTCCGAAGTGTGTTCGATGAACCAGGTCGTGTGACCTCCGCTGCTTCCAGCATTCTTCGTTTGCGACAAGGCTCCCATACAGTAGGACAGTATGTCATTCAATTTAGGATCTTAGCCTCTGAACTTCAGTGGAACACTGAAGCATTAGTTGCCGCCTTCTGGCAGGGGCTCTCCGATAAAATTAAAGATGCACTGACTACCCAAGAGCTTCCTTCGTCACTAGAAGATTTGATCTCTCTTTGCCATCGTGTAGATATGAGATTTCGGGAAAGAGAGTCTGAGAAAACAACGGCTGTCAAAGCACCTCTTCGTTCAAACCCTCAATTTCGTCCAGCTCCATCCTCTGTGATTCCCATGGAGATAGGACGTTCCAGATTATCTTCAGAGGAGAGGAAACGAAGAGTAAAGAATAGACTCTGTATCTATTGTGCTGATTCCACGCATATGCTCAGCTCTTGCCCTAAGAGATCGGGAAATGCCAGGCCCTAACTAGTTCTGGAGAGGTGAAGTTAGGGTCCCTGGAGTCCTCTCCATTGTCTATGAAATCTAAAGCCTGCGCTTTTGATGTTACGATCTCCTTTGCTACCAAATCCTTTGAGTCACAGGCATTGATTGATTCCGGAGCAGCAGGAAATTTCATTTCTAAATCACTAGTGAATCAATGGTCCCTACCAGTGATCACTTTAAAAACACCCATTACTGTGACGGCTATAGATGGATCACGTCTCATCAATGGTCTCATCACCCAGAGTACGTCTCCAGTAACCCTTCAGATTGGTGTACTACACCATGAAGAAATTTCGTTTTTAATTCTTCCAGTTACGACAAGTCCGATTGTCTTAGGTCTTCCATGGCTTCAGTGTCACTCTCCCCAGATTGACTGGCGCACTCCTCAAGTTACGTCTTGGGGGTCTGAATGTCACCATCGTTGTCTTTCTCAAGTGACTCCTCTTAAAGTACAGCAATCTTCCATCACATCTTCCTCCCCGGGACTCCCTCCTCAGTATGCTTCATTTGCCGATGTGTTTGATAAAGCTCAGTCTGAACGTCTTCCTCCTCATCGTTCTTGGGATTGTCCGATCGACCTTCTACCTGGCAAGACTCCTCCCAGGGGCCGGGTCTATCCTCTCTCGTTGCCTGAAACTCAAGCCACATCTGAGTACATTCAGGAGAATCTCCAGCGTGGCTTCATTCGACCTTCCACCTCTCCCGCTGGAGCTGGGTTCTTCTTCGTCAAAAAGAAGGATGGATCATTACGCCCTTGTATAGATTTTCGTGGACTCAATGCCATTACTATCAAGAATCGGTATCCCATTCCGCTGATCACTGAGCTATTTGATCGCATCAAGGGAGCTCGGATATTTACTAAGTTGGATCTTCGTGGTGCCTACAATTTAATTATAATTCGTTCCGGTGATGAATGGAAGACCGCGTTCAACACCAGAGATGGGCATTACGAATATTTAGTAATGCCCTTCGGGCTGTGTAATGCCCCCGCTGTTTTCCAGGGTTTCATCAATGAGATCTTTCGGGACTTATTATATGTATGTGTCGTTGTCTACCTGGACGACATATTGATCTTCTCACAGGACCTGCCTTCTCATCACCAACATGTGGCAGAGGTCCTCTCCAGACTACGGAAGAACTCATTGTTCTGTAAATTGGAAAAATGTTCATTCGAATTACCCCAGATTCCATTCTTGGGGTATATAGTTTCCGGAGTTGGCCTGAAGATGGATCCAGACAAAGTAAATGCTGTACTACATTGGCTTCAGCCAACTACTCTTCGTGCCATCCAGCGTTTTTTAGGTTTTGCCAATTACTATAGACGCTTCATTCAAGACTTTTCATCCATTGCATCTCCTATTGTGGCCCTAACTCGGAAAGGGGCTAATACTAAGCAATGGTCATCTGAGGCTCTCCAAGCCTTTCAAATTCTCAAAGAGTCCTTCTCGTCTGCTCCCATTCTTCGACAGCCTGATGTGACACTTCCCTTCTTCCTAGAAGTAGATGCCTCTAATGTGGGCTTAGGAGCCATTCTCTCCCAACGCTCGGAGCAACAAAAATTACATCCTTGTGCCTTCTACTCTCGGGGTCTTCTGCCCGCCGAGAAAAATTATACTATCGGGGACAAGGAGTTGCTGGCCATCAAAGCTGCATTAGAGGAATGGAGATACTTGTTGGAAGGAGCTCGCCATCCGGTGACGATCTTCACGGATCATAAGAACTTGTCATATTTGCAATCTGCTCAATGCTTGAACCCTCGTCAAGCAAGATGGTCTCTTTTCTTTTCCCGTTTTGAATTAATTATAACCTTCAAACCAGCCGCTAAGAACAAGAAAGCTGACGCTCTATCTCGAGCTTTTGTGATGTCCTCTGATGTAGAAGAGGTTCCCAACCATGCTATTCTAGACCCCAAATGTATTTCTCTGGCTGCCTCATCCACCAAAATGCTACCATTTGGGAAGACCCTCGTGCCTCCTACCCTGAGGAGGAAAATCCTTTCGTGGTTCCATGCCTCTCGTTTTTCTGGACACGCCGGTGAACACAAGACCTTTGAGATTCTCTCTCGAAGTTACTGGTGGCCTTCAATGAGGAGAGACGTCAAAGAGTTTATTGCTTCCTGTGATTTATGTTCTCAGTTCAAATCCTCCCGCAGAACTCCAGCAGGGTTGCTGCGACCACTACCCATTCCGTCCAAGCCTTGGACCCATATTAGTATGGATTTCGTTACTGATTTGCCACCAAGTAAGAATCATAATACTATTTGGGTAGTGGTAGACAGATTTTCGAAGATGGCTCATTTCGTCCCTCTGTCCGGTTTACCTTCCTCGTCTACTCTGGCTGAACATTTCATTAAAGAAATCTTCCGCATCCATGGATGTCCGTCTGAGATTGTGTCAGATAGAGGAGTACAATTCGTTTCCAGATTCTGGCGGGCCCTTTGTAAAACCTTGGGCATACGATTAGCACTCTCATCGTCTTACCATCCGCAATCTAACGGACAAACGGAACGAGTCAATCAAGATCTTGAGTCTTTTATTAGGATGTTCTCTTCAGCCAACCAAGACAACTGGGTAGAACTGCTCCCTTGGGCTGAATTCGCCCATAACAACATGTACCATGAGTCATCATCCAAAACTCCATTCTTTGTGGTCTACGGTCACCATCCGTCTTTTCCGGAATTTCCTGCCCTCCCACCCACCCAAGTTCCTGCTGTGGAGACTGCTTGTCAGACCTTCAAAAATATCTGGTCTCAGGTCAAAACCTGTTTAAAGAAGACATCTAACAAATATAAGTCTTTCGCAGATAAGAAGAGGCGGGCTATTCCACCACTAAAAATTGGAGATCGGGTTTGGTTATCTACCAAAAATATTCGTTTGAAGGTTCCATCTATGAAATTCGCCCCTCGTTTTATTGGTCCATATAGGATCATTCAAATTATCAATCCAGTATGTGTTAAACTTCTTCTTCCTAAGAATCTTCGGATTTCCAATGCCTTCCATGTGTCCTTGCTCAAACCTCTCATTATCAACCGTTTCTCGACTCCTTCTTCAGCACCGCAGCCAGTTCAGGTTCATCAGGAGGAGGATTTCGAGATTACTGAGGTATTGGATGCAAAAATTTCGCGAGGAGTCCTCCGTTTCCTCGTTCATTGGAAGGGCTTTGGTCCTGAAGAGCATTCATGGATCAAAGCTGAAGATCTTAATGCTCCTGCCCTTCTGAAGAAGTTTTATTCCAAAAATCCGGACAAGCCCGGTTCCAGGCGTTCTGTGCCCACCTTTAAAAGGGGGGGTACTGTCACTCACCGGACCGTGAGTGCTTCTTCCCGGACATTTAGGAACCGTGGCCGTCCTCCATCCTGAGGGACTGCGCATGCGCAGCCCTTTCCAAACCTTCAGTGTATGTTCCTTTAACTTAATTGGCAGATCAGGCAACCTCCCTATATTAAGCACCTGTGGTCAACACCACGTTGCCTGATCTTGGAGTCTCATTCCCTATGAGTCTCTGAAGGTGTTCCTGTGTTTCCTCGTTTATTCAGCCCAGCTGATTCCTGTGGTTTCCAAACCACTTCTACCTCTGTGGTTTCCAAACCACTTCTACTACTGTGGTTCCTATACCACTTCTACCATCAACTGTATCATCGTGACTGTGAGCTGATTCCTATCCGCTGCCTCCGTGCACTACAGTCTTCTATATCACTTCTACCATCAACTGTATCATCGTGACTGTGAGCTGATTCCTATCCGCTGCCTCCGTGCACTACAGTCTTCTAACCACTTCAACTCTACCATGTATTATTGGGACTGTTAGCTTATGCTATCCGCTGCCGCCGTGCACTACAGTCTTCAACCTGCAACTCGTCTGTGTTTCCTCATCGTGACTGCCAGCTGATTCCTATCCGCTGCCTCCGTGCACTACAGTCTTCAACCTGCAACTCGTCTGTGTTTCATCATCGTGACTGCTAGCTGATTCCTATCCGCTGCCTCCGTGCACTACAGTCTTCAACCTGCAACTCGTCTGTGTTTCATCGTGACTGTTTGGGCTGATTCCTATCCGCTGCCTCCGGGCGCTTCAGTCTTCAGTCCTTGTCAACTCTCCCGTGTTTCCTTGAGTCTGCTGCCTATGGTGCCACCCGCTATTCTCCGTGATCAACAGTTCCAGTTCAACTCTGCTCTCCAGTGTCCCATCGTTACTGCACCTGCTGGTTGCTATTGGCTACCTCCGTGTTCCCGCAGAGTCCCGCTGCTACTACTCCTCAGCGCGACTTATCCATCTACTGCTGATCCGCTCTCCACGCTTTCCTGTGTGTCCCTGCTGGTCTACCTACCTGTGCGCTGCACCTACTAGACCACCGCTTCACCCATCCAGGGACTTCGCATCCTGCCGGCCTCCTGCCGTTCAGGTATCTCTGCACTCCTGTCTGACTGCCTTCTCCTGAACCACGGTATGCATACTTCTCATTGACTGTGCTGTGTATTGCATACCTTGCTGGACTGTGTTGGTTCTCCTCTGGAGTGTGCTATCCACTGAGTCTATTGCCATCATTGACTGTGTTATCTTATGCTGGACTACTTCAAGAGACTTTCTATATTGGCAGTGTTGTTCAGTCATCTATACATTAATATTGTGCATATTACTGTGGTTCCAAGTCAAGGTGCCCGTGTATATCTTGTGTTGCAGTCTCTCCCCGTGCACCTCCTCACATATATATTCAGTGGTACAACTTGCTGAAGGCAGACCACTGATCCCTGTTTCCTGTATCACCTGTTCCAGTATCCTCTCACATAGCAGTGGTACAACTTGCTATCGCAGACCACTGACTACCCGGATCCCTCCACTTGGATTCCATTCCTTCACTCAGACAGCGGTACAACTTGCTATCCGCAGACCGCTGACTCTCATCACCCCCTCGTTTCTGTTGGACATTCCTCCTCACTATAGCAGTGGTACAACTTGCTACCGCAGACCACTGACTACCTTCACGTGTCCTTTGTCCATACAGTTCCTCGTGTATTACTACTCCATATTGCCAGTGCTGCTAGTCATAGACTTTCCTGAGCATCTCATCAGCTACTATTTCCTGTTCCGTGATCACCCTGCTACCAGAGTACCATATTACCACCTATACTGCTCTGGTAAGCCTATCACCTGGTGATCCCTGGGTAAAGACTCCTAGTGCCCGTGACAAGTACACTCCCCCCCCTGCCACTAGCTTCTATGTAAAAAGGTGTTAACCTCTCTGTGCTGATTCACATGCAGGCTGCATGAATCAGTCCAGATTGGTTAAAGGAACAAGAGGCTGGATTACCTCCTGCCATGCGAAGTCTTAAAAACTGTATTAAAATAGCACTGGTTTACATTGTATTATTGTTCCATCTAACCTTCTGATCACTGGTACCTTGAACCAGTGTGAACTGTCCTTATCAGGACACTTGAGCTAATAAACATCACTTGCTTCAAGATCCTGCTTTGACAATTTCTTCCCTGTTGTATTTCCTGTGACCTACAGATTAGACCCAAATCTAATCCATTTCCGGCTGTTCTGAGGTTTGGACCCAGATTTCCAGTAATAACGCTTTGCCCGCTACCCAGCAGCTCTGACCAGTGTGATAGGCCAGGGGTACATTCCACAGCAACCCTGATCTGAAGGCAAGAGGACAGGGGTACCAGCCCAGGTGTACCAGCAAGGGGCTACACTAGCAGCGACAGTTACCCAGAAGGACGCAGTTCTGGATGCCTCTAAGGAGTCCAGTGGTGACAGCAGCTTATGCTCCTCCTACTGAGGTTAGAGAGCGCAACACAACAGACAGGGTGGCATAGGCGGTCCATCCTGTCACAGTAGCATACCTTGCTCTATCTGGCCCTAGGTTTTTTTTCCAGGTTAAACCACCTACTAACTACAGAGACCAAGGGAAAGCTAGTTAAGTCTACATTTCCTTACCTATTTAACTACATAGAATATATATACCACCAATTTGCTACTTTTATCTTGGTAAATTCAACATACTGTAACAAAGATGCTTCGTCACTAGTCTCCCCTTCTCGACCCTTTATTGCTTTTTAGGTTCGGCAGCAGGTGCGACCTTCCTAAAAATGCATCTTTCTGGCTATCACTGTCAAACTTCAGCAGTATATTTTTGGTTGTCTTTCTCCCAATATTCCTTGAACCTATGTCTTCAGAAGCTGTTCATGGATGTTTCTGAAAATACCCAAACCCTTAATGTGTTTTGGAAGAGCTGCCATAATATTTATTCTAACATCACCATGGAATGTGCTGTACAAATAAACCATGCCTTTAAAACTCACATCTTTGTTCATCTCTCCTCCTATCTCCTTTGTCTCTGCTATCACTTCCACTCCCTTTAGGACATAAGCTCTCATGAGCAGGACCTTCTTTCCTTGTGTTCTCTTTCTAATATTGCATCACCCTCTGTACCTCTAGCCCTGGTACCCTAGCCATGTTTTCTTGAGCCCAGGCAAACTTCACATTGGACATTACCATCACTCTTATTTGTTGTTCCATAAATAAATTAATGAGCATTGTTGCTCTATGTGTATTGTTTAATACAGTAACTTTCATGTACGGCACTGCAGACTTTTAGTGGAGACTAACAATAAAAGATAATAATAATAATAATCTAATAGTCTTTGCCTAAATTATTTCAAATACACTCCAATTACCAGCTGCGTCAGGCTGGGAAATAAGGCTACAACTGAGCAAACCAGCCAGTTGGCAAAAGAGTTAACAACAGCCCAGTAACCTCACACTAGGTTTTCTCCACTGTCCGCTGCTGCGGAGCACAGAGACACCTAACAAATCAATAACAATACTAATAATGCATTGAAGCAATGTCTAATTAAAATCGCAAAGGCACATACATGCAGATATAAATGCAAATGGAGTGGTTTTCCACACTCCTCTAAGAGAGGAAACAGCTATTCATCTGAAAATCTGCAAGTAAAGGATGCAGACCAGGTTACACACAGGTATAGCCATGCACCTAGTTCAGAGATATACAGGTGTAAGACATGTGTGACAAAGTACAATGTTTAATATTACTTACATGCTTTGACTGTGTCTATTTCACAGCTAACAGCAGTACTGACAGTGTGCCTCTATACTGAAGAGGAATTACATAGCACCTCAGGAGACTTCCTTTTAAAGGCAAAGTGGGAGTGTTGCCTGTTCTTCAGGCTAAGGCTGTGTGAGGAGTCTATACTTTATAAACCTGTATTGTGCAATTGTGCATTGTGATCGAAGCCAAACAGTGGCCAGTGTCTAGACAGGAGGTTTATGTCTAGACAGTGATAGGTTGTCTGGTGTCATTATGACGGAAAGTGTATGCTGTCTTATTGTGAAGAAACAATAAATGCACTGATTTCAGCAAAATGTTGTCCGTGCCTGCATCAGGAGAAGAGTGCTCTTGCCACAAGTGGTGTCAGAAGTGCGGCTCGCCAAGGACAGCTAAAGCACAGCTGTCCACCCAGCCAACCAGAAGCAAGGGTGTCGAATGGAATGGATTGAATACTGAATATGCTTGAATATTGCAGAGAAAGCAAATATTTTGTCCGTGGAGAGAGAGATAGGAGCAATATAACTTTGAACTGTTCCGCACATGTTTAAAGGCTGCAATAGAAAACAAAAGTAATTGCTGCCAGTACAAATTTTCTTTACTTCAGCTAAGATGGGTAAAAGAAAGAATAAAATATGTTAGAAAGAAAGTTTACAAATGGGTGTGTCTGAAATTCAGTCCCAGCAGGAAAATTTTACAGAGTGGAGATGAAGTTGAAAATCTCATGCTCTCTGCACAAAACCTGGTGTTACCTGGGTGAGATTATGTGGTAAGGGAAGAGTATGATTGCTTGGAGAAAATATTTACAGAGGAAACCTGCTGTCTTGTAAAAGAAGTGTGAAATTTAAAGCAGCAGAGAGAGCAAGAAAATGTGGTCTCTGAATCTTTGCTGGAGGAGTTTAAAGAATTATATGAAGGAAAATTAAAAGCAGTAGAGGCTCTTAAAGAAACTGCAGAGCAATTGCAGCAGAGAGAGCAAGGAATTGTGGGTTTTGAAGCTCTGAAGGGTAAGTTGAATGTGGTGCAGAAATTGTGTTACGAAAGAGAAAAAGCAGTGCAAGCTCTTAAAGAGATAGCAGCCGAGAAAGACCAAGAAATTACTGTTTTAAAACAAAAGCTTGCCATGGTTCAACGAGAGGTGCAAACATTAAATGAGTCTGTAAAGGAATTTGTGGAGTGCAAATAAGAGATGCTTCATCTGGCTGTAAAACATGAACAACTTAGACAATTACTTCATGAAGAATAGACACTTTTTCTTAAGTATGCCGAGGAACATGACCAAGCTGTGGCCGTGGCATCCTCTCCGAGAGGCCTAGTAAACACTATGGATGAGAGGGTCCACGTGTGTAAACCTGAAGTTTCCAAGGGGGTGTCTGCCAGCACTGCTCAGCCTGTGGTGTCTCCCAGTGCTGATAGGTCAGTGGTGCCTCAGGACACTGATCGGTTAGAGGGGCCTCATGATGCTAATCAGTCTGTGGGGCCTCATAGTGCTGACTGGTCATCATCATCATCATCAGAGATGGTCAGAGATGCTTTATAGTGCTATTTCTAATTGAGGTCTAGCTATAAGGGTGTCTGACTAAAGGTGCTTCAAGTGCGGAGAGTTTGGTCACTTTAAAGCCAGGTGCACTAGACCCCAAAAACCCATGGACTGTTCACTTGCCCAAGCTGGTTATACCTTCCGAAGTTGCTGTTCCCAGAGTTCCGTAGCCAGGGGACCCAGTTTAAGTAAAGTGACTGTGCAGGTGCACAAGAAGGTTGTCCGGGCAGTCGTGGACTCGGAGTGAGCTTACGCTGGTTTCCAGCTCTGTCCAAGCTGGAGCAAAGTTTTCAAGGTTGCTCAGAAATAAAGTGTGTTGCACACATGGGACAATCAAGAGTTTAAAAGGGACTCTTTTGGCCATAAGACTCAAGGGCCAAATCATGGCTGTTAGTGTCTGCTATAGCGCCTACACTGCCATAGTTCCTTGTTCTGGGGGAGACTTCCCACTAATTAAAGAGGTCCTCAGTGAGCAAATCCGGCCGGACATGCCGGCAACTGATACACCGGCCGGAAGCCCAGTCTTAAAGGATCTGCCTAAGGAACCACAATGGACCTCGACTTTTGGGACCGGCTCAACCAGAATTCTAACCTGGGGGTCACGGCAAGACTTCCACAGAAACCTAGACAGTCAAAATGATCATTTGTTAGTGACATCAAGGATGTACCCGCTCCTCCTGTTGGCGAGGAAAAAGACTGGTCTGACTATCCCGAACTGTTACATTTGCCAAACTTTGCACGTCATCAGAAAAATGATGTAACATTAAAGCATGTCTTTAATTTGGCTAGTAATGTTATATAGCGAGACCTGTCAATTCGGCAGGCTGTGTGTCACCATATATTGTTAAAAATAATGTGCTATTTCGAGTGACTACAGTGAAGGGGAGGAAAGTAGAACAATTGGTAGTTCTACAGGTTCATGTACCCCTAGTGATGGAAACTGCACACATTCAGGTGGGAGGTGGACTCTTAGGGGTATGTAGAACAAGGGATCAAGTGTTATGCAGGTTTTACTGTCCCGGAGTATACTTAGCCGCAAAAAGGTTTTGTAGGGCTTGTTCTGAATGCCAGAAAACGTATCCGACTGTCGCAGTACGACCACCATTAGAAAGGGCTCATAAGCGTCCTTTTGTAAGGATGGTAGGCCATGGGAGAGAAGACAAGGTGTTTGAAAGTAGGCTTCTCGAGTGTCGAGAAGAGAAGGTCCCCATTAGTGCACTGGTAAGCATCATTGTGAGGACACAAAAATGCAAGTAAGTTGAACCGAGCGCACTAAAGGATGCAGCTCCTATCCTTCCTGAAGACAATTAAAAAGACAACAGAAACTACCTTGTCTTGGGCCTTAAAATATCAGGTGGACAAAATGGTCGCAGAGTCTCTCTTTCACAGAGATGCGCTCCTCGCAAGGTCCGCACCACCCTATTTAATTACGCTAGGGCAGTGCCGTAACTAAACAATTCCTTCATTTCTAGCTTCATTAGTTCAGCACAGTCATGTGACTCAGAAAAGGGAAAATACAGCTTACAAAGATAATGACTAATGTGCACTCTCAAGTTTTCTCCTCCATTCCAGATCCAAATAACGATACAGGAACACATGCCTTGCAACCAGGAGATTGGGTCTACCTAAAAAGGCACATGAGGAAAACTTTGGAACCCAGATTTGATGGTCCATATCAAGTGGTCTTGACTACTCCCACTTCTGTTAAGTTAGGAGGACGAGACACCTGGGTCCACGCATCTCACTGCAAAAAGCTGACAGTGAAAATTGAAGCACCATGAATCCTTTTTGTGTGATAATGTGCATAGCACTAGTAACAGTACAGATAATGTATATACAGATGTATACGCCAGGAAATAAAGTTAAGAAGGTAGACTTAACCAAATGTGCAGGTATGACATGGAATAAATCAAGTAATCAAGAAGAATGTGCGATGGTAGATGTAGGAACATGAAGTAGTAGAAGAATGATTCCATATCCCTGTTGAAAGTTAAACTTTACATTTACTGGTGGCCATGGGTTTGTAGAAACAGCAGGGAGGAATGAACCCCATCATTTTTGGGCACCAGGGGAAAATGATACTATGGCCATAACTAATAGTACTCCCATAATATGCTGCACTGAACCATTTATCAAATTAAAAGGGTATACCCAAGCCTGGATAGAAGCCCTCAAGTGTGTAAATGGCTCCAATAATAATACAGTACCTATAGGAAGGGCGTGGAAGGGAATAGGGGATTTGATGATGATGTGTACCAACAGTACTGAGATACCAGGGGAATATGTACTCATGAAAAGACTATACATATTAGACCCCAAGCCAAGAATCATTAATGATACTCTAATCAAGGTGCCCTCTACTTGCAGAAATATAGGTACTAGGAAATATGCAACCCAGCACACTTTCAATATCACATTCCCTCTTGATCCCATGTGCCAAAATAGGAAGAAAAGGGAGTGGTATGATACATTATTGGGGGCAACAGGTACTGGAATGGGGGTACTTAACAGTATAGACATAGAAACATTGAGTAATAAGATGAGTGCAGCAGGAGAAGATATAAACAAGGTAATCACCATGCAGGCACAGTGGATGCCCACAGTTTTCACGCCTTTTCAGAAACTAATATTATGGGACAAAGTATATTTACAGATATTTAATGCAACATTTTTCAATTCCTTAGGAATAGATGTAAATATCTCCTTGATGTTTAACTGGACTGAATGCTCAATTAAGACACTGTATCAGAAAATACAAAAGAGTAACGCTCAAACTCAATTAATGACTAACAATGAACTGGTATATAGAAATATGTTTAATGTACCTACGCAGCTATGGATTCAAACTGATGGAATGGGTGTGAAGTGTACAGAAAACTGGTGCATAGGTAGTTATCAGACATACAGTATACTGAGGACTGAGATAATGTGTAAATTCCTCATATTGCCTGTCCCACTCTATGCCCAGGTCGGTGGAACACAATTATGGACCCCACAGATAAGAGGGGAGTATATAGATGATAATAACAACACACATAACTTAGGATTGTGTTCAAATACAGACAATGGAATAGTGTGCTCTCAAAACACTCAAGTTTATGAACCTTGTAAGCTAGAACATCCAACTAGTGTGTGTAATTGGGAGCTCCATGACAGTAGAAATGATATGTTTATAGAAGTAGCACCACAAATAGTGTGCTTAGTAACCCATGATAAACAAACTATAGAAATGTATAACTTGACTAACCCATTTTCAGGATGTATCCAAAATGTTACTCATCTAATATGGAGGAATGAGACTTATATATTCTATAAGGATAGGAATGACAATATATATCAGCAATTTATCCCAATTAAACTACCCTCCTATAACTTGACTATTAATCTTCAGGGAATAATCAATGCTATAAACAACACCCAGCGCCTGGCAGAACATTTGGCACAGGTAAACTATTCAGCTAATCATGCACAAATGCAGACAGTAATAGAAGCACGGGAATTAAAATATGTAGCTCGTCAATTAAAAGATAATCTGCAACACCATTGGTGGGATGTGTTCATAGGTAATTCCCCCACTGCAACAGGTATTTTTAAGGTAATGCTCCATCCAATACTGGTAATAATAATGGTTTTGATCCTGTTGATTGTGTGGAATTGTTATTTGTCCTGTAAGTTTAGGAAAATGGTAAATCAGGCCATGACTCCGGTACCAACATATTTGAATCAAACTCAAAAAGTATGTACCTCATGTAAACGGAAGAACCCCTATCAAGCAAAAATAACATGTGTATACTGCAGTGAAATACTGCTAGGGAAAGAATAAATGATGCAAGGATACTTTCTCTTGTGAATGATCAATTCTCTATCCCCATGGAGACTTTAGGTCAAAGTCGGGATAAATGTAGCTTGAGATTAGGTAGCCCTGTATCATGACATGATAGGAAGGGTCAGGAAACACATGTATATTTGTTTAATGTAATAAAAAGAGGGGATTGTGAGAGTATAAAATAATTGATAGTTATTAAGATGTACAAATATGTGAAATGCCTTAAAAAAAAACTATACAGGACTACGCTTTGAAGAAAAAAAAACAGATGCTTCCTATGGAACAGACAGCAGCAGGATGCCAGACTGAAGGAAGCAGCTGGCAGGAAAAGCATGTAATGCTGAACAGAGGATGTGGGCTTATATGTATATTTGCTGAGCTAAAGAGATTTCCTTATATGTCCGTGTCGTTAACCAGTTAATGCTGGTCACTATGTATAATAAAGGATCAGCTTGCATGGACCCTCAGAGATGATTTTGAAACTGCAACACCTTGTTTGTGTTTCATTTCTCCACTTTGCTGTCGACGGCAAAATACCACATAGGAAATCAGGTTATCAGAGATTGATAGTAGGGGCACCAAGCCTCGGTACCCCGACAATTCAAATAAATGAACAACAGGTTCTCTGCTATAATGACCATTTAAAGTATGCAAAAATATATACCGAAAAGGTATTCTAATATTTCATGCACACAATACTCAAATAAGAACAGTAAAAGAGATAAAAGAGTAAAAATAAAAAATAAAAGGAGAGAGCGAGAGAGAGCGCGCAAGGGGCAAAAAAAACAAATAAACCGAATATGGGAAAAAAAAATACAAATAGACAGTGTAGTTTAGTGCTGTATCTTTAAATATTTAACTGTGACTGGTAGTCAGATGAAGGATGGAAAGGTAGAATGACATAAAAAAGAAGTGAAAAGGTGTGAAATTACAAGAAGGGTGTTTTATCATAGCAATGCAAGGCTATTATTATTATTTTTGGTAGTTTTCAATTGGACAGGAGGTATTAAGCAAGAAAAGATTGTAGGTACACTAGGCAAGTGTGCCACATTCAACAAGACAAGACATGTAAATCATAATAGTCAACTAGGATTAAAAAAAAAAAAAAAGACAACATTTCTGTTCATAGGAAAGGAGATGTGAAAATGAAAAGGGGGTAAAACAAAAACATTGAATGTCAGCTGTACCATTATCCGCTCCAGTAATAAGTGCAGAGATACTTGTTCAACTCAGAAGCTAGAGCACATATAACTAAAATCTTTGACTGATAAGTATTCACACTGCCCTATTAATAAAACAGCAAAAACATTGCCTCACAAATCAAAAACAATTAGGATTTCATTCACAACTTTTTTTGGGTGCAGAGATGCAATCACATGAACTCCACACAAAGCTAAAAAACATTTTGGCTGGAGAGAGAAAGCAAATTTACCTTGCATGTGTTGTTTGAGAGAGAGGGAGGAATTTCAACCTTTCACCTCCTGTCAGTGGAACACACATGCGTTCCATGTGCGTTCCACTGCGGAAGTTAAAGTCTGTATATACAGAGCCAGGTAGCGGGCGGCTGCTGCGCCCCCTTGGGCTTGGGCCCTGGGCGATGGCACCGCCCCACCCTAGTTACGGCTCTGCGCTAGGGGCAGGGATATGTGCAAACAGAGTGGTTTGCCACAGGCCTCTAAGAGAGGAATCAGCTATTCATCTGATAGTCTGCAGGTAAAGGATGTAGACCAGGTTACACAGGCCATGTACCTAGGTTCAGAGATATACAGGTGTAAGACATGTGTGACAAAGTATAAAGTGTAAATTTACTTACATGTGTTGACTGTCTTTTCCACAACTAACAGCAGAGCTGATAGGGTGTCTCTGCAGTGAAGAGAAATTACAGAGCACCTGAGGAGACTTCCTTTTAAAGGCAAGGTGGGAGTGTCGCTACTCCATCAAACTAAGGCTGTTGAAAGAGACTCTAGTTATAAACTTTTGTGCACCGATGCCAAACAGTGACTGGTGTCTAGATAGCAGGTTTATGTCTAGCCAGTGATAGGTTGCCTGGTGTCATTCTAACAGAAATTTTATGCTGTCTTATTGTGCAGGAACAATAAAAGCACTGTTCTGAGCAAGATGCTGTTTGTGTCTGCATCAGGAGAAATGTGCTCCTGCTACAATATATTGAATAAAATAGGTTTTATTTTTTACATACATTTGCAACCTGAAGTTGCATTAAAAACACAAGTCAGGTGCAGCATTTAAACCCTAGTTGCTGATCAGCCTACTGAATACATTAATACGTAGAAATGTGACATGTGAACTAGAGACAGGACCTTATCCTCATAACATAATTAAGAAATAGGTGATACTACTATCTATGGCTATATTTGAAATAAATCTGCCTGTCTCAAATGTTACAGTCTATATAGCAATGTAGTTTTGTTTTTCTCTGACAGATCAGCCAAGGCATATGGTCCCGCCCTGTGACACAGTTCAGCAACCTAGTGTGCAATATCTTGGTGCACCAGTCTCATCTCACAAAATCTGTAAAAAAAAAATAACAGAAAAAAAATTCTCCTTAAGAGACTTTATTAACTTTCTCATGCCAGGCTGGACCCACATTTAAAATGACAACAGCAAGGAACAAGTGCTACCCCCGCCTATGTTGACCAATCAACTGATTGGTAACAGTGTCCTTGCATGACCTGAAATGTGACAGAAAAAGACAGCTAATGAAAAAAAGAAGGCATGGCTGTGAATGCGGCAGTCCATGATGTCGGAAATGTGGGAAAGATGTCATTACTACAAGCTTTGGCATACAGATATGGGGCACTCCAGAGACCCAAAAAATAGAAACAATAAGACACAAAAAACCTCAAGCGCTTATATTAAAGACACTTTTTTTTAAACTTCTTTGTAAACACAGTTACCTCTGTCTAACTGCAACATTCAGTCATTATATACTCACATTCCAAACCATAAAGAAGTTATTGAAGTAGGTAATAGTTACCTAATTTCTAATCCACAGATTTATGCTATGAATTCCATATCTTTGATTTTGGCACATAATTCTTTCAACATCAATTCAACATTGTATTTACAGACAATGGGCACCGGGTTTTCTACAAGTATGGGACATTTTGGACAGGAATATATTTTTTATTATTTACCGTAACAACAATAATTATAAGCTCAAAGTCCCACAGACATGTCACACATCACAGATTAACTTCCTTGATATTGCTATCTTGGTCAGATATAAACACATCTATTCAGAAACCTACCAAAAGTAGGTTGATTCTAATAATGATTTACATTTTAACAGCTGTCACTACCACCCCTGGAAAAACAACATTTCAAAAGTCCATGCACCATGAATGAGGCCTTCCAGAGACAAGCAAAAACCTTAATACCATAATTAATCATCATCATCAACATTTATTTATATAGCGCCAGAAAATTCCGTAGCGCTTTACAATTGGGAATAAACATTAATAAGACAATACTGGGTAATACATACAGAGAGGTAAGAAAACCCTGCTCGCAAGCTTACAATCTATAGGACAACGGGAGTTTGAAACACAAGGGCATGTGCTACATCATATTGCACAATGAACCAGCTAGAATGCAAAGGTAAAAGTATTGACTGGGCTGTGTGTGTGGCAATGTTGGTCAGAGTATTGTTGTCTTGTGTTAGCTGTGTAGAGGTTGCTAATAGGGTGGTAATAGGGTAATCTTTGGAGATTAAGATGGTGGTTGAGGAATATCATAAGCTTGTCTGAAGAGGTGGGTTTTCAGAGAACGCTTGAAGGTTTGAAGACTAGAGGAAAGTCTTACTGTGGAGGGAATTCCACAAAGTGGGTGCAGCACGAAAAAGAGTCCTGTAACCGAGAATAGGATGTGATGAGAGTGGAAGAGAGACACAGATCTTTTGTGAGGAACGGAGGTGTCGAGTTGGGAGATATTTTGAATTTTGAGACAAGTGAGGAAATGGCCTTGTATGTTAGTAGAAGAATCTTATATTGGATTTGTTGAAATACAGGCAGCCAATGTAGAGACTGACAGAGTGGCTCAAAATAGATCGTAGGGGTTTGAGTCTGTTTTGGAGAAGGCCAGTAAGGAGGGAATTGCAATAGTCGAAGCGGGAGTTGATGAGTGCATGAATTAAGTTTTTTGCGGTGTCTTGTGTGAGATATGTGCTTATTCTGGAAATGTTCTTTAGGGGTATGTAACATGATTTAGATATAGAGTTGATGTGGGGAATAAACGACAGTTGTGAGTCAAAGATTACACCTAGGCAGCGGGGTGGGATTTATGGTCATGTTATCAACAGAATATACTTAATTTCAAGAAAAATACTATCCTTTTTCCTGCTTGTTAGAGATTAGATAGAGATTCGTTGCTAATATCTGGTTGTAAGTCTAAAATAGTGATGGGCAACAGGCAGTCCTAGGGCATCATGCGGGACTCTGAGTCGTCACCTGCGGTCCCCAGCTCTTTCCTGCTTTATTGTCAGAATATTCTCAGATCTCTTTGTTATAGCT
The DNA here is from genome assembly GCF_038048845.1 of Mixophyes fleayi. NCBI lineage: Eukaryota > Metazoa > Chordata > Amphibia > Anura > Limnodynastidae > Mixophyes > Mixophyes fleayi. Next base: position 176,417,579 of record NC_134402.1, read on the forward strand.
TGTAACACTAGTTTAATATGCCTGCTGACATGTTATTACAGATAGGTGTCTATTTCTTTGATTAAATGTATTTTTTAATCTATTACTCAAATTAAGGGCAATGTGAAGCCCATTTGAAGGTTAAAGGGCTGCTAGTGTGGTTGCCTATCACTGGTCTAAAGAGTTAAACCAAGATAAATCCTTGTCTTTTATCACAGAGCATAATACATGCTCTTAGAAAATTAGGGATTTATTAAAAAAAAAATCCATGACACATTCTAAACACCTTTTATTACAGAGAAAAAAACTCTCAAAGGTTGGTGATAGCTGAAGATAGTACATTAAAAATGCTTTATTTATTTAAAAAACAACAACAATTTTTCCAATGCTGAATTGCAGCATCGTTATTATTTTTTTAAATATTTTTAAACATTTTCAAACATTTTATGTATCTATTTCTATTTGTTTTCTTGTTGACAGTGAATTTAGAAACCCAATGTAGGCCTTCCAGTTCCACTGCCAATGTGTGAACAGACGCATACAGGACTGACTCCTCTTACCGCCAGTATCTGGGAAGCTCACCAGTTACATTATACTGGCAAATTGTGGGGATACAAGTTTTCATTTCACTGCTATAAGCAGTGATAAAAAATCTTATTTGTTTTTTAAATATAGTAAATAGGGGCCATACATTATGAACAATACTCATGAGTCTTATGTTAATAAACCAATGAGTCTGGTGTTGCTGGTGGAGTCAATATTATGTCAGGAGCATTTACAATGAAAGACTGTATTTTGAAGGAAGGCTGATAAATGCTTGAGTTAAAGGGCTGACCATTATTGACAAATTATACAGGTATTTAAAAATTCGAATTGTTGTTGATAGATTCTTTCAAAGTTATTTTCAGTGTTAAAAAAGACTGTTACTATGTGTGCCTAGGTATCTTTCTTCATATAAGTAGACGATAAATCGTACAAACCTGGAAGCAACATGAATGTAATAATTTGATAAAAGGGAAACCAATTACCTCTAGATAGTAGAGGTCTAGAGGGGTAATCTGTGAATCCAAAAAGTCCTCGTACGTGCTGTACTGAGAGATCATCGCGTCCATAGCAGCTCCGGTGCCCTCTTCCTCCATCTTCTGATCTCCAGGCTCACAGCGTCCTTAGCAACGAGAACTGCCGACTGGCTGCCTGTCATAAAGGCCGGGGAACATTCACGTTTGTGGCGTCAGCAGGCAGCACCCAATCAGAGGTCGGGATGCGGTAACCCCGCCCCCATGTGTCAGGCATAACTGCTCGCTGATTGTTGGTTACAGAGCTGCTACTGACAGGTACTCTAAGGTCAATAAAACGTGATCCCAGTATACTGCTTGCCTTTTAATCGGGTAACAAAGTGAACAAGTCCCGCATACAACTTGCATACTCTTACTCTGCCGTTTGGTCTCCAAATGAACTTAATAGAGACCCGACGGCAGAGGAAGCGTATGCGAGTGTGGTGAGCGGGACTTGTTCACTTTGTTACCCGATGCTTATTACTTCCTAATTCCGCTACGGCTCCAATTTTTATGATTAAGAATTGTTTTAAATAAAAGATACAGCACTAGATTGCTTTTCTTTTCTACATGTTTTTTTTTTTCATCTTTATTTCGTGTGGAGGGGAGTTGCGGTCAGAGGAGCGTGACATGTTCATTACTGAAGTCCACATCCAGCTTCTTCTTAACAGAGGGTCCGTGGTAATCATGGCATTTCACTTGAATAGTGTAAATGCAAATCCATTGGGGTGTGAAACGGCAGTATCAACACTGCTACTGGAAGGTGTATCCCTGTATTAAGCCACTGACTTCCCCATAGTGATCCCTTCCTCATTATATATATTCTATCACGCTATGTGATGTTATGTTTTTATTACTAGATAACATCTGCAATAGAGCATCATCCATGTATGTATTATTTATGTTTTGTATGGTATTTGATTTGGAATTATATGGTGGAATTCCTTATACATAGGAGAGGCTGCATGCTTAGTGAGGCGCCAGGCACTCAGATTCTATACGATCTTGTAGGATTACATTTAGAGTTTATTTTTATATGCATATTGTAAAAAAAAAAGATACAGGTATTTGTTATTGTTTTTGTATTGTATACTAAACGCAATATTTATTTAAAGTATAAGTTGTTGCCATAGGAAAGATAATTTTAATATACCACTTATTATTATAAGCAGTATATGTAAATAAGAATGTTTTCATGTAAACAATAATATTTGCAGAACTTAATACATATTTGAAAATGTAATCACATAATAGCTTAGTGTACAAAAGCCAGGACTCATTGGTGAGCCCTGTCGAACATCACCCCCCTTCCTAAAGTAACTAAAAATTCCCTCTCCTGCAGCCTAATGGTGCCCGGAAATGCATTATTTGACCCCTGTGTGGCTAATGTGCATTTGTTGCTAAGGTTGTGCACACGCATAGCAGTGGAACCCTGCGCTGGGTGCAGAGAGGCTTATTCGAGTGCGATGAACACCCATAGACTACATTGAAAACATGAGCTAACGCCGTATGGCGAAAGCAAAACTTGCTAAATGTGGTCAGATCGCAGTCCCCATAGAGGTCTATAGGGACTGCAGTGATCAGTGTTAAATAGGTTAAGTAATAAGATATATTATGTTTGATATTATTTGATTATGTTTGGACAGAGATTTGGTGACGTGTAAGTTAAAAAGCAAATGACATTTTGGCGCAGTAATTACATCATTTATTTATCACAGGCTACTGAAATGTCATTGAAGGTTCTGTATGTTCTGCATTAGATATGGAATTATTTTCTAATTTAAAGAACATTGAGGGCAATGCATTTGGATCACTGCTGGGCTGAGCTGGATTAAGACTTTGGGAGCCCAGGGCCCTTAAGGAAGGGATATATAAAAAAAGTCAAATCTTTACCGTAACCATACAAATCATGCCTTGTTTTTTTCAAACCTAATATTTTCAAAAATTTGGTTTACAACTGAAGACTGGAATGCACTTTAGTTTCCAGGAGGTGGCATAATAGTGGGAATTTTTTTTTTTTTCTACTAAATAAATGTTTGGAAAATGATTATATAACATGGATTACCATACCTTGCTAAATATTAGCAACAGCCTTGATGGTGGAGATAAAGATGCTGTTAGAGCCTATCGCCACCCCAGGGCTTATATTTTGTAGTGTAGTGATTTTATCTGTTACCCTTGAGTGGGAAGTGGTGACTCACCTCCTGAAGGAGCTAAGATCGGTGCCCCCTGTGAGAGGGGGGCCCGGCACACATGCCCCCCGTTCCCCCCCCTCCCCCTCACATTAATGTGGCTCAGCCGCATGAAGAAATTGCTTTGATTTGGGTGTCACATGATTCTGCTTATCGCTATGCTACAGTGTATTTACTGGTTTTACATTGCAAGGTACCAGTTTTGCATGACAAATAGATTTATTTGCTAATGAAAGAAAGAAATGAGGAAGATGTACCTTTGGAAGTGATATTTGCAATATATTGCCTTGATTTATCAGCGGAAACCAAATGGAATGACAAGTCACTTCTAGCCTCCTTCCAGAAAAGATTGGTGGACTTAATTACAGATGATCTCATTGCACTGGATAATTAGTACCATGCCATCTGAGAGCTTAGAGGAACCCATGCAGCTCAGGATGTCTTTATTGCACATTGACTCACTCATCTAGAGATGGGTAGATTTATTTTAAGCACCGAAACAGTAGGGAAGTCTAGTGAGGATTGGTGCCATTTTTCCTCCACTTTTCATTCTTCAATTCCAGCTTTTCATTGCCCTCTCCTAATGGCCTGCTCCGTTGACACTGGTGCCTATTTTGATTCTGGAGCCATGGAGAATTTTATAGACTTGAACTTCGCCTGAAATATGGAACTAACTCTGGTTCCTAAAATAAGGCCAATAGCCATAGAAGCTGTTGATGGATGATACATAACCCCAGCTTTGGTGACACACAAGACCGTTTGGGTGCTGATGTGTGTCGAGAGCTGATCTCGTTCAGTGCCTTCCACACCCCCAAGAGCCAAATCATACTGGGTTATCCCTAGTTCTTCATTCACAGCCCAGTGATCAACTGGAGGGCAAAACAAGGGTGGGATTACTCATGCAAAAACACCTTCCTACAGCCAGTGCAAATAGAAATGGTATATAAAACTACCCAAGGTGAGGAGGCTAAGTGTGGGCTAAAAGGGCAGCCCGTCGAGTTCCAAGGGCTCATTGGGGTCTTCAGCAAAGAGCAGACAGAGGCACTCCCACCCCACAGAGAATGAGACTGCCCAATCAAAGTTTACAGTAATGGGAAGATTGACAAGGTCATATTCCTCGGTGACCCCGTGAATGCACAGGACTTTCACTGACGGTATCCAGGTCGACAGGCCTTCTGGAACAACAGTGCTGGATACCAAGGTGATGTCACTGCCCGAGTCCACCAACGTTAACATCGCTTGTTGCCGTATCAGGACGGGCACCTGGATCAGCAGTGGATTCCCCGTGGACGAGGACATGGTGAAACAAGCAGGAAACCTGGGGTCTAGTCGAACCACCGAACAATCCATTGGTTCGGGAGGTTTTGGGCAATGTCTCCGGAAGTGCCCCTGCTTACCACACTCAAAACACTTCGCTGGGGTCACATTGCGGTCCGTCCCAACCTCTGGTGTTGGTTTAGGCCTAAGGTCCGGCCTGCCAACTCTCTCGGCTGTCTGGTCCATATCCCTGCAGTCTGGTATTGGGTTCATCCTGAAGACTGGCTTGACAACTTTCCCACCTGTCCGGGCCATATTTTCGACAGCATAATATCGGTCACTGTTGCAAGCTCCTCAAACGAGGGACGGTCTGTAGAACCCTTCTCTGTAACTCCCGACTCAGATTTCGCTCACAATGGTTAATAGCCAAGATTTCTAACATTCTGACCGGTGTATTATGGTCGGGCTCCAACCAACTTTTTGTTAACTTTGCCAGGTCTGCCAGCTGGGCACACGTTGCAGATCCCGGTCTAAACCGCAAGTCATGAAATCGTTGCGCCTTCTCGGGCCCTTTCACCCTTGTCACCCCTTTAATATAGAGTGCTTCCACTCTTCTTGGAAGGCTTTTCACAAGATGTTGGAGTGTTTCTGTGGGTTTTTGTGCCCATTCATTCTGTATAGCATTTATGAAGTCAGGCACTGATGTTGAACGAGTAGGCCTGGCTCGGAATCTCCGTTTCAGTTCATCTCCAAGTTGTTCCATGGGGTTGAGGTCTGGGCTCTGTGCGGCCCAATCAAGTTCTTCCACACCAAACTCATCAAACCATGTCTTTGTTGTCCTTGCTTTGTGCACTGGGGCACAGTCATGTTGGAAAGAAAAGGGCCTTCCCCAAACTGTTGCCACAAAGTTGGAAGCATAGCATTGGCTTAGTGGTTAGCACTTCTGCCTCACAGCACTGGGATCATGAGTTAAATTCTCGACCCTGGCCTTAACTGTGTGGAGTTTGTATGTTCTCTCAGTGTTTGCGTGGGTTTCCTCCGGGGGCTCCGGTTTCCTCCCACACTCCAAAAACATACTGGTAGGTTAATTGGCAGATATCAAATTGACCCTAGTCTGTCTGTCTGTGTGTGTATGTTAGGGAATTTAGACTGTAAGCTCCAATGGGGCAGGGACTGATGTGAGCGTGTTCTCTGTACAGCATGGCGCAGATAGTGGCGCTATATAAATAGCTGATGATGATGATGATGATGATGATGATTGCCCAAAATGACTTGGTATGCTGAAACATTAAGATTGCCCTTCACTGAAGATAAGGGGCCTAGCCAAACAGCCCCATACCATTATTCCTCTACCAAACTTCACAGTTCGCATAATGTTTGCAGAATTGGGCCAGCAAAATGATGCACACATATGGTATAACAACAATGAATTACAATATTCTCATTAATAGGGTTTTGGTGCCAATGCGGGTATTTAAATGGGGTTAGTGAGTTGTATGCTAGTGGCGTCCTTGACATTGGTAGCACGGTGGCTTAGTGGTTAGCACTTCTGCCTCACAGCACTGGGGTCATGAGTTAAATTCCCAGCCATGGCTTTATCTGTGTGGAGTTTGTATGTTCTCCCCGTATTTGCGTGGGTTTCTTCCGGGTGCACCGGTTTCCTCCCACACTCCAAAAGCATACTAGTAGGTTAATTGGTTGCTATCAAAATTGACCCTCGTCTCTCTGTCTGTCTGTCTATGTGTGTGTGTTAGGGAATTTAGACTGTAAGCTCCAATGGGTCAGGGACTGATGTGAATGAGTTCTCTGTACAGCGCTGCGCAATCAGTGGCGCTATATAAATAAATGGTGATGATGATGATGATTGGTAACTTTTTGCTGATTTTTTTTGTTTTATGGATACTGCTGTAAGGAATTTATTTCATTTGTATACAGTTTTTAGATATAAATTTCCCTCTGTTCATTTCTTTTTTCAACTGTTATAACATCCTCTGTGCCATTACTTTGCAACGTCTCTTACTGTCTTTGTGTTAAATAAGTTGGATGATAAGAACTCTTTATCCAAAAATGCAATTACATTAATAAACTCCCTTAAAAAACTCCCTGTTCATGACAAAGACAGATTCCAATAATTACCAATTGCATTTTATATAAACAATATTAAACTACGGTTCACAATACAATTTCTTACAGAATCGCTTTTCCAGCTATGAAGTACAACGTTTATAAAACTCATTCAATGCCACGGTGATTGGTCCCGTCACACCAGAGTTATTCCGCTCAGAAAACTTTGCATGCAGGACTTTTTGGGGGGAATGCAGTTCAGACGACGTCCCATCCAGAGCCTCACCTCATCGAGGTGCAGGTAAAAAGAATATTTTAGATACCGCAATACCCGGAAATAGGTGCAGCAGCACATGGAATTGAATCTCCCCCTTAGGATGTAATTCATTTAGCCACAAAGTGTCTTTACAACGTCTGTGAAACCCTTTGCCGTGTAGATTTTGACAGAAATCTCCGCTCATTTTTCCTCGCACCCCCAATTAGCAGAGATTTCTACCGTAATTGCAGTCAATGTGTGGCGCGCGAGGTCCATTCCCCCTTAGAGTTCAATCACTCTTGTGTGACAGGAGAGCGGCATTTCCCCTTCCTTAGCACAACTGCACCGACTCAATTTCTTTAAACATTGCTCTTTTCTAGCTGGAAAGTAGCAGCTTTCAAGTGCTGCCATTTGACACCACCCTTAAGAGGTTAGGTGTTAGTTTCTTGTTATTTTGTTTAATCATAACTGAATAAAAATGTAATACATGTATAAAATATGTGCATGCAAGAGTAACAAAATGGGATGAATTCTTTAGTTATCTAGTATGTATGTTATTTTTCTAGCAGAGCGTATTGTGTACACTTAGTTGCATTTCTTGTCAGAAATAGTTACCTAACATCTACTCACTCCAATAATCATGGTTTAAAGCTGCTGTAAATGATTTATGATCTGTAAATTATTTACAGGGCATGGCTTTCACAGAAATAAACCTGTTTTAGACAAGACATTCCATTGCAACTTTATTCTTATTTATTTAGTTTCTTGCAGGATATGTTAATGCAAACCATGATATTGAGGGTCTGAAGGTTGGGTGTTGTGATCCAAAAAATAAATTTTATATACGTTCATTAAATTTAAATACTTTACATATAGTACTTGATTATATTGAATGTCAACAGCAATTAGTGTAATGTAATAAGATTTTATAATGGCATTGCCAGTGCAAAGCTGGGATATATTTAATGCAAACTCATCAGCACATGTTTTATATTATATGTAGTATTCTAAAGTCCATAAACTACTCCCTTTGTTTTGCTTCTAACAACGTCTGCTTAGTTAAAGGGGTTGTTCATTTATGTAGCAGTTAGGTGTGCATCCTAGATGGGCGTCCCTCCATTAAGACCTAGGGGTAAATTTACTAAACGGCGGGTTAGAAAAAGTGGAGATGTTGCCTATAGCAACCAATCAGATTCTAGCTGTCATTTATTTAGTGCATTCTACAAAATGAAAGCTAGAATCTGATTGGTTGCTATAGGCAGCATCTCCACTTCTTCAAACCCGCAGTTTAGTAAATCTAGCCCCTAGACTATTACCTGAATCAGAACAGTCTTGTAGTACAAAATATGTGAGTAAATAACTGTAAAATGAGAAGTATTTTAGGAAAAAAATGGAAAATATTAAATTAAGTGGGTTTAGCCCAAAGTGTGAAAGTATGCTGTGCAAATCTTCACCGATATAGGTCCTGCACATTCACTCCTGACAAAGAGCAGTCTCACTTTTTTACTAATGATATAGATACTTCAATAAATACTGTATTTTATTAAATAACAGGTGTGTGGGACCTATGTTGCTAAAGTTTTGTTTTATATTGTTAGTGGAAAGGGACATCTGGATTTTGTTACATCAGGATAATGTTATGCAGCCAGATATTCAAATGACTGAATCTGTGGTACATAGCAATGTTTTCATTTGTTCAAGAAATATGTTGGAGAGCCCTATTATTATTATTCATAACCTTTATTTATAGGCCCCGCATGAAGTTCGCAGCTCCGTACAGAGGGCAAACAACAAGGCAGTACATGGTATAACAGTTTAATACATTAAACAAATAACACTACAACTCTCAGCACAGCTACTGGGGTTCAAGGGGTATATTCAGCGCAGACTGAAAACTGTGCCCATTAGCGTGGGCGCAACTAACAAGTTTAGAGCCACTGAATGAGGTGCAAAGACGATGGAGGAGTGGAGACAATGGGCAGTGAGTCCAAGGAGAAGGTGCGTAGTGTAGCTGGTAAGCAAAATTTATAGGTAATGCAAGTAGGAAGGAAGAGGGCCCTGGTTACTAGAGCTTACAATCTAAAGGGAAAGGAGTAGACAAACAGCTGACACATGAGGGTGAATCCCCATTTAGAAGCTCCATATTCTAAACCTCAATTATCATGTACCACTCATATGCGAACAGTAGCTGGACCATTATAATGCTCAATGTGAGCATGAACATATGTATTTGTGGACCCTTTAAAGTGAGTGTGGTTGTGCATTTATAGATGCACTGTGTTTTGTGAGCATTGCTCACCTTAAATGACTCCTGACTGAGTAGTTTGTTTCTAATGCTGGTTCTTTATGCATTTAGTATATGTGGACTACTTTATATTTCTGCGGAGATAGACTTTAGGATTGAGTTCTAAGAAATGTATTTATATCATGGGCCCAACTGTCGTATTTTGTATTGTGTGCATGAGCTTTGAAGTAAACAATTCAGTGGCTGCTGTTCCTAACCTATCGAAGTGATCAGCGTGTTTATTCAAAACGTCATAAACCACAACTGGTGAGGATGATAAAACCACATTCATCACAAAGAAATCAGCAGTGGTGAATTGCATAAAAAGTGAGGCAGTGTAAGAAACGGGACTCCACATTGTGTCATACAGACCCAGAGCGCATATGGGACTTGTGAGTTAAATCAGCCATTACAGAAGTGTACAGTGAATGTAGCAGCTCCCCAAACAGTTAGAAGTTCATAAAAATGTCAGGATACATTGACATGGTGACAGCCTTCTATGGGATGGAGCTTTATTGTGATACAAATAATGGTAGAGTTGAAAAGAAAGTGTCAGTCCTAATAATTTTAATGGAGGCAAAGACGTACAGTTTTTTTGCACAGTTTCTTAACATCAGTAAAACCCACCAGAAAAACTATTCAGGAAACTGGTCATATTCTAATGAGCCATTTGAACCCCAAACATCTATTAATTATGGAAAGATTTTGTTTTAATAAAAATATTTCTGCTTATGTAGCAGGGTTGAGATGGTTATCTGAACACTGTGGATTGGGACTCTCAGGTGCAATAAGAGACTGACTGGTGTGTGATATACACAGTGAAAGAATTCAAAAGAGATTATTACCTGAACCAGCATTAACATTGGACTGTGCAGTGTCTATGGCAATTTCAATGGAGACAACAGCAAGTCTTTTAGGCTGGGTACACACTAGAGGTGTTTCAGACAATTATCGTCCCAACCCCCAATAAACAACCGTTTATCCTGATATTGCATTAGTGTGTATATTTACACGATGAACGAGAGTCATTCCAGAGTACGGATAGTCGTTTCATTTGATTGCTTATTCTGTTTGAAAATCTCATTTCAACCACCTTCCAATCCTGCAGTGTGTCTGCACTCACACGACTGTCTGCTAAGATACAGAGTAGGAACCTTTGGGCTCAAAAACTGTCCCATAAAGCAGAATATCACTGGCGTAAATCTCGCGCCTCTAATGACTTCTTCACATATACTTCTGTCTACCACTCCTATCGAAATGCTCTGGATATGGCAAAACAAACATACTTCCAATCTCTTATCTATGCTCAGGCTTCTAACCCCAAACGCCTTTTCAACACATTTAAACATCTTCTCAATCCTCCCACCCCAAACCCTCCATCTACTATCAGTGCTCAGGATCTTGCTTCCTACTTCAAGGACAAGATTGATAAGATCAGACTAGAAATGGTATCCTCTTCCTCGACAAGCAATCCGCTCAATTCCTTCCCACTACCCTCTGACACCCTCTCTTCATTTGACCCCACAAATGAAGAGGAAATTTCTACGCTCTTCTTATCTTACTACTCTACCTCCTGTCCTCTTGATCCTATTCCCTCGCAAATTGGTAGATCCCTGTCTCCTGTGCTCATTTCACCTCTAACTCAAATCTGTAATCTCTCTCTCTCTACTGGCATCTTTCCATCACTATAGAAGCACGCAGTGATTACTCCTATTCTAAAAAAACAAAACTCCGACCCAAACTCTCTCTCAAATTACCGTGCCATCTCTCAGCTCCCTTGCCCCTCCAAGCTTCTAGAGAGACTTGCCTACACTCGCCTCACACGCTTTCTTTCCACTAACAACCTGTTGGACCCTCTTCAGTCTGGCTTTCGTTCTCAACACTCCACAGAGACTGCGTTGACCAAGGTTGTCAATGATCTGATCAATGCTAAAACTGAACGCCATTACTCTCTCCTAATTCTCCTGGATCTCTTGGCTGCATTTGACACCGGTGACAACGCTCTAGTCATACAAACGCTGCAATTCCTAGGTCTTCAAGACACTGTTCTATCCTGGTTCTCATCCTACCTCTCTAATCCCTCTTTCACTGTTAATTTCTCTGGAGCCACCTCTGCTCCGCTTCCCCTATCAGTTGGAGTACCACAAGGCTCAGTGCTAGGTCCTCTGCTGTTCTCTATCTATACCGCTTCTCTTGGAAATCTAATAAGTTCCTTTGGCTTTCAGTATCATCTCTATGCGGATGATACACAAATCTATCTATCCTCTCCTGACCTCTCTACATCTCTGTTGTCACTTGTAACTGACTGTCTTTCTGCCATATCATCTTGGATGTCCTCTCGCCAACTCAAACTTAATCTTTATAAAACAGAGTTAATAATATTCCCACCCACCAACAAGAGCATACCTGACATTTCTATCTCTGTTGATAACATGACCATAAATCCCACCCCACAAGCTCACTGCCTAGGTGTAATCCTTGACTCACACCTATCCTTTGTTTCCCACATTGACTCTATATCTAAATCAAGCTACATACATCTAAAGAACATTTCCAGATTTCACACATATCTCACGCAAGACACTGCAAAAACCTTAATCCATGCACTTATCATCTCCCGCATTGACTATTGCAATTAACTCCTTACTGGTCTTCCCAAAAACAGACTCAAACCCCTACAATCTGTTTTGCATGCTTCGGCAAAACTGATTTTCCTTGCAAATCGTTATTCCTCTGTTGAATCACTCTGTATGTCTCTACACTTGCTGCCTGTCTTCTACCTAATCCAATATAAAATATTTTTACTAAACTATAAGGCCATCAACAAAGCTGCACCAACATACATCTCCTCTCTTGTCTCAAAATATCTCCCAACTCGGCAACTCCATTCTACACAAGATTTGTGTCTCTTATCCACCCTCATTACATCCTCCCATTCCCGGTTACAGGACTTTTTTCAGGCTGCACCCACTCTATGGAATTCTCTCCCTCGCACAATAAGACTCTCCTCTGGTCTACAAACTTTCAAGCGCTCTCTGAAAACCTACCTATTCAGACAAGCTTATAATATTCCTCAACCACCCTCTTAACCTCACCGCCTTTAGCCTGTTACCACCTGTTACAGAATTTCACACAAGACAACTACCCCCTGACCAACATTGTTGTGTGTCAGGATCATTTAGCTTATGAGTCACTTTTACCTTTGCAGTCTGGCTGTGCCAAAATGCAAAATGTAGCCTTAACCTCATGTGTCAATCTCCCATTGTCCCGTAGATTGTAAGCTTGCGAGCAGGGCCTTCTCACCTCTTTGTCTGTTTTACCCAGTTTGTTTATTAGTTTATTATGTTTGTCCCCAATTGTAAAGCGCTACGGAATATGTTGGCGCTATATAAATAAATGATGATGATGATGATGATGATGATGAGGTACACAAGGTGACAGAAAATGAGTCAGAATCAACTGACAACAATCAGAAAGAACTTTATCCTTTCTTGAATTGCACAGTATAATGGCAGCAGAGTCCCAAGAAATATGGATCACGCTGTAGTGACATGTCAGATCAGCATTGTTTTACAATGAATGGAATGAATGGCTAAACACTACGGTCGTGGCCAAAAGTTTTGAGAATGGCACAAATATTATTTTCCACAAAGTTTGCTGCCTCAGTTTTTATTATGGCACTTTGCATATACTCCAGAATGTCATGAAGAATGATCAGATGAATTGTAATTAATTTCAAAGTCCCTCTTTGCCATGGGAATTAACTTTATCCAAAAAACAACATTTTCACTACATTTCAGCCCTGGGGAAAGAAGCACAATTTTTTTACTAGGCCGCTGTGACTGACACATTTAAGTGTGTCATGCACACCGGCCCATGAGGCAGATAAAGAGGTGTGTTTGTGCAATTTGCATAGTAGTCTGAGTTGCATGGATTTAAAGATCCGTTTGCCTTCGGAATACTGTGTAAATTATGGGATGCAATTTACACTTACGAGTTAAGTGTAAATTGTGTCTCAGGCGCGGGTCTGTGTCAATGGGCATCTTTCTCAACAATTTCAATTAGAGCGGGGTACTAGACAGGGATGCCCGTTGTCTCCGGCCCTGTTTGCATTAGCAATAGAGCCGCTGGCCTGTAAGATCCGGCATGATAGAGAAATTGTGGGACTTAGATCAGAGCACAGAGAGGATAAGGTGGCATTATATGCAGATGATATGCTGTTGTTCCTTTCAGATCACGACACTTCCCTAAAACATTTGCTGCGGGTGGTTGATGGATTTGGTTTTTTTTCCGGCCTAAAAATTAATTGGGATAAATCTAGCGTGTTCCCTCTGGGATGGGAGTGTCCCGTGACAATGCCAGAAGGCTTACAGTTAAAATGGGCATCGAAATTCAAATACTTGGGAATATGGATCTCTAATACCCCCGCTGAATATGTAGAACTTAATTTGCGGCCCCAGATCAAATACATTAAAGAAAAAACTCATGTATGGAAGAAGCTCCCACTTTCTGTCTCCGGTAGGATAAATTTAATTAAGATGATGGTGCAGCCAAACTTTTTATATATACTCCAGCAGTCACCTGTATATATTCCACCCTCCATTTTCTGATGCATTGATAGCTATTTGATTTCATTGGTTTAGGGAGGGGGAAGGGCTAAGGTCAAGCTCAGCTCGCTGTATAGATCCAGATCTTCTGGTGGATTTGCACTTCCTAACTTGAAATTATATTATTTTGCCTCTCAATTGGTCCACCTTAAGGCATGGGTTTCGGACCCCGATTACCATGAGCTACATTGGGTGTTGGTACACCAATTTAATTCTAATCACACTCCCTTACAGTCACTGCTGGCGGGGCGGCTTGGTATGCGGGCTCCTCCGCTCCTGATTCAGGCAGTTAAGATTTGGACAATCTGTAATAAAATAATGAAACAAACTGACATTGATCCATATACTCCTATCTGGGGGGCAAAGAAATTTGAGAAGTTGAATACAGTGAAGAGGGCCAGGGAGTGGTCTCGGTTGGGTGTGGTGTCGGTAGGTCAGCTTTATGATACTAATGTACTTAAATCCTTCGAACAGTTGGTTGGGGAATTCTCTGTACCCAGAACAATGTTTTATTCTTACCTTCAGTTACGACACTCCCTAAACACACAATTTAAAGGGGAGACTTTGTTGTTTGGGGTGGATCCACTGAGGAAACAATTACAGGCCTTGGGTTATAGAGGTCTGATCTCTCGAATGTATTCATGTCTTCTGTATGAATCCACTGCAGATGATTTGGATGGTTTGAGGAATCAGTGGGAAATAGATATTGGCCCTTTATCAGACAAGGAGTGGGAAATGGTTACAGACAGTACTAAAGGTTATACTTCATCATTAAAATTTCAACAAATACAGTTGTTTATCTTACACAGGGCCTACTTTACCCCTATTAGATTGGCAAAATTTCGCCCGGATGCTACCCCTAACTGTCCGAAATGCAATTCGATCAATGCTAACTTTTGGCACCTTCTATGGGAGTGTTCATGTATACAAATCTTCTGGCGAAGGATCAGGAGATGTATTCAGGTTACTGGAATTGAAGTGTCTCTTAGTTCACCGGCCACT